>NW_006922113.1:1767707-1793234 GCF_000298275.1 Orycteropus afer afer | reverse complement strand
AATAAATAAATAAATAAATAAATAAACAAACAAATAAATAAATAAATAAATAAAATTGGGAATATCTCAGTATGTTAACACTAGTCCTTAAGACTTGGGCATTCCTTCTGCTCAGACTTGAAAGGCTATGAAACAAGTCTTGATTTTTACTCAGGGAAATAGTTTAAGACATAGGTGGCCTGGGCTGCATAGATTTCTCTGAGTGTAAATTTAGCATGTCTCCCTCACACTGGAGAAGATGGATAAACTTTGGAAAACAGGAAAACATAGCAGCTTTTTTTACTTTTGCATGCCTAAGAGTAATTCAAGTGTTTCAAATGTTAGTGAATCAAAAAGAACGAAAATAAAGGCTGGGGAGGAATGCATTGTTAGGGACAAGGAAAATGTCACAGAGAAGAAAGCTATGGGGAGATATCACTTAACTCTCACCTCCCAGGATTTGGAGATTAGTGCCTTTCCTGGGCACCTCTACCCACCTCTACCCACCTGTGAGTAGGGAAGGGCAGCAGGCTGTTCCCTTATGCTTCAAAGCACATATCCAAGGTACTCAAAGTCCATCCACACCAAACCAAACTCACCGCCATGGAGTCGATTCCAACTACTAGCGACCCCTTTTGGGTTTCCAAGGCAGTGAATCTTTACAGAAGTAGATTGCCCAGTCTTCCTTCCACAGAGTGGCTGGTGGGTTGGAACCATCAACCCACAAAAGGTTACTTAAGGAGTCTGGGCTCACTCCTGGGATGCTGGCAGCCCTTCCTTAGTATTCAAGGTTGTTGTTTTTATGTACCGTCTAGTCAGACCCAACTCATAGCGACCCCTCCTTGGGTTTCCGAGGCAGTATCACTACGGAAGTAGATTGCCCCTCTTCCTTCTGAGGAGTGGCTGGTGGGTTTGAACCGCCAGCCTTCTGGTTAGCAGTCAAGTGCCTTAGGCACTAAGCTACCAGAGTTCCCAGTATTCAAGGTAGAAGCTTCTTTTAGTGTTTTTTCCAGCTAGTGCTGTACTGGCCCCTGTTGACACCAGAATAATTATTGCCTCAAAGTAGATTCTGTGGAGAATAGGGAACATCAGTGCCAAGAGGATGAATTCATATGGTGAAGAACTAACAAACATAGGAAATGAGAAGCTGGCAAGATTACTGTATATTACTTAGAAGATCACTTTTCCTGAGCCTAGTCAAAAGGCCTGACGTGCTCCTTATAGATAGTAAATATATCTTAGAACTCTTTGCATTACCTTTAAATCTCATACTCTCACCCACTGCCGTCGAGTCCAGTGCGACTCATAGTAACCCCTCCTTGGTTTTCTGAGGTGGTATCTTTATGGAAATAGATTGCCCAATCTTCCTTCCGAGGGGTAGATGGTGAATTTGAACCACCAGCCTTCTGATTACCAGTCAAATGCCTTAGGCAATATGCTACCAGAGCTCCCTACCTTTAAATAGCAAACTGATAAATTATAAAACTAGTAAAGAGCAGAAAGATTCCAATCTGACACTCTTTCTCAGACCACCAGATACTGTTTTTTTTTTTTTTTATTCCTAGTTGTTTTACTGTGTCCTAGAGTAAAAACACACACTTATAAAAGTAAAATTAAAAGATTTATTGAAACTTCAGAGATGATCTGAACTAAGAAGATGTCCAAATTCACTGTGTGAAAATGGTCACACTTTTAGACAGTGAGGAGGGAACTAAACTTTACCAAATCATAAATGACTGAAAGACAATCAGGGGAGTCAAAAGCAGGATATCTACATGCAGAGATAGGTGGATAATAAACAAGTGGCACTACATGACTGGCTAAGGGTACATCCTCCTCAGTTTATTACAGTATGGGTCACAGGACAATGAGAGGACAGGTTTTTCTGGTAACTTGCCATTAAAATTGCTTTCTCAA
Source organism: Orycteropus afer afer (assembly GCF_000298275.1). Lineage (NCBI taxonomy): Eukaryota > Metazoa > Chordata > Mammalia > Tubulidentata > Orycteropodidae > Orycteropus > Orycteropus afer. The sequence continues at coordinate 1,791,338 of NW_006922113.1, read as the reverse complement.
TCATGCCTATTCTTGGAGGTCCATTGTAAAGATTTATCGATAATGCTGTTTATCAAGACCCTTCAGGTATAAACTATCACATCTTGCACCTGCTTGATCATAGACGAGAAGACCCTCTGGGAATATATTGTGATACCCTTTACCTGACAGACCTCAGAGAAAAAGAATATCTCCTTTGGGGTAAATGTGTAAGTCAAAATGAAGGTTAGAGGAACTGCTGTTAGAAAAGAAAACGTTAAAATTCTAGTCTCATGTCAAGACCTTAAAATGGAGTCAAGGTTTTGCTTTCAGACTGCTCTAGTTACACACCAAGTGCCTCTGATTTTGGCTCTCATATAACTAATTGTATCTGTTGAAAAGCCATCATCCCTATCTGAGTTTAGCATAGTGCCTAAGGCACTTGACTGCTAACCAGAAGCCTGACGGTTCAAACCCACCAGCCACTCCTTGGAAGGAAAGTTGGACAATCTACTTCCGTAATGATACCACCTCAGAAACCCAAGGAGGTGTCGCTATGAGTTGGGTCCGACTCCATGGCACAGAACAACAACAGCAATCTGATGCATAGACAAAAGGCTGAAGAGGAAAATTATTCAGAGAACCTCATTAGTTTTTATGGAGGCAAAGAGTTAATCCTGGTTAAGTGAATGGGCTTCCTTTCTTAGAATTTTATTTTGAGCAGGGGATTAATAGACTCAACATTTCAACCTTCAAAGTATGAGGCAAAAATCCCATGTGCTTGAGAAAGGATTTGAGGAATTAATAGATTTGTGTTAATTCCTTATTGTGTAAGACTGTTCTAACTTGACAATTTGTAGTATACTCATTTTAAAGGTGGTTACTATTCTGTGATGAAATAGAAATGTGAGGACTGAAGGTATTTAAATTGCAAATAAGATATTTTTATCCATTTTCTAAAATATTGCATAATTCAGAGTCATTACTGTACTCCTGTGGGGAAGATAATCTTAGCACTTCTTTATTAGCTCTAGTTTTCAGTAATCAATCAGTAATTACATTATAAAGAGGTGAAAGTGGGTGTTTAAAACAAAAATATGTGAGACTATCACATTCCTGCATTGTAATAAAATATTGTAATCATTGATTGGGGTTATCACTGGAGGAGAAGATAAGAATGTCATCTCTTGACAATGCTACCCCTAAACAACCCAGCTGAACAAGACCTGAAACCTGTACTCTTATTGCTTATTATTTTTCTCTTTCTCTACTGTAGTGATGAAATTGATACAATTGTATTAACTCCTTATTGTTAATAATTCTGCTGCAAAATGATTTCAACTCATTAAGCTGTATTCAGGGCTACAAAGAACAGGTTGAATTTAGTTTGTTAAAAATGAGCAGACTTTTGTTCCCATGAGGCTGCTCACTGAAGATTCCAAAGGTACAAACCAGTTTGAACAGTGAATGGATATTTGGTATTGTTCTAGTTACCTAGTGCTGCTCTGACAGGAATATACTACATGGAATGGCTTAACAAACAGGAGTTTATTCTTACAATTTAGAGGCTTTAAGTCCATGTTCAAAATGCCAGGCTCTAGGGGTTGTGTGAAAGCCCCTTGACTTTGGGCTTCAGTTCTGCCTCTTGCTCCTGGCCCACTGAAGCTAGAGGCATCTCTTCACTCAGGCAGCTCTGGCTGCTGAAGCTAACAAGCCCAAGGTCAACAAATAAAATGGCACAGTCCTGATATTACCAAACCACACAGCAGGCCATTAATTCAAGTCCATTGTAAGTCCCAAGGTCGGCAGAGCACGTCAGGCTGCTGAACAAAGAACGACTCGGCTATATGCAGGGTCCAAATGTGCCATAAGACGTCTCCTGAAATACAGAAAGCAGCCCACATCCCGAAGGCACCCATTCAGCTGCTTGTGGTAGATCCCACTATGGAGTTGATTGCTAGTCTCATAATGGGGGAATAACTACCACCAGCTGCCCAGCCACTCAACCAGGCCCAGCCAAGTTGACATACAAACTTAACTACCACAGATATAAAGGAGTGACTATTTGTTTTTAAGATGTGATAATGTTATGGTGGCTAGTGGTTCAAATCTACCAGTGAGCGTTACACAGAAGGAAAATGGGGCAATCTACTTTTATAAAGGTTTACAGCCTCAGAAGCTCAATGAGGGTTGCTGTGTGTCAAATATATATATATATATATATATGAATCTTTAACATTAGAGACACATACAGAAATTTAAGAATAATATATGTAACTTCTGGAATTTGCTTGAAGTAACCTTGAGATAGGGAGTAAGTAGAGGTATAGGTGGTCTAATTACAATGGATTGGTAATTGTAGAAGAGCATTAATTACGCCCTTCTCTCTATTTTGGTCAATGCTTAAAAATTTTGTAATGAAAAATTCAAAAAAATAAAACAGATACACTAATTCCTTTAAATCCTGCTATAGAAAATGCTGTATGTCTGCCAATGTGATTGTTCAAACACTTCTGATAGGTTCACAGCTTGAAAACTCAAGTAATTGCAATGAAGGCACTTGTGGATAGAACAATAATGGGAGGAGATTACAAAAAAAAAAAAAAAAAAAACCTGTTTACAAAGTCTACACACACATTGACTTTGTTATTATTTGATAGCATAGGCAGGAGTATATTAATTAAATTGAAGAATAATATGTAGGGCATTCTTTATATGCAAAGCAAGGATATTAGAATGATTAGACATCATCTATAACTATAGTAATGTGTTAAAACTGGTAAAATATAGATTAAAATAATATGTTTTGGGAACCCAGATGAAAGAACAATTAATTGTGCAGGACCTGAGAACAAGGAACATGAAGTGATGATATCTGAGTTGGCTTTGAATGAAAAGGCATTTGCTATGTTGGAAATGATTATTTTTTTCTATAGAGGATTATCAAGGAATATTGAATTTAGCTTAATACATTTCTAAAACAATTTTTCCCAAGGAAGCATTCTTCTTCCTCAGCAGCTCCAGGTAGGCTCCACTGAGCCACTGCTGACATGGGCCTCAGGTCATTGATTCATTCAACCAGAAGGGTTCACTTGGGAGGCATAGCTGCACATCCTAGGTAAGTCATCGATAATGGGTAAGGGCTTTTCAGATGAGAATTACGGGCATGGTCATAAGCTCAAAGGGTGATATGCTAATGGTACTGGTTGAGGTCCCATGTGGTAAGAATATAAAGATAAGGGGTGTGTGAGTGGAAGCTAAACTGTGATCTGGTTGTTAACAGTCTTATGCTGCATGCTAAGGAGATTAATTTTTGGTATATTACAAAATGATAGACATTTTAAGTAGAGAATTGATGCAGAAATCTTCATAATTTATAAAGATACTCTGGTAGCATTCTGTGTAATTGATTTTAAGGGGAGAAACTTAAAGCAGAGAGATTAATCAACAAGTTGCTATAGTAGGAGCTCTGGTGGCATAGTGCCTAAGACATTTGACTACTAACCAGAAGGCTGGCGGTTCATACCCACCAGCCACACCTCAGAAGGGATTGGGCAATCTACTTCCATAGTGATACTGCCTAGGAAACTCAAGAAGGGGTTGCTATGAGTCAGATCCAACTTGACGTAGTAAGTTTTTTTTTTTTTTTTTTAAGTAAAAAATTATGAAATTAGTGTCTTTGGAGGTGGAGAAGAAGAAGCATATGTAAGAGAGAATTTAGAGTTAGAATTGATAGGACTTAGTCACTAAATGGAGGTTGGCAGTGGAGAAAAGAAAATAAAAAATATGTTTTTAAAAACACATATTCCCTTACTCTAACAAGGGAGCATGATTAGCTTAAGCTTTGGGTTTTCAGGTTATCATCATCAACTATTCACATCTCTTGAAATGTTTCCTCAAACCAAAAACCATTGTCATGGCCACCAAGTCAATTCTGACTCATAGCAACCCCCATAGGGTTTCCAAGGCTGTAAGTCTTTATGGAAGCAGATTGTTTCATCTTTCTTCTGCCGGTCAAACCACCAACCTTTTCATTAGCAGCCAAATGCCTTAACCACTATACCACCAGAGCTCCTTGAAATGTTGCTCAGCATATGATTATCTGAAGAGCCACAGATCCCTTGAGCCATCATATAACAAATGAGTGAAATTATTTCCTACTGCCTTGTTAGCACTAGGAGCTCTGGTAGCATAATGGGAGCATGGAGCATCCAATGTACAAATCCAGGTGTAGCCCTCCAGTAGATGACAGACCAGTAGTCTTACACACCTGCTGATCTCGCACACCTGTGTCTCCAGCAGTTATCATGTCATTCTTGCCGTGTCTGCCCAAAGCTTTCCCCGACACTACTTGATTTAGAGGAGCTCTGTTGGTGTAGTGCCTAAGGCATTTGACTGCTAATCAGAAGGCTGGAGGTTCAAACCCAACAGCCACGCCTCAGAAGGAAGGTTGGGCAATCTGCTTCTGTAGTGATACTGCCTCGGAAATCCACGTGGGGTCGTTATGAGATGGATTAGACTTGACAGCAGTGAGTTTGGTTTTAGTGTTTTTTTGTAAGAACTATTTCTTTTGACTCTTTTATATTAGAGCTAAGGAACAAAATAATATGTTCCAAATCAATGTTTTTTACTTACTAATTTTCAAATACGATTTTTGCATTAATGTCCATATTCAAATGTAAATTTATTTTTATAAATTTAAATTGTTTTATATATTTTATTTATTTTCAATTATTCAAGTTATCAACTACTGTAGAACTGATTTTAAAAAGTGAAATAATGTTATATATGTTGTGTTGTTGTTATGTGCTGTCGAGTCCACCCCGACTCAGAGAGACCCCTCCTTGGATTTCCGAGGAGGTATCACTACCGAAGTAGATTGCCCAACCTTCCTTCCAAGGAGTGGCTGGTAGATTTGAATCACCAGTTATATATAGGTGTATATATATACACCTATATATATATCTCAGAAGGAGGGAGCTCTGGTAGCATAGTGCCTAAGGCACTTGACTGCTAACCAGAAGGCTGGCAGTTCAAACCCACCAGCCACTCCTCAGAAGGAAGATGGGGCAATCTACTTCTGTAGTGATACTGCCTTGAAAACCCAAGGAGTCAGTTCTGACTCCACAGCACATAACAACAACAACATCAGAAGGAAGGTTGGGCTATCTACTTCCATAGTGATACTGCCTCGGAAACCCAAGGAGGGGTCGCTATAAGTCGGATCTGACTCAATGGTGGTGTGTTTGGTTTTTGGTTTATATATATATAATGAAATGGCAATAATTCAGTGCAGTGCAAAAATAAAAGTTCATAGATAGCTTCCAAAGACTTGATTGTTATGTAAAATTGGCAATATGGAAGGAGGAGATGGAGACGTGACCCCAGAACCAGATCCTTAGAACTACTGTGCCCCTGGCACTAGTGTGCTCTAGACACCAAGGCCTTGCCACCAGAGCTGTTGCTCAACTAGACCTGGGTCCCAGTGGCTAGACTGGAGGCACAACTATGCCTTGGGCAACCAGTGAAGCAAGGGGTCAAGACAGTCAGTAGGGGTTACTGTCTGTGTCCATATCACCCACAGCTGCCCACTCCACAGCCCCAGACACCTACTGCCACTCAACAGAGCAGGGAGGGCCCCACAAGAACAAGTGACACACTGCTGGTCTTAGAGGGCTTGGAATCTGAGGCTGAGAGCCTGGAGACTAACAGGTGCTTGGAAGAGAAGTTCAGCAGTCTGAGCCTTGGGGAAGGTAGGTGCAGGTGACTTCTGTGCAGCCTTCAGGCTTCAAATTACCCCGATACCCTTCCCATTCATTGTAAGACTTGTCCCCTCCAGGGTGGTTGAGTAGAGGGAAGCAGCAGCAGCCACCTCCACCACCTGTATGTCTTCCTGAGCCCCTCAAGCTACTCATGAGCCTGTCTCAAAAGGGCTACCTCAAAATCTGCCTCAGCCATCCCTTTTGAATGAAGAGTTGAAACAGAGGCTTTAGTAGTGGGGATGGGACCAGTAAGAGGCATTCTGGAGATTTGGCTATTTCACCTGTGAGACTGACAGACATGGGTGGCTTTGCAGGCCAGGAGCTGGATGTAGGGAGGAAATCCAGATTAATGTACAAAATAGTCAAATAGCAATTTTTTTTACTACTGTTATAAATTGAAATGTTGGATAATAAGATATTTAATAAATGAAAAATAGGTGTATTTGTTTTCTGATCATTAAATTTTCTTTTATAACATCTTTTCATTTCTTCATATGTAATTATAACATTTATGAAATAATCATCAAAACTGAAATATGAGCCATTGAAAGCAAACTTGGTGAAGGTTAATTGTTCATTGTGGGAGATCAACAGGATTTTACATTGATTTTTGAAATAGATAAGTTCACCAACTCATTTTCTTTTTTTGTAGAATATGTGTAGACTATTTTTTCCTTGAAGAAAATGTGGTATTCAGTAAAAATCTTAGTATCCTGCATCCACTAAAAATGTTATAATCCAGTTCATCTCTTTCAACTAAAATGACACACCATTTTGCATTCAATCTATCATTATAGTTGCATTTTTTAGAAAATTTACTTAATAGCTGGGCACCAACCAGTTCATCTGTTCTCAGGGTCATGAAGGCTGAGGTTGTAGTGGTACATTAGACCCTTGAACTAATTGTTTCCATATGACTTTGATTTTCTTCACTATTCTTTGCTCCAGATGAAGGGAGATCAATAGTTCCATCTTAGATGGCCACTCAAAAGTTTTTAGAATCTGGGATACCAACCACTCTGAAAGGTTTAAAATTAGAGATCCTGGATAGAGTGGACCTCGGATGATATAGTGCCTAAAGCATTTGACTGCTAACCAGAAGACTGGCAGTTAAAATTCACAAGCCACTCCTTGGAAGGAAGATTGGGCAATCTACTTCTATCTCTATGCCTGGAAACACAAGGAGGGTTTGCTATGAGTTGCAAATGACTTGATGGCAGTGAGGTGTTTTTTTTTTTTTTGGATAGAGTGGGAGCATGTGAAACAAAATTCAAACACAAAAATGGTCAGAATTACTGTTTAGATTCTAGTGAAATCCCCGAGACTAGCTCTGGTTTATCCTTTGAGCCTGGAACTGGACTCACTTCCATGGATTAGCTCTCAGTCAAACAGTACAACACCTACCTGAAGGGATGCATCCACCTACACCAAGGAGACACACCCCCTTGATCAATCAACTGTGAGAAGTCAGAAGGGCAGCATTTGCATAGACAGAAAGCTGGACAGATAGGAATGCATAGATAAGAAAGACACTGGGAAAGGGTAGTCACAGGGAGGAGATGGGCAGAGATGTTTGTGGTTGGGGTTGGAGTTGGTGTCATGAAACCAAATGTACATGAACTGTTGAGAGTAAAATGAATCTGCTTTGTAAATTTGCACCCAAATCACAATAAAAAAAATTTTTAAAAATTACTTGATTAATAGCTAAGAAACATACACAAACACAAATATCACATATCCCTACTAATGTGAGAGTAAGCAGAGGAAGGGTCACCACAGATTACCAGAGTTTAGGGCTTTCACATTGTCTTAATCCAGTCCTGCCTCTAGCAGAACTACTCCATACATTTTCTAAGGCTGTAAATCTTTCTAGAATCAGACTGCCACATCTTCCTCCCATAGAGTGGCAGATGGGTTCAACATGCTGATCTTTTGGTTAGCAGCTGAATACTTAACCATTATACCACCAGAGCTCCTTAACTGATGTGCACCTACACACTAATTACCATCTTGTTAATTACAACTCATGGTGACCTTATAGGATAGAATAAAACTGCCCCATGGGGTTTCCAAGACTATGATCTTTATGGAAGGAACCTGTCAAATCTTTCTCCTTTGGAAATTAGTGTGTTCGAACCACTAACCTTGTGGTTTTCAGACAAGCACTTAACTGTGGTGATTAAATTTGTGTGTCAACTTGGCTGGGCCTGGTTGAGTGTCTGGGCAGCTGGATGTGCAGCATGATGAGACTGGTAATCAAATCCATGGTAGAATCTACTGTGACCAGTCGAGTAGCTGCCTTAGGGATGTGGTCTGCTTCCTGTATAAAAGGAGAAGCCTTGGGGAATGGTTTCTAGCTTATGGCACACTTGAACGCTGCATGTAGGCGAGTCGTTGTCCAGCAGCCTGCCATGCTCTGCTTACCCTAGGACTTAAAATGGATTTGAATGGCCTGCCGTGTGGTTTGGTAACATTGGAACTGTGCCTTTTTATTTGTCAACCTTGGGCTTGTCAGTCTCAGCAGCCAGCAGCTGTCTGAGTGAAGAAAAGCCTCTAGTTCCAGTGGGCCAGGAGCAGGAGGCAAAGCTGAAGCCCCGGGTTGAGGGGCTTTTACCCAGCCCCTAGAGCCTGGCACTTTGAACTCTGACTTAAAATCTCCCAACTGTTAGAGAATAAACTCCTGTTTGTTAAAGCCATCCCATTTGTGGTATATTCTGTCAGAGTGGCACTGTTGTTGCTGTGTGCTGTTGAGTGGGACCCAATTTATAGCGACCCCTCCTTGGATTTCAGAGGCAGTATCCCTATGGAAGTAGATTGCCCCATCTTCCGTCCGAGGAGTGGCTGGTGGGTTTGAACTGACAGCCTTCTGGTTAGCAGTCAAGTGCTTTAAGCACTACTCTACCAGAGCCAAAACATTAACCATTGCACCACCAGGGTTCTTTAACCCTTTCCTGACCCAGGGGTCATATAGTGCCTGCCTACATTGGCTGCCTCTGGGGTTTAGTGGGAAGCTACTACCTCACATTTAGTGCATGTTGCCATCCAGTGGGGCCCATTATAACTGTGTGAATTTGAAGACACAGGCCTTATCCCACAAAACTCAGAATCACAAACCGCTTGACACATATGTGTCCACTAATTTTATCAAAATCTCTGTTACCTCAAAAGGTTTTTTTTTTTTTTTTTTTTAAATTTCATTCAAAATGCTTTCCGTTGCTGGGTGAAAAAAAAAAAAAAACATGATTTCAACAAAAAATTCAAAGCAGAAAGTAATTCGGTCTTGAAAGTTTACTTGTAATATTGAAAAAAAAAAAAAAAACTCACTGCCATCTAGTTGATCTTGACTCATAGGGACCTCTCCTTGGTTTTCCAAGGTGGTATCACTGTGGAAGTTGATTGCCCAATCTTCCTTCGGAGGAGTGGTGGTGGGTTTGAACCACTAACCGATAGGGTATGTGAAATAACTAATCAAAAATGTGATAATCATTTATAATCTAGCTTTAGTAAGATCCTCTGGGAAGCTTCAGCTCATGAATCACACCTGAGAGTTGACATACTTTGAAGAAAGAGGGCCAGCCTTTTGTACTCTGGCAGCCCAGAAAAGGGGGGAGTAGCCTCTTTGGTAAACTGGCTCCCATTTAGTTAAGGTCAATCTCTGGATAAGAGGCAGCCAATACTCACAATACCTGAATGATGGGTGCCCGGGGCTGGTAAAGGAATCTGAATGGGCACACCATCACTAAAATTCTCATTCTGGGTTTAGTTTATTTTCTGCTCTTACTTTCCTCTGTAAGATAAAAGATCTAGTTTTACCCTAAATAACATAACCTTTGTTCTTAGCTCCAGAGAAAATAATCCTTGAAACAACTGGTATCCCTTGGTCTAAGACTTCCAAGTAACATGTGAAGGATTGTGCTGGCTATTGGGGACTGGCCATATCACAAAAGACTCACCTGGGCAGGCAATATCTACTAATCTCAGGAGGCATGATTTAGTCTATCATGCAAACTAGCCAAAGAAAGCCTGGATCAGGAAGGCTCAACGTGGAACTGAGACATGCCAGTTCCCATCAGGAACTTTCTGATCTTATCCATGTATCTATTCCTTATGATGATGTTTATTTATTCCTTTTTCTGTAATAAAACTAGAAGTCATAAATATAATATCTTCCATAAATTCTGTGAGTTGTTCCAGTGAATCAAAGATGTAGTTGTTCTTGTTGTTAGGTGCCATCATGTGGATTCCAATTCACAGCGACAATAGAACAAAGCACCATCCTCACAATCCTTGCTAAGCTTGAGTCCATTGTTGCAGCCACTGTCAATCCATCTCATTGAGGGTCTTCTCTTTTTTGGTAATCCTCTACATTATCAAGTATTATATTATGTCTTTCTCCCGAGACTGGGACCTTCAGATAATATGTCCAAAATATGTGAGATGAACTCTCATTATCTTTGCGTCTAAGGAACATTATGGCTGTATTTTTTCCAAGACAGATTTGTTGGTTCTCCTGGAAGTCCATGGCATAGTCAATGTTTTTTGCCAATATCATAATGCAAAGGCGTCAATCCTTCTTTGGTCTTCTTTATTCAATGTGTAGCTTTCCAATGTATATGAGGCGATTGAAAATACCATGACTTGGGTCAGGAACAGCATAGTCCTCAAGGTGACATCTTAGCTTATTAATACTTCAAAGAGCTCTTTTGGATCAGATAGCCCAATGCAATACGTCATTTGATTTCTTACTACTTCCATGGGCGTTGGTTGTGGATCCAAGTAAAATCCTTGACAACTTCAATATTTTCTCCATATATCATGATGTTGTTCATTGATCCAGTTGTGAGGATTATTCTTTTCTTTGTGTTGAGTTGTAATTCATACTGAAGACTGTAGTCTTTGATCATCATCAGTAAGTGCTTTACATCATTTTCACTTTCAGCAAGCAAGATTGTGTCATCTGCATATTACAGGTTGTTAACGAGTCTTCTTCCTGATGCATTTTCTTCTTGTAATCCAGGTTCTCAGATTTCTTGCTCAACATAAAGATTGAGTAAGTATAGTGATAGGATACGACCTTGACCCACAACTTTCCTGATTTTTAACCACATAATATCTTCTTGTTCTGTTCAAATGACTACCTCTTGGTCTGTAGTACAGGTTCTTCATGAGCACAATTAAGTGTTCTGAAATTCACATTTTTCACAACATTACCAATAATTTGTTATGATCCACATAGTGAAATGCCTTTGCATAGTTAATAAAACACAGGTGAACATCTTTCTGGTATTCCCTGCTTTCAGCCAAAATCTATCTGACATCAGCAATGATATCTCCCATTTCACATGCTTTTCTGAATCTGGCTTAATTTTCTTGCAGTTCCTGGTCTATGTACCACTGCAATTGTTTTAGAATTGACTTCAACCTAATTTTACCTCCATTAACTTCTGTAAATATGTTTGCTTAAGTCATTGCCCCAGTATTGTTTGTTTTGTTCAGTGATTTGAATTTCAAAGGTGTTACACACTTCTAACAAAAATCCAAACAGTATAGGAATGCCTAATGTAAATAGATATATTCTTACTTGGCTCTTGTAACCCATTTCCCTTAAGAAATAAGTGGTAGTTAAATTTGCCGACTTCCTGGACCTGGATGAGTGGCTGGGCAGCTGTTGGTAGTTATTCTCCATGATGAGACTGGCAATCAACTTCATGGTGGGATCTACCACAAGCAGCTGAGTAGCTGCCTTTGGCGTGTGGTCTGCTTCCTGTATATAAGGAGAAGCCTTGGCAATAGTCTTTAGCTTATGGCAGGCTTGGACTCTGCATGTAGCTATGTTGTTGTTCAGCAGCCTGCAATGCTCTGCTGACCTTAGGACTTTCACTGGACTTAAGTTAATGGCCTGCCACGTGGCTTGGTAACATCAGAACTGTGCTTTTTCACTTATCAAACTTGGGTTTGTCAGCCTTAGCAGCCAGCAGCTGTCTGAGTGAAGAAAAGCCTCTAGGTCCAGTGGGCTGGGAGCAGGAGGTAGAGCTGAACCCCAGGGTTGAGGGGCTTTCACACAGCCCCTAGAGCCTGACACTTTGAACTTGGACTTAAAGCCTCCAAATTGTAAGAATAAACTCCTGTTTGTTAAAGCCATCCCATTTGTGGTATATTTCCTGTCAGAGCGGCACTAGGTAACCAGAACAAAATTTCATTATTATATTCTTTGTTTACACACATTTAAAATGTTCATATAATTAAAAACAATATTGTGATCAAATAATGTACACTGTTGTGTGAAGACAAATGACCAAAGAGCAGACTATCTATGGGATGACATCAAGGACATAATATATGAAGAAAGCAAAAGGTCATTAAAAAGAGAAGAAAGAAACAAAAGATCAAAATGGATGTCAGAAGAAACACTGATACTTGGTCTTATAAGGAGGGTAGCTAAATCAAATGGAAAAAAAAAATAATGAAGTAAAAGATCTGAACAGAAGATTTCAAATAGCAGCTCAAGAAGACAAAGTATAAAGTATTATAACAAAATATGCAAAGACCTGGAACAAGAAAAACCAAAAGAGAAGAACATGCTCAACATTACTCAAGCTGAAAGAACTAAAGAAAACATTGAAACCTCAAGCTGCAATTTTGAAGGATTCTATGGGAAAAATATTGAATGATGCAGGAAGCATGAAAAGAAGATGGAAGAAGTCACTGTATCAAAAAGAGTTGGCTTCCAATTCAGAAAATAACGTATGATCAAGAACCAATGGTACTGAATGAAAAAGTACAATCTGCACTAAAAGAACTGGTGAAAAACAAGGTTCCAGGAATTTATGCAATACTCATTGATATGCTTCAATAAACAAATGTCACACTGGAAACACTTTCTTGTTTATGCAAAAAAATTGGAAGATAGCTGCTTTGAAGAGATCCATATTTGTACCCATTCCAAAGAAATTTGATCCAACAGAATGTGGAAATTATCAATAAAATATCATTAGTTTAACATGTAAGTGAAATTTTGCTGAAAATATTTCAGAAATGGTTGCAATAGTACACAGACAAGGATCTGCCAGAGATTCATTCATCTGGATTCAGAAGAGAACATTGACCTAGGGTTATCATTCCTGATGTCAAATGGACATTGGCTGAAAGGAAAGAACACCAGAAAGATGTTTAACTAGATTTTTATTGACTATCCAAAGGCATTTGACTGTGTGGCTCATAACAAACTGTAAATAATATTGCAAAGAATGGGAATTCCAGAACACTTAACTGTGTCATGAGGAACCTCTGCATAGTCCAGGAGGCAGTAGTCTGAACAGAACAAGGAAATAATACATAGTTTAAAATAAGGAAAGGTGTGGGTCAGGATTGTATCATTTCACTGTACTTTCTGTGTAATAAGCAAATAATCTAAAAGCCAGATTATATGAGGAATGCAGTATGAGGGTTGGGGGAAGACTCATTAACAACCTGTAATATATAGATGACACAACCTTGCTTGCTGAAAATGAAGGAGATTAGAAACTCTTACTGATGAAGATAAAAGACTAGTCTTTACAATGGATTTCACCTCAAAATAAAGAAAACAAAAACCCTCACAACTCAACCAAATAAGCAACATCATGATAAATGGAGAAAAGAATGGAGTTGTCAAGGATTTCATTTCGTATGAATCCACAATCAATCCCATGGAAGCAATAGTCAAGAAATAATATTACATATTACATTGGGCAAATCTGCTGCAAATGACATCTTTCAATTGTTAAAGAGCGAAGATGCCACTTTGAAGACTTATATATGATTGACCCAAGGTGTTTCTTTTCAAAAGCCTCATATACATGTGAAAACTGGACAACAAATAAGGAAGACAGTAAAAGAACTGATGCATTTGAATTATGTTGTTGGTGAAGAATACAGAATATACAATGGATTACCAGAAGAATTAACAAATTTGTCTTGGAAACAGTACAGCTGAAATACAATTTAGAAGTGAGAATGGCCAGATTTCATCTCTTGTATTTTGATCACATTATCATGAGGTACCAATCCCTGGAGAAGGACACTACGCTTTGTAAAATAGAGGATCAGAAAAAAAAAAAGAAGACTTTCAGTGAGGTGGGTTGATGTAGTGGCTACAACACTGGGTTCAAGCATAACAGTGATTGTGAGGATGTCACAGAGTGTGCAGTGTTTCATTATGTTGTGCATAGGGTCACTCTGAGTCCAAACAGACTCCTCTAACAAACAGCAGCATTGTGTAACATTTTTATTCCAATAATAATATATTGGTCTTTTCCCCAAGTTAATATACACACATCTAACTTATCTTTTTAAAGATCTCATACTGAATTCAGTTGAATAGATCTACCTTAATTGATGCAAACATCCTCTGTAGATGAATCATTCAGGCTGTTTTCTTTTTTCACTATCATAAAAAATGCTGCCATAAATCCTTGTAAATATATCTTAAAATACTGGCACTTTTATTTCAGTTGGATACATTCCCAGAGCAGGATTTGGGGGTCAAAGGGTATGTGGTTTTAAAGTTTAATAAATATTTCCAGATTACTTTTTTCCAAAACTCTGTATGAATTTACAACCCTAGCAATAGCACATAGAAGTGGATGTTTTTCTTTATTAATAATGAATGCTCTCAGTCTTTAAAGACTTTGTTAAGTTTTTGGATGAAAGTTTGGTACATTATTAAATTTATAATATAATACTTCTTTGATTATTAGGAGCCCTGGTAGTGTCGTTGGTTAAGCACTGAGCTGCTAACCAAAATGTCGGTGCTTCCAACCCCCGAGACACTCCTTAGGAGAAAGATGTGCAGTCAGTTACCCTGAAGATTTACAATCTTGAAAGCCGTATGGGGCAGTTCTACTCTGTCCAATAGGGTCACAATGACTTGGAATCTACTCAATGGCAGTGGGTTTGGTTTTCTGGTTGTGTTTATTAATGAGAATATAACTTTTGCATTTTCTGATATGTAAAACATTTGCATGGTCTTTGCCTATTTTTCTGAATGAGTTGTTTGCAAATTTCAGGAATTTTTGTATATTAGAGAAACATATTCTATGTTTTGAAAATATTTTCTTCTAATCTTTCATTTGTATTTTTTTTAATTGTTGAGACTATGGCCATACATTTTTAAGAATATTTTTATAGAATAAAATATGCATACATTTTCTTTTTTGGCTTATACATACCTCCTCTTACTTGTTGTTGTTATGTGTCATCAAGTTGGACCTGACTAGTAGTGACCCCTCCTCGGGTTTCTGAGGCAGTATCACTACGGAAGTAGATTGCCTAACCTTCCTTCCAAGGAGTGGCTGGTAGGTTTGAACTGCCAGCCTTCTGGTTAGCAGTCAAGTGTCTTAGACACTAAACTACCAGAGCTCCCACTCTTACTTAGGAAGATCTATTAAGCACCAGGTGATAAAATACTCTCCTAGGTCTTTCTCTCTAAAAGCTTTTTTTTTTTCACATTTAATTTTTTACAATTTTCTTTTACATTTTTTTACATTTAATTTGTTTGCAATTAGTGAAAATATTGACTCATACATTAATATTTTTTTTACAGCTAATGATGAGTTTTATTTAAAATAATCCCCGAATTCTACGAATGACGAACTGAGGCTTAAGAAAACAATGTGCCTAAGATCACCCAAATTATTTGCCTACTGATTACCCATTATTTTCTTTTCCCTTCTACAATTTAGGGAGATCTGGTAGTGTAGTGTCTAAGGCACTTGACTGCTAACCAGAAAGGCTGGCGGTTCAAACCCACCAGCCACTCCTCAGAAGGAAGAGGAGGCAATCTACTTCCGTAGTGATACTGCCTTGGAAACCCAAGGGGAGGTAGCTGTGAGTCAGGTCAGACTCCACGGCACATAACAACAACAACAATATATCATTGATACTTGAAAAGATGTTTCCTACCATGGAGATGTGGGTATGAAAAATGATATTTCAGAACAGGATCAAGTGTCATTGTTACCAGCCAGAGAAGAGCTCAATTTTCCTCATGGGGAAAAAGGGAGTCCAGGGGACACAGAGAAAAGAGGAGTGGCACTGGAGATGAGCCAAGTGTATGTCTCAGCTAGGCAGAAGTGGCACCAGCTCCTGGTCATCTGAATTAAAGCACACACACAATCACAGAAAGACATAGATAAGAGTGAGATCCAGAGAATGCGAGAGAGGAAGAGAGACAGACAGAAAGAAACAGCGAGAGAGAGAGGGAGGGAGAGAAGGAAGAAAGGAAGAGAGACAGACTTAGTAGTCCTATATACTACAGAGAAAGCTAGACTCATTATAGGGAGCTGGAATTTTATTCTAGCTCTATCATTAACAATATATCATTTAACCACAACGGCTCTCAATTTCCTCCTTTATAAATGTAATCTAATATTAGGTAACATACGATGCCTATTTATTATAGAATGATTTCTCTAACTGTAGCTTCAGAATCTTTATTTCACATAATTTTCAAAACAACGGCACAAAAGAAACACTGTCATCTACACTTTATAAGTGAGAAAACCACACCTTTTGTTAACTAAATTCCCAAGATCAGTTAACCAGTTAGTAGCATAGTGAGGTTTGTTTTCCCAGGTATGTCTGACTTCAAGGCCTATGATCTTTCTACATAAGCTGTTTCCATGGAGCCCTGGTGGTGCACCAAGTAAGAAATTAGCTGCTAACTGAAAGTTGGCTGTTTGAACCCACCCAGAGGCTTCATGTGAGAGAGACCTGGCAATCCACTCCCGTAAAGATTATAGCCTAGAAAAGTCTATAGGGCAATTCTACTCTTTCATATGAGGTCACTGTGAGTTGAACATTTACTCAAAGGCATCCAACAACAACTCTGTTTTCAATTCTAATGCCTGAAGTTGGCACCAGATGAGATAAATTGCAGAGCCATTACCTGTCTGTATGTGGCCAGAGATCCAGTTAATTTATTAATCTCTTTAGACTCCTAAGCACAGTTTCTAGTAGTAAATGTTCATGGTTCAAATGACGCAAAATGTGGTTATCTTTTAGGTTTCTCTGCTTACGGTCTTGGGAAACTGGAAACTATAGTTAATACTAATATTATTGAGTTGTTGGAAGCTAAAGAAAATAATAGTTTGTTAGCACCTCCCTTTCTAATAGTAATTCTTCTCCTACCTCTTAATTAAAGTGGATTGTGGAATAATCTTGGATGGGTGAGAGGTTTGTGGGTCACTATTTATCACCACAGAACTTGAAGCCAAAAGCGGTAATTAATCATCAATCTTAAAGTGTTGAACCTATAAATATCTTCAGCAGAGACTTTCTTTTGTTCATGGTATGTGAGGAAGGGAAAAAGTCCAAGGGCATACATGTTCCTATAGTCATCTAGTTCTTAAGACTTAACGTTATAGTTTTTAAAATAAAGAACCCTGAGGATCTGGAAAGTTTTCACATACCTCCACCAGAGTTTCACTCTGTCTTCTAACTTGGCAACACTTTTCACCTACTCTTATGAATTGTGGTAGGTCCTGGTAGAAAATCCTATCCAACTGTGTAAGCTGCCACTGAACTCTACTGTGAGATGCTGTGATTTAAAACTGAGCTGAAGGATCATCAGTCATCTGTCCTGAGGGACACATTGGAAGAGATTAATATACTGAATTTTTTTAGATTAGAGTTGCAGCTTCTTCAGTGTTCTCAGACAAGTCACTAAAGAATCAGTGTCAAATCCTGCTCACTTGAACTCTGCTTAATCACAAATTATCTGCTAGTTTGATTTTGAGCAATTGATTATAAAACCCAAAAGTCTGATTAGTATTTCCTCTTTGTTCTAAAGATGGGAGAAGAGATATCCTTTCTCAACTGTTCAGATTTTTTACCTGAAGAAGTTTTATTTATCTGAGAACGATTTTAAATAACACTCTGCCCCAATCTGTCTCAAAAACCTTGCCTGATAGTAGATCTTTACACTCTATTTGCACTCTGAAGATGCTAAAAGTCACAATAGGCAAATCATGCGTAACTCCAGAAACTCCTATTGGAAGTGTTCAGATTTTCTGAGACAGAATTTAATTTTCAGACTTATGTTCATTGTGCCTATCTCCAATTAATTTTCTCATTGTTTCTTGTACTAGAACCCCATGATCTGATCTGGAAATATGTAGGACACAGCTTCTGCATTCCCAGGATAAGTAACCAGTTAGTTATCATATAATTTTTTTTTTTTTTTCACTGAAGGTTTCTATCTGTTTATGGACCACCAGTTCTCTAATGAACTGGTAAAACAATCATCAATGAAAATTAATTGCTCTCTAAAATCTGCTTCTAAATCAAGTACTCAAAAAACCAAAGTCACTGCCATCGAGTTGATTCAACTCATAGTGACCCCTCCTTGGGTTTCTGAGGTGGTATCTCTACGGAAGTAGATTGCCCAATCTTCTGTCCAAGAAGTGGCTGGTAGGTTTAGAACTGCGAACCTTCTGGTTAACAGTCAAATGTCTTAGGCACTACACCACCAGAGCTCCTCTAAATCAAGTAATGTTGGGGAAAGGTTTAGGCAGACATGTCAAGAATCATGTGATACTTGCTGGAGACACAGGTGTGCAAGGTCAGCAAGTGTGTGAGACTCCTGGTCTATCATAGACTGGAGGGCAACATCTGGACTTGTATTTTGGGTGCTCCATGCTCCTGTTATCTCCATCT
The DNA here is from genome assembly GCF_000298275.1 of Orycteropus afer afer. NCBI lineage: Eukaryota > Metazoa > Chordata > Mammalia > Tubulidentata > Orycteropodidae > Orycteropus > Orycteropus afer. The sequence goes on along the minus strand of NW_006922113.1, from coordinate 1,772,922 downwards.
CTTGATAAGGTAGTAATATGTAAGCATGAAAATGGTCTTATAAGCAGATATAAACAATGTTCAGGTGGATAGCTGTACAGAAGAGTTGTAAACATGCTGTTAGTACCTGGAGATCTTGTGGGAAGTTGAGGTCACAGGCCCCCTCCTCCTGCTGATATTTATTTGCCTGGCAACCAGGTAAGAGTCACTAGTATCATTCAGAAAAGAGATCTGGTGGCATAGTCCCTAAGGGATTTGACTACTAACTAGAAGGTTGGCAGTTCACACCTACTCCACAGAAGGAAAACTAGGCATCTACTTCCATAAAGATTTATTACTTTGGAATCCCAAAGAGGGTCGTTATGAGTCAGAATTGACTCAATGGCAGTAAGTTTGGTTATTTTGTTTTTTAGGATCGTTCAGTGGTCAGTCCTCTCCCCACAAGTTGATAGTGTCCTTCTTTTGTAGCAATGAAAAGAAATGAAGACATTATTTCCTCTGCTGGATGATTAAGGAAAATAAAGACAATTTATGGAAATATATCTTACACTATTTAATCCCTATACCTTCTCTCCATTAACTATACTTATCTCCCAACCTCAGACAATGTAGGTCAGTGTCATTTTAACCTTATTTGAATTTTTTTTTTTAATATTCTTTTTAACATTAAAACAATCAAATAGATTTCTTTGAGGGAATGCAAATTTATTGCTTTGATGTACAAGTGTGCATATAAAAGGCCTACTCTTTCTCAATACAGTTGAGTAATTCCTATTAATGTTAATTGGAGTTGTGAATGCATATCATGGAGTGAGTAAAATCATTTGAAAATCCCATAACTGATCATTCACACAAACCCTGTTTTTGTATGTGTATTTTAACATGATACATTTTTTTCTTACTCTTTTCTGTAAGTTGAGGCAATCTGCGTCAGTGTTCATTTCTTTAAATGCCATGATTGTATATTTCCCGTTTACAAAAAATTAATCAGCAATGTAGATGTAGCCAAAAGTATGTGATTTTCATGGAGTAGGAGAATGAATTATTGATGGTATTTTCATTGCTGTCATTGTGGTTGTGATTTTTTTAAAAAACTGCATGTTTTAAATTTGACAATTCATGATCATAAGGTTATTAATTTTTTTTTTTCCAGTCAGGAAACACCCACATAGAAATAGATTTCTTTTTTCTCTGAATTCCTGTAGGCAGACAATTTTCACAATCAAGTTGCATAGAAACCCTTAATTCATAATGGATAACATCTGAGCTATATCAATGAAACATTCAAGACCTCTACTTTTCTAAGCAGCAAGCAGTGACTTTGAAACTGCCCAATTCCTTCCTTTGAAAGAGAAAAAATAAAAGAGCACCTGCATCAGGATGTATGTGTATGTTTGTGTATACATCTTAGTAATACGAAGTCAGATGGTTAGAGTCTGCAATCTGTGAGGGTGAGGCCATGTCTGCCAGAGTAGTCCAAAGCCTACTGGGCTTGGCATGGAGTAAGCACCTATGAATATCTAAGAAATATGTTTGTGAATGGTATTTTGGGATCCTGAAGGTTCTATGTCCAGGCAATGTCAGCCTACCTGTAAACTTGACAAAATTTGTAGTTTAGAGTCAAATCCTTATTTTTCAATGCCTGCTTTCCTAGCAATATACTGCATAGTCAAAACTAATCAGTGAATGTTTGCTTTATGGATTTTGTGTTCTTTCTGTCCTTATTTATTAGAAGCTATCTTGTAAAAATTGAATGATGACAGACCTTGTTGTTTTGACAGTATGCTAAGAATATTTGGTTAAAAACAAACAAAAAAAAAACTGGAGTGGAAAATGTTTTAATAACCAGACAATGCTTTGGGATTTATTTTAAAGAAGAATCCTGAAGGCATCATCAGTAATTTCATGTAAACTGAACGTGGGGACAATTTACTATGTAGCTGTTTATCAACGACAGACCTTGTTGTTTTGACAGTATGCTAAGAATATTTGGTTAAAAACAAACAAAAAAAAAACTGGAGTGGAAAATGTTTTAATAACCAGACAATGCTTTGGGATTTATTTTAAAGAAGAATCCTGAAGGCATCATCAGTAATTTCATGTAAACTGAACATGGGGACAATTTACTATGTAGCTGTTTATCAACTGAAGACCATGCATGTTAACTGTTGCCAGTGACCTGGTATACTTATGACAATAAGAGGTCCCAGATAGAGAGGGGGGAAATGTGGAACAAAACTCAAAATCATAGAAAAGAGCAGGGTTACTGGTATGATGAAGACTGGTAGAAAGAACACCTTCAAGCTAGGCACTGAATTAATCCCTATGCCTCAACTGTCAGCAAACAATGTTGTTGTTGTTATGTGCTGTGAAGTCGAACCCGACTCATAGCAACCCCTCCTTGGGTTTCCGAGGCAGTATCACTACGGAAGTTGATTGCCCCATCTTCCTTCCAAGGAGTGGCTGGTGGGTTTGAACCGCCAGCCTTCTGCTTAGCAGTTAAGTGCCTTATAAACAGGCCTAAAAGGTGAACAGTAAATTTAGAAGGGTATGAACTCATTAGAACAATCAAGCATACAAGGCCAAGAGAATAGCATTTGTCCAGGGATAGACTTTGGAAGGTAAGTGGTGATTGAAAGGGGTAGGTGCAGGGAGGAAACGGGAAGAATGCTGTTACAATGTGGAGACTGTAGCACATGTCACAGAACAGAATGAGTATGGATTGTTGAGCAGAAAATCAATTTAATCTGTAAACTTTCACCTATAATTAATAAATTAATTAATGTAAAATTAACATTTAGTACGTAGCTGTTTAGGAGCTCTGGTAGCATAGTGCCTAAGGCACTTGACTGCTAACCAGAAGGCTGGTGGTTCAAAACCACCAGTGGGCTGGTGGTTCAAGCCCACTCCTTGGAAGGAAGAGTGGGGCAATCTACTTCTGTAGTGATACTGCCTCAGAAACCCAAGGAGAGGTAGCTATGAGTCCAGGCCGACTTGACGGCCATAACAACAACAACAACAACAATGTAGCTATTTACCAATTGAAGTCCATGCAAGTTTAGCTCTCACCAGCTGCTTGATATATTCTATCCTGCAGGGATTTGAACCGTTATGTATAGATACCTAAGAATCACCTAGGAATTTTGTTAAAATGTTGATTCTGATTCAGTATATCTGAAATTCTCTCTCAGCAGGAGGTCAAAGCAGAATGAACCAGTTCAAAGCCCTGGTATACTGTGATGTCTTTTTTTTTTTTTTTTTGCTCTTTCTTTTCCAGGAAAAAATCTATTAGAAATTCTACTTGTGATGGAAAAATAGTAGTAGCGCCCAATGACTAGAGGGGTTGCATAATAATTGGGGAGTACGGATATTTTAAATTCTACCTTAGTTCTAATGTATTCACATATTCCTGTCTCAGCTTTAGAAACATGTTTTATGAGCTCTTGACATTTTACAATCACAGAAGTTTCCTTAAGTACTTGCACAAAACTTTTTTATTCAGATTTGACATAAAGAATAGGAGTTCTGGTTGCCTAGTGCCTAAGGCGTTTGACTGCTAACCAGAAGGCTGGCGGTTCAAACCCTCCAGCCACTCCTCAGAAGGAAGGTTGGGTAATCTACTTCTGTAGTGATGGTGTCTTGGAAACCCAAGGAGGGGTCGCTATGAGTCGGGTTCGACTCGACGGCAATATGTTTGGTTTTGCGTTGCTGGAATAAAGAATATACAGACTTATTGTAAAATTTAGAATGTAGGAGAAGAGTCATTTAAAGAGAAGGAACACATTAAAAAATATAGTATTCTACTTATTTCATTCTTGTTTATTTTTTAAATGGATACAAATTAGTGTGGAAAATATGCAATGTAATATCCTTTTTATTGCCTTAAATATAAAGAATCATAATGCAATGGGAGATTAGAAGAACATTTTCTATAAATTTTATAGGATTAGGAAGTATTCCTATAAAGCAGATTTTGGGATTTAAATGACTCATTTCTTCCTGAATACAAGGCCCTTTAGTAAATGCACATTTTTTATAAAAACATGGTGATAAGGCTTATGTCACAAACCTAGTTGTTTTAAATACAGATGAAAAGAGCAAAACTGTCCAATGTGGAAATTGAGGTTTTTGTTTTGTTTTGTTGTTCCCCTTGTTCTGGTTTCTTGTGTTGACTAAATCAGTTTTTCACAGACTAAACTGGAATTGAGGAATCAGTAATCTGTGTTGCCATATGAGCCAGCAGTAACCATGTGGCATGAAAAATCCAGTAAATTTTTAAATTGGTTCTAAATGTTTTCCAGCAGGACATGATCATGAAATGAAAAATGTAGACAAAGTCATGTAATTAAAAGCAGGTTGCTTTCTGACTTGCTATAAATCCATTTCTTAAGTCCACTTCTTCCTACAAAGGGAGGCTAAGAGGAATCATGACTTGCAGTCTCAATACATATACATTCAACTTTTTTTTTTCTTCTATTTTTTTAAATAAGTGGAATCCTCTGTCAAGCTTGTATATATTCATGGGTATAGTTCCATATGCCTTACCACCCCTGTTCAGCTTAAATATCTATCTATGTATCCACTCATAGATCATTGTTATTACCATTATTGCAGACTGTGTATGTAATAATGTTTACTTTTGTTGCCTTTAACTGTCATGCTAATCCCAGTGTCTTTGCCTTAATCATTTTGTGCTGCCTTCTCCTTACTGTGTATTACCTTTTCCTTCACCCAAGTTAATATATGTCTACCTTCTAGTTAGTGATTTACTTAACCTGCCCCTTTTGCCCCTGGTTAACTTTCAAAAGATGATTTTTTTCTGTGTGTAAACCTTTTCTTGAATTTTTTTTACAGTACTGGTCTCATACAATATTTGTCCTTTTATGCCTAAGGCATTTGACTGCTAATCAAAAGCCTGGAGGTTCAAACCCACCAGCCACTCCTCAGAAGGAAGATTGGGTAATCTACTTCCGTAGAGATACCGCCTTGGAAACTCAAGGAGGGGTCACTATGAGTGGAGTCGAACCAACTAGAGGTCAGTGAGTTTGTTTTCTGTTTGTGTGTGTGTGTGTGTGAGAGAGAGAGATTGACTAATTTCACTAGGCATGTCCTGTGTGTGTGTGTGAGAGAGAGATTGACTAATTTCACTAGGCATGTCCTCTAGGTTCATCCATGTCATGAGGTGTTTTACACACTCATTGTTATTCTTTAATGTTATATATATAAATATTTTTGA
>NW_006922113.1:1759412-1766502 GCF_000298275.1 Orycteropus afer afer | reverse complement strand
AAAAAAAAAAAAAAAAAGAGTAGCTGCTGAGGCTATTTATATATAACCAAATACCTCATGGTATTTAGTGTCTTGGTTTGGAGGTTTAATTTCATGGTTTCATTAGATATCTCAATTAATTGACCTAATAATATGCTTACTACTTCCTTCCTATTTCCTAGTTCATTGCATGGTGCCTGAGGTCTTAAAGCTTTTAAGTGAGCATTCAAAGCACAATTGTTCACTATTTTCCTAGAGTAACAGAAGAAGGAGAGTCAGAAATAGAGGAAATGGATGTATGATTAATTGCTTCCATGAACAACTGCTTAATTTGCTGAGACCAGAAGAATTGGATGGTGGCCAGCTACCATTACTGAACATTTTGACCAAAGATTCTGTATAAATCCAGATCAGAAGGGGAAAATGCAGAATAGAATTTCAGATTCTTATAGAATCTAAAGTTTCTGGAGCCATGGAGGGTGCACGAAATCCCAAAACTATTGTCCCAAGACAATCTTTAAAACTTAAACCAAAAATATCCTCTGAAGTCTTCTTAAAGCCAAACAATAGTTTAACCTAACTAGTAAAGAATGTGTATATTAAGCATTGTACTTTTTTAAAAACTATCCATATGGGATCAAATTGACAACAGTAACTTGAAAGATTAGATAGGAATCTCAGGGAACAGTGAAATAATGTTAATGGGGAGGAACAATTTGGAAAAGAATGGTGAGAATTGTTGTGCAATTTGAATAATATCATTAATGTCATTGAATTGATTGTACATGTAACAACTGTTGAATTGGTAATTTACATACATATGTAACATCAGTAAATTACATATATACATATATTGTATGGGGCATATAGAATGACAGGTGTCATGATTATAGATTTGATAGTCAGGAAAATCATCCCCAAAAAGGTGACATTTGAACAAATACACAGATGTGGAGATGCACAAAGTGAGGGTGCAAACCACATATCTGAGGAGTTAATAATGTTTCAGAGAGGGAGGCAGAAGTGCAAGCAACCTAATATATATAAGTGAGTTTCCTCGGTGTGTTGAAGAGCAAGACCAGCATGGTTGGAGGACAATGTAACATGGTTAGAGGGCAATGAGAGGCGAAACGTAGTATGAAATGAAGTCATGGCTGTAGACAGGATCTGACACATTTAGAATTCTGTTCTGAATGTGAAGACCACTCTAGCTGCTATGAGTCAGTGAGGTTAGAGGGGTAGAAGAGTAGGAACACAGAACCTACTTAAGAAGATGATACGTATCTCAGCTGGAGAAAATTGTAAAAGGATAATAGTGAAGTTGGTGACAAGTAGTTGGGTTTGCTAGTGATTGGGTATGGTTTAGAGAGAGGGATACTGAAAATTGCCAATAATTTCCACAATTGGAGTGTGAGTCTGCCTTTTCAAGATGACTATCTTCAGATATTTTTACTCTTGATGAAATACATTTTATTGAGATTTTCTTTTGATAGAAAACCTAATTTTTGTCTACTTTAAAAATCTATTAAGTTTGGTAAAGCCTTTCTCTCTCTTAGATGACCTCTGCTGTTCTTTCTCATCTTTGCCATCAGCCTTCAATAAAACTTGGTCTTGAATTAACATGAAGCTAATAGGCACCAAACATGAATCCTGATCTAGCTACACACTCAGAATCCAATTATTAAATCACCCCTCTTCATGTTTGACTTATCATTCATTTTTTTTTTCATTGATGAATTATTCAACAAATATCCATTTCTTCAACAAATATTTATTGAGTATTGAGTGCATGGTATGCAGGATTAACCTACACAAAAATCTGTGCCCTCAGAAAACTTCTAGAGGAAGAAGACAGAAATAAATACATGAGCAAATATATTTATAGTTTGTTATATGGTGATCAAGGAACTCTCTGGTGGTGTTGTGCCTAAGGCATTTGACAGCTAACCAAAAGGCTGGTGGTTCAAACTCAATAGCCACTCCTTGGAAGGAAGACTGGGTAATCTACTTTCATAGAGATACTGCCTCAGATACCCAAGGAGGGGTCACTAAGAGTTGAATTCGACTCAGTGCAAGTAAGTTGTTTTTGTTTTTTTAATATGGTGATCAAGGACCTGTGATGGCAGAATGGTTAAGTGCTCATCTGGTAACAGAGAGATTGCCAGTTAGAACTCACCAGTGGCTTCTCTGGAGAAAAGACTTAGTAATCTGTTCCTGTTAAGATACTGCCTAGAAAACCCTGTGGAACAGTTCTATTCTGTTATGTAGGGTCGTTTTGAGTCAAAATTGACTTGATGATGCCCAGCCAAACCATATGGTGGTAAGCACTGTGGGAAAAACAAAAGCAAGGAGGTAGACAGGGTACATTGAATGGGAGAAGGGGGAGGAAGGAGTGTTACTCTTTAAATAGGCTTTTGAGGAAGGCCCAAGGAGGGGTCACTATGAGTCAGATCTAAGTCAATGGCAGTGAGGTTTGAGTTCTTTGAGAGTGTAATATCTGAAAAAAAAAACTTAAGCAGGCAAGGGACCAAGACAATTGTGTGTATGGAAGGAAATCCCTGTAAGGAAATGAAACAGCAAGTGCAAGGGCACAGAAGTGAGAATGTGTTTCATAATTTCCTGGAATAATAGCAAGGAGGCCAAAGTGGCTAGTGTAGTTGAAGCAAAGGGAAGAGTAGTTTGAGATGAGACAAGAATACAACTTGGGAAGGGGCAGATCATTAGATCTTTGAATGAGAAAAGAGGGCATTGGAAGATTTTGAGTAGAAAAAAGTGACTTTCCTTATGTTTTAATTAGATCACTCTGTGGTAAGAATGAGGATGAAGGGTGCAGGGCATGTGTGGAAGACAAGTGCAGTGGCTATGTCAGTATTGGCATTATTGATTGCATAAGTGCAGTTCTCCACATGTGTTCCATTATATTTGCTTGCTGTTCTTAAGAGTCATTCTCACTTTTGAATGATTTATCCCACATACATGGAAGGCATTTGTTATTTTCTCACCACCTTCAGTTTTTGTGACTGTTTTTAATTATCTTTGTTTTCCTTTCTGTTGAGATTGTGATCCTCCTCTTATCAGAAACTTAAATCCTCTGAATGTCTTTCTTTCCTGTTTTAAACTTACAGTTACCAAGGATAGGGCAAATAATGTTTGTAAAATATCTCAAGATAAAGCAAAGCATTTATAAGCACTCTGCTTAAATTATTTGTGAGACAAAAATACAAATCCACAAAGATTATAAAATTATAGGGAACTAATAACTAGTATTAATGCCATTTCTTTGTAGTAGAGAGATTGACCTGCTTTTTCTGTGAAGTTCAGAGAATGCTCCTTAGAAGAGAGTATGGTTAGATTTTTCTCTCAAGTTTCTTGGACATGTTTTTTGGAGGAACTAGTCCCTGGGAAAGGACATCATGCTTGGTAAAGTAAAGGGTCAGTGAAAAAAAAGGAAGACCCTCAATGAGATGGATTGATACAGTGGCTACAACAATGGGTTCAAACACAGTGAGGACTGTGAAGATGGCACAGGACCAGGTACTGTTTAGTTTCTCTCATACGAAGGTCACTATGAGTTGGAACCAACTCAGTAGCACCTAACAACCCAGTGAATATAATATTGTTTCTGTCATAAAAATAGAAATAAATTTAAGCTGAGAAGATCCTATTCCATATATTCATTAATTTGTATGCTGCAGTACAGTAAATTACTTAGTATGGCTTTTCTACCCATAAGTCATTGTAAACTCAATGGTGGAATGAGCAACTGAGGAGCTCCTGATTGTAAATGTTATCCACCTGGGTTATTTCTGTTGAGCGTGGCACAATGCAATGTTATGGGAGGTTCACTCTCAGGTGCTTAGAATTCTGTTGTTATGATTGGTTGGCTTGGCCACTCTGCCAAGCTCAAAAGGAGGCCTCCTGGAGGCAGAACTCTCTCTGACTGCTGGTTGAGGAAGACGTGCTGCCAAAAGAGACCTGCGCTCCTGAAGGAGACACGTGCTGCTGGGAAAGAGATGCAAGAGACATGTATTGCTGAGTGAGACACCGAGGGACATGCACTGCTGGGGGAGAGACTGTGAGAGACGTGGCTGAGACACTGTGGGCTGGGAGAGAGACCGAGCATTTTTCCTGAACTCTAATTGTAGCCTGGTGCTTCCCTAATAAACCCCATAATCTGTGAGTTCTGTGTGGCCATCACAGCGAATTATTGAACCCAGGAGAGAGGTGGTGGGTGCTTTGGGATGAATGGTTGGTGAAAGGGCTGGAGGGAGGCAGCATGTCTGGCCTTGCAGTAATAGGCCTTGGGCTATTGATGGTGATTCTGCCTTCCTCTGGTGGGGTTCTAGGAGGTCAGAATATGTGGCCTCCTTGTCCTTTTTGCATATGCATAGAGTTCTATCTATTTGTTTTTTAGATGTTTTGCAGTTCCAAAACTAGAGCTAGCCAGTTTTTAAAATTGACTGTGAATACTAAGCCCTGTCATTCTCTCTAATCTCATGACAAGAGGCACATTTCCCAAGACTCATTTCGTATTGTGTTCCTGTGTGTCTGACTGAAGGGTTTATGTCAAATTTTTATATAAAGTGCAGCGAAAGCTAAAAAACTAACAGTGGACAGGTCTTTAGATTGTTCTCAGAGGATTGTTTATCTGAAGTCAAGACTATAGAAATAGATTCGTAAGCAACTTTTGAACTATAATTTCTGCACAAAAAAAACTAACTAAAGCATATAATGTAGAAAGAAGAGTTAGAAATATAACATGAACAACCATAAAAAATTAGTTTGTAAGAAAAAAGAGACACAACCAAAATATAGTCCAATTTTCTCATCCACTAGATAATATAAGGAATATGTCATATGAGCTCAGAACTTTTTAGGATATACCTCTTGGAGATTAGGTGATCTCAGTGTTCCAAGAAATCCAACCTAACTGTAAGTGAGCAATCAGAAAACTTCTGACAAGCCCATCAATTTCTCTTCCTCACAGAGTACTTCTAAACTCTGCAGTCCATCCAGCAACTCCATTCTCCAGGCACAGGGGAACTGCCCCTTGTGTTTGCTGTTTCTGTGGAAAGCTCTATTTGTTCATCTCTGAATCATTGCTGCCTTTGTGTCTGCCAAGGACTGCACTTCTCAGCACAGAGAGCCAGGATAGAATAATGAAAAGGAATAAGGAACAAAGGGAGGTAATTCAGGAATATCAGGAAATGGAAGATTTCTGGAGGGTAATAGAGGGGAAATAGATTCTGATTTTAGACGACGTGTATGAAATGAAAGGAACTCGGGTAGCACAGTGCTTAAGCACTTGGCTGCTACTGAAAGTTGGGGGTTTGAACCTGCCAGCCACTCCACAGGAGAAAATGGCAGTCTGCTTCCATAAAGATTATAGTATTAAACACCCGACTGGGCAGTTCTACTCTGTTCTACAGGGTAGCTATGAGTTGGAATTTACTCATTGGAATGATTTGTTTTGCCTTTTTTTGGAACCTGAAATGAGAAAAAATTAAGAAACACATGTGTAAGCCAACTTTCAATTGTTTTTGAGTTAATTTTCTCATTTAGATATCAGTCTTTTGTTCTCTCCTGGTAATAATGTTTTATTTTTGACTGTTTTTTAAAAATGAAAACATATTTTAAATTATAAAAGCCTGATATAAAAGTTCTGAAAAAACAAAATTACTAGTTTAGAAGTAAAAATTCAAGTCTGTCTCAATCCTCATAATCTCACTCAGAGATAAGCATTACTAATATGTATATATTTGTATATATCATATCAAGACATTTTAGTACATCTTTAAACATAATCTGCACTGCATGTATTAAACTATAAACTGATATTTCACTCAGCAATTCATCATGAATATCTTTCCATATTGGTATCTTATTCATTTTATGGCTGCAATTATATTCTATTCTATAAATGTATTAGATATAATTTTTAATCTGGCTACTGCTGCTGTTGGAAAATTTGAGTTTTAAGCCTCATATTTTTTAATATACTATATCACAATGAACACTCTTGTGTACCTCTCTTTGTCTATGTGTAAGATTTCTTTTCAGATTGAATTCAGAAAATAAACATATTGCAATCTGGACACATGAGTCCATATTGCCTTTAAAAAATACATTATTTTACATCTCACTAGAATAGATTTTATGAGAGTACCCTTTTTTCTATATCACAGTCAACAGTTATCATTATTTACTAGATTTGCAAAGATTAAAAGGTCTGATATTTAATTAGTATTTTAATGTAATTTAGTTAACTAAATTTTTTTTAGTTTTATTGTCCAATGGTTATTATATACCTTCTTTGGGATTTACCTGTTCACATCTTTTACTCATTTTTCTAGTTATGTATTCATTGTATATTATGTTGTTGTTAAGTGCTATCTAGTTGGCTCTGACTCATAGCAACCCTACGCACAACAGAATGAAGCACTGCCAGGTCCTGCACCATTCTCAAGTTTGGCTGTGCTTGAGTCCGTCATTGCAACCACTGTATCAATCCATTTAGTTGATATTTTTCCCCTTTTTTGCTGACCCCTACTTTATTCAGCATAATATCCTTCTCTAGGGACGGTTCCTTCCGACAGCATGACTAAAGTACGTGAGATAAAGTCTGGCCATTCTCATTTCTAAGGGGCATTCTGGCTGTACTTCTTCCAAGACAGATTTGTTTGTTCTGGCAGTCCACGGTATTTTCAGTATTCTAGTCCAAACTCACAATTCAAATTTGTCAATTCTTCTTCGATCTTCCTTATTCATTGTCCAACTTTCATATACACATCAGGCTATTGAAAAGACTTGTTGTTGTTGTTGTTATGTGCCCTCCAGTCAAACCTGACTCATTGCCTCCTGGGTTTCCGAGGTGATATCATTACGGAGGTAGATTGCCCCATCTCTCTTCCGAGGAATGGCTGGTGGGTTTGAACTGTCATTCTTAAGGCTGTTATATTAAAGTATATTTTACTTCACAGAAATTTAATTTTTTAACTCCACCAGTGCTTATATTAGTGAATTTTAATAGCACTTTGCAAAAACTTTCCTACTCTAAGTTTATTTTTAAAAATCTATTTACTTCTGTATATACATATATTGGGAACTGCAG
>NW_006922113.1:1742986-1751058 GCF_000298275.1 Orycteropus afer afer | reverse complement strand
AAAAAAAAAAAAAAAAAAGTAAACAAAAGGGAATTCTGTTCACATAAAATTTGTGTTCTCACAGAGTAGACAGACATTAAATGTTATTGTTGTTTTTAGGCCACATCAAGTCAGTTCTGACTCATAGCAACTCTATGTGCAATAGAAAGAAATGTTGATTAGACTTGTAACAATCTCACAATCATTGTTATGTTTGAGCCCAGACAATATACGTTGTTGTTAGGTGCCATGGATTGGTTCCTACTCATAATGATACTATGTGCAACAGAATGAAACAGTGCTCAGTCCTGTGTCATTCTCCTAGTTGTTGCTATGTACGGGCCCATTGCTGCAGCCATTGTGTTAATCCACCTCAATGAGAGTCTTCCCATTTTTTGCTGACCCTCCCCTTTACTCAATATGATATCCTTTTCTAAGGACTAATCCTTTCTGACAATAAGGACAAAGTATGAGAAATGAAGTCTAGTCATTGTTGTTTCTAAAGGACCTTCTGCTATACTTCCTCCAAGACAGATTTATTCATTCTTCTAGCACTCCATGGTACATTCAATATTCTCCAACACTGCAATTCAAATGCATCATTTCTTCTTCATCTTTATTTTCATTATCCGGCTCTCACAAGCATATGATACTATTGAAAAGACCATGGCTTGGGTCAGATACACCTTAGTCTTCAAAGTGACATCTTTGTTTCTTAACACTTAAAAGAGATCTTTTGTAGCAGATGAGTCCCATGCAATACATCATTAGAATTCTTGACTTCTACTTTCATAAGCGTTAAGTGTAGACCCAAGCAAAATGAAATCCTTGAAAACTTCGATCTTTTCTCCGTTTATCATGGTGTTGCTTATTGGTTCAGTTGTGAGTATTTTTGTTTTCTTTATGTTGATGTGTAATGTATACTGAAGGTTGTAGTCTTTGGTCTTCATCAGTAAGTGCTTCATGTCATCTTCAGCAAAGAAGGTTGTATCATGTACACATTGCAAATTGTTAATGTGTCTTACACTAATCCTGATGCTGCACTCTTCTTCATATAGGCTGTGTTTTCAGATTATTGCTCAGCATACAAACTGAATAAGTTTGGTGAAAAGATACAACCCTGACACATACCCTTCTTGATTTTAGACCATGTAGTATCCCTTTGCTTTGTATGAACAGCAGGCTCTTGGTCTATGTAAAGTTTCATTGTGAGCACAATTAAGTGTTCTGGAATTCCCATTTTTCTCAATGTTATACATAATTTGTTATGACCCATATAATCAGATGCCTTTTCGTAATAAATAAAACACAGGTAAACAGCTTTCTGGTATTCTCTGTTTTCAGCCAAGATCCATCTGACATCAATAATGATATCCCTTGTTCAGAAGATGTTCTCTTCTGAATCCAGCTTACATTTCTAGTAGTTCCCTATTGATGTACTGCTGCAAGCATTTTTGAATTATCTTCACAAAATTTTTACTTGTGTGTGATATTAAAGATATGTTTTGATAATTTCTGCATTCTTTTGGGTTCCCTTTCTTTAGAATGGGAAGTTATCAATCTCTTCCATTTGGTTTGCCAGGTATCTTCTAAAATTTCTTGGCATGAACAAATGAGCACCTCAAGCACTGCATCAGTTTGTTGAAACATCTCCATGAGTATTCCATCAATTCCTGGATCCTTGGTTTTTACCAATTCCTTCGGTGCTCCTTGGACTTCTTCCTTCAGTACCATTGGTTCATGATCATATGCTCCCTCCTGTAATGGCTGAATACTGAGTAATTATTTTGGGTACAGTGACTGGATATTCCTACCACCTTTTTTTTTTTTTGGATGCTTCCTATATCATTCAATATATTGCCCATAGAATCCTTCAATTTTGCAACTTGAGGCTTGAATTTTTTCTTCAATTCTTTCAGCTGGAGAAATGCCAAGCATGTTCTCCCCATTTGGTTTTCCATCTCCTGGTCTTTGCCCATTTCACTATAATCCTTTACTCTGTCCTCTTGAACTGCTCTTTGAAATCTTATGTTCAGATGTTTTATTTCACAATTTGTTCATTTGCTTTATCCATTCTATGTTCAAAAACAAGTTTCAGAGTCTCTTCTGGTATCCATTTTGGTCTTCTCTTCCTTTTCTGTCTTTTTAATGACTTTTTGCTTTCTTCATGTATGATGTATTTAATGTCATTCCATATCTCATCTAATCTTTGGTCGCTGATTTTCAATGTATCAAATCTCTTTCTTCCCATCGTCTGTAAATTCAGGTGGGATACACTCAAGGTCATATGTTGGTTCTCATGGACTTATTTTAATTTTCTTTGTTTCAACTTAAATTTTCATATTAGTGATTGAGGGTTTCATCCACTTTTGTCCTCTGGCTTGTTCTGATGATACATAGTATAAATGAATTTGAGATAATTTGTTAAATAGTGAAATATGTGTGTTAAATAATGAAATAGAGATAGTGATGTGTGTTAGACAGTGATGTGTGACAAAGAAAAGCAAATAGGAAGGGCTGTATAAAAAGCAAATAGGCTGGCAAAGGAAGATCTCACTGAACAGTCCTAATTGTGCCTATATAATTCAACAATTTCTGAGTCAGGTAACCTGACATAGGAATTCTTCTGTGATACTAATGGCTAAGGGCTTAGCTGTTATCAAAAGTTTGGAAGCTTAAATCTATCCAGAGGTGCCTTGGAAGAAAGGAGAGGAGATCTACTTCCAATAAAATCAGTCATTCAATACCCTATAGAGCACAGTTATACTCTGACACACATGGTGTTGCCATTCGTTGGCATCAACTTGACAGCAACTGGTGATTATGAACTCAAAGAAAAACTGCCGAATTATTGAACTGTTCATATACAATGCTGCTAAAGTATTTTTAGTAGATCTCTCTTCCTTCCATTATGAAGATGATGACAACATGTAGTTAGTAAATTATATTATAAAAATGCAGTATTTTTTCTTCTGGAGCTGTTTGTAAGACAAACATAAACATAAAGAATGCCAATTACTAACATATGAAAATCTGCATGATAGTGGGCTGTCACCCATTTTATTTGAAGGACTACAATACTGGAATTACAAATTATGAGATTTCTATCTTTACTTTTATATAAATATACTAGAAAGAATATTTACTAAATTTACCAAAGACTTTATTTTACAAAAATGGAACTCAATTCATTTATTGTCACTTACTCTCTCACTGCTGTTGAGTCATTTCTGACTCATAGAGACCTCTCCTTGTGTTGCTGAGGTGGTATCTCTACAGAAATAGATTGCCCAGTCTTCCTTCTGGGGAGTGGCTGGTGAGTTTGGACCACTAGCCTTATTTTAGCAAAGAATTTTGTGACTACTAAATTAGAATAATAAATAGGTACAACAGTTGTACCTAAGAAAGTTTTTTGCCCCAAAATATCTTCTCAATCAGCTAATAGAACTCTAAAACATCATTCAGTTCTTTTTCAACAAAATTTAAACACTGTTGGGAGAGGTTTACTTTAGCTAATACCCATGAAATAAATTACTTGACACTCTAGACATTTTCCTATCGAGCATGAATACAAGCTCAGAATCATTCTTAACATTACTATGGGTGAATATCAGCCATAGATCAGAATCAATGCTGTAGTGAATACCTATATGTTTATTCCTTTTTAAAAACACATTATCTAACAGTGACCTTATCAGACTTATTAAGGCTTGATTTGTGATAGAAGGCAAGGGAAAGGAGAAAGGATTACAGAAAGAAAGACTACTTCCAAATAACCTGAAATAAACCTTTATGTACTTCTGTAAAGGATTTTAATGATTCAATGCATCTTGCTACAAGAGTTCTGAAAACTGCTATTTTTGTTCTAGAATATCTGTCAGAGAAGTATTCTTAATGTCTCCTATATCTAAGATTAGATATGGTGGAAGCCAGAAGCCAGACAGGAAAAAAAAATAAATAAATGTGGAGTGAGAAGAGGGAAGGATATTTGAAGAACTGTGAGAAATATTAAACAATTTGTAATCATACAGATAGTCATATATAAAATGAAAAAAGGTTTTGTCCGGTGATTGATAAGAAATGTATGTAGAGTGATAATTAAAGTGAGCTCTCATGGCATACAGACTAAAGCATTTGACTGCTACCCAGAAGGCTGTAAGTTCAAACCCACCATTCAGTCCTCTGAAGAAAAGTTGAGCAATCTAATTCTTTAGAGATACCCCCTAGGAAACCCAAGGAAGGATTGCTATGAGTCGGATTTGATTCGACAACAGAGTTTGGTTTCTTTTTTTTGGTTTTTATTCAGATAAAAATAAAACTTTATTTTTAATTGAAAGTTCCGTATTCATGTTTTAGTTTGTTTGTTTTTGTCTTTGAAGTATTTACAGTTACTGGGTATTATAAGACATCCTTTGAGGACTAATGTGTGCCTGACATAAACCATGATATTTTCAAGTGCCTCATATGTATACTAATGCTGGCAATGAATAAGCAAGATGGAAGAACTGATGCCTTTAAATTACGGTGTTGGCAAAGAATATTGAATATGCCATACACTGCCAGAAGAATGAACAAATCTGTCTTAGAAGAACTGCCAAAATGTTATACTTAGAAGTGAGGATGGTGAGATATTCATGTACGTTGGACATGTGCTTGAACAATTTCTCTCAGAAAGATCAACATAAGGCCAGTCCCCATGAGGCAGAGGTTAAAGATGTCCCAAATGTCCAAACTACCGTACCATTCCATCATTTCAGACATTAACTCCTCCTCCTCCTCCCAGTAATTTCCCCAGTCTTCTTGTTGTTCTTGTTATGTGCCATCGAGTTGGACCCAACTCATAGAGACCCCTCCTTGGGTTTTCGAGGCAGCATAACTATGGGAGTAGATTGCCCCATCTTCCTTCCGAGGAGTGGCTGGTGGGTTTGAACCGCCAGCCGTCTTGTTAGCAGTCAAGTGCCTTAGGCATTATGCTACCAGAGCTGCTGTTGTTATTTTGCTATTGAGTGGAACCCGACTCATAGCCACCCCTCCTTAGGTTTCCGAGGCAGTATCACTATGGGAGAGGCAGTATCACTGTGGGAATAGATTACTCTGGTAGCATAGTGCCTAAGGCATTTGACTGCTAACCAGAAGGCTGGCAGTTTCCCAGTCTTAGGATTCTGTATTTCACTGTAATGCCTCACAGAACTCACAGACACCCAAGTGTTCATCTCATGTAGTAGTGGTGGAGGCTGGCAGGCTGGCAAGTCCCAGGTCCGTGAGTAAGTCTGGAGGATCCTCCCAATTCTTGGGGCTGATGAACCTTGATCAGCAGATCAGATGACGGCTGCTGTCCCAAATCCAGGGGTGAGATGAGGATGATGCAAGACACAAAGCCAGAGCAAGAGGAGGGCGAATCTTCCCAGAAGATTCATAGGTATACACTCAAGGAAGCTAAGGGTGGTGATTTGAATTATACCCTACAGCAAGGCAGGACTCAAGATACATTCCACCTGTGTTGCCCCAACAGAAATAACCTAACTGGATGGCTTTAACAATCAGCAGCTCAAGGCAAATCCCATCACAGAGTGGATTGCAAGTCATTATAGGGAAGGACTACTACCAGCTGCCCAGCCAAGTTGATACCTGACCTTAACTACCACACCACCCCAAACAGACATGGATAATGGGATTTACAGTACATCACAGAATGGAGGACAATGGCTAGAAGAGCCACATCAAGCAATTCATCCCAACGTGTTATGGAGAGGTACCAGTCCCTGGAAAATTGTATCATGCTTGGTAAAGGAGAGGGTCAGTGAAAAAAGAGAAAGATCCTCAATGAGATGAATTGACACAGTGGCTTTAACAATGGGCTCAAACAAAACAATGATTGTGAAGATGGTACAGGACTGAGCAGTGGTTTATTCTGTCGTACATAGGGTAACTATGTGTCACTACTGACCACATGGTATCTAACAACATCAAAATATTAGTGCAGACTTTTTTTTTTCTTCACTAGAAAGCCAAAAGCAATGCTACTTAAATATAATTTCTCACTAGTTGGATTTAGTTACCATAACAATCTAAAGAATGGATGTCAGGTATTATTGTACTCATTTTAGAGATGAGAACAATACCTAGATATATAGAATCTTAAGGCTTCACAGTATATTAATAACAGAACCAAAATGAAAACCCACATTTTATTTTGAGATTGAGTGCAAACTGACATCAGTTTGTCTAATTCTCATTATGGAGAAAAAAACAGCTGAGGGAGTCTGGAGTTAGAGCCACTCTCCAGGACAGATTGGTGCACCATTGGAAACAGTGGCTTCCAGCTCAGTGTTCTATCTCTTGCACTTACAGAAGAAACCTTCCTGAGGATAACATACATCAGGGACCCCAGTTTAGTGCTTCCAGAAGCTTATTTACTCTTCTTAGCCTGAGAGAACAGTGGTATCAGAGTGAATACACAGTTTACATTACATGTAGCAGTTCTTGGTCATCCCTCTCTTCAGAGTCATCTCCCATCTGTGGTTCTTGGACCTTTCTCTGAAAACTAACTCTTGGTGCAGAAATAGACTCTGAATGAGCGTGCAAGGGGAGGATAGTACAATAGTTTTCTGTGTTTAGTGACACTATTCTCTTCAATAATTTTTCTTAATTGAAACTAAAAGGGTAAGGAGAAAATTCTATTGTCTGTGAAAACATCATGCTTAAGGAGGAAAAAAAACACTACCCTTTCATGTCACAACATACAGGTATTTCATTCTCTCTCTCTGTCTCTCTCCCTTTCTCTGTCTCCCTCTTCCTCTACTTCTCCCAATTCCTTTCTTTCTCCCTACTGCTGAGGTGATGACAAAAGTAATTATAAATTAATATATTTAAGGCAACTTTCAATACTGACTTTATAGAGTAATTTTTCATCTCTTATCTAAGAGAAAATAAGTACACATTGAATACATATGAAATGCTAAATAAAGGAGCACTTTATCATATTCAAGTACAGTAGTTCACAGAGCTTTGTGAATATAAAAATAACAGTAAATTTTATGTAAAGAAACTACTTCATTTTTTAAGGAATTTATTGCATAAGGAATTATATGCATTAATGTAATGAACATCCAAAATTAATTAATAATATCTTTACTTCTAGATCATTTAATATAAAACCTGAAACAAACCCATGGCCATAGAGTCAATTCTGACGCACAGTGACCATTTAGGACAAAGTAAAACTGCCTCATAAGGTTTCCAAGGCTATAAGTCTTTACAGAAACAAACAGCATCATCTTTCTCCAGTGGAGCGGCCGGTGAGTTTGAACCATTGAACTTTTGGTTAGGAGCCAAATGCTTTCACCACTGCATGAACAGAGCTCCTCTCTTTTATCTAAAAAGATCATTGTTATATACTTTCTTTAAAAAAGATTACAAATTATGAATATTATAGATACCACTAAAATCACCTTTAACCAACATGTATATTCCTATTATTCCTCTTCCAACCCCAGAAAAAAATAAATATCATATATTTAGTATTTACTCTTTTGTTCCATTTTTACACAGATATATATGCATTCACAAATAATATTGAGTATTATTACTTTGATGTATCTTACCATCCATAAAGTAAGATACATATATAGATCATACCTGTTTTCTGTATGTAAGTAGACAGAATGTACATATCATTCTACATCTTGCAACATTATGTTTTTGAAATGTAGCCACATTTATCTTGATCTGTACATCTATTCTAACTATTTTACAATATTCTTACCTTAGATTATGCTCTATCATGAAAATTTATTTATTTCCTTACTTGAAAACACTTAGGAGTTTTTCTATGTTTATACTATTAAGGGCAAGTGCTTCATTTTGTATTTCTACTTGTATACATGGATAAGAGTTTTCTTAGATATGTACCCAGAACCAGAATTGCTGAATTGAGTTGTGGGATAGGCACATACTTAAATTCACTTTGTTATTGTTGGGTGCAGTCGTGTTGATTCTAACTCAAAGTGACCTCATGGGACATAGTACAAGAACTGCTCCAGAGAGTTTCTTAGCTATTTATTTTCCAAAAACCAAACTCACTGCCATCGAGT
>NW_006922113.1:1741086-1741956 GCF_000298275.1 Orycteropus afer afer | reverse complement strand
GACATTGACCACAATTTACCACAATGCAACATCTCCCCTCCTACTTCCTCCTGATAGTTACCTCTTTCCTGTGTCCATCCCTCCATGCACTCCTGTCCCTTGAGCTGTCTCCCTGTGCATAAGCAGCCCTTCTTTCTCCCATGTTTGTTCTCTCCAAGGAGTGTATCTACCTCAGGTAAATGTTCAACTCATACGTCTGTGTATTGTTTGGCTGGAAGCCACAGGCGAGGGTTCAATTCCAGACCTGAAGGGCAGCCAGGGGCCATAGTCTCAGTGATTCCACCAGGCTATTGGACCAGCAAACCTGATTCTCCCTTTTCTTTTTTTCCAAATGATTTTGAGTTTTGTTCCATATTGTTCTCCCTCTCTATCCAGGATCTCCTACATAGATCCTCTTCCAAATAGTTGACAGTAGTAGCCGGGAACCATCTAGTTCTTCTGGTCTCATAGTCATATAGGCTGCAGATCGGATGGTGTACGAGTTGCTGGGATGAATTGTTTCCATGAATTTTTGGTTTTCTTCATTCTTCTTTGCTCTGGACGAGAAGAGACCCATTTTGCATCTAGATGGCAGCTTGCATTCTTTTAAGATCCCAGTCACTACTCCCCACACTAGGAGGTGGAACAATGTTTTATGTAGTATGTTATGCCAATTGAGCTTGATGTCCTCTGTGACTATGGTCCCGAGCCCATAGGTTTAACTATTTGGTCCCTCTGGGTAGATGGCTGTGACCAAGCAGTAACTACAACTTTGCCCCTTGTCAGCTCCACTATACACCTGGCAATTCAGATCATACACATAAAGTTATAGGACAATTATCTGCCACCTTATACATGTTCTTGGGTACACTCCCCACTTCATAGACATAC
>NW_006922113.1:1737051-1740330 GCF_000298275.1 Orycteropus afer afer | reverse complement strand
ACACACCATGTAATCACACAGAAACAATAACCAAAAAAAGAAGAAAAGAAGGAAAAAAAAAAAAAAAAACAAGAAAACCTGCAATATCTTGGAACAAGGCAATAAGAGAAAAAAGGTAGAGAAGGAGAATAATGAAGAAAAAAAATGGGAAAAAATGCCAAAAAAAAAAAAATAATAACCCAAGGAATTGGTTTAAAAATGAGGGAAAAAAAGGGGGAAAAAAGAATTTATATTAAAAAAAAACCTGAACCATGAATGGGGGGGGGGGAAGGTGTCAACTAGGACCTGGAAGGGGAAGAACAGTAAAAAGGACAAAAGTATTAATAATAATAGTAGTTTTAAAACAGACAAATACAAGCAAACTAAACCCTAGAAAAAAGAAAGAGAAAAAGAAAAAGCATAAAAAGAAAAATATTGGGGGAGGGCAGGGCAGGGCACCCAGGCTACATCTGAGCTCACAGACTGGGATTGAGTTCCTGTGGGCCCAGAGGTGGGTGGGAGTGGGGCATAGCCACACCTTCGTTCACCAAGTGGGTGTGGTGTATAAGAGTAACAAGAGGAATGCTGCACCTTTTCTGTTGTGCAGGTTCGGAGTGTCCTTGGGGTACTGGAAAGCAGAACCTCTTCTAAGCCCCTGGAATCTGGTAGAGCACTGTCTGTTTATATATCCAAAATGGTCAAGCTGCTTGTAAACATTCAAAATGGCAGCATCCTCCAGACCGGCAAATGTCCACAGCTCAGCCCGTCCTCCTCTTCATTGCTGCTTCCCCTTCTACTTCACAGCCACCAGAGCAGTCCTGCATACAGTCCCTGTCTAGCAGGGCTGATTTTCAGGTTAATTCTTAGGTCCCACCACCACTCAGGAATCTCTAAGCCATCTGTGCTATCAGAATTGCTCAGGATCGCTGCCAGACTGCAGGTCCGTGTGTCTCCCTTTTTGGTATTTTCATGTAAATTCTTCTGCTACTTAGGGTTTAGTCCACTTCTATATCCTTCCCTTCAAGGCACAGGTGTCCAAGATTATCTTCCGTTTCTGTGTTAATTGGTTTCCCTTTTCTTTGTTGAAGAGGGTCTGTGCAGACTTTCTGCCTATTCCGCCATCTTGGAATCAATCCGAAACACTGTATACTGTCTTGGTGTCTGACACGTGTATTTTCATCTTGCTTGCAGTGAATCTGATGTTCTCTAAATGTTAATGTTTAATATTATCAAATGTATCATTGTTTTTCATAAGATAAGCACTTCTATAACCTTACTTAAGAAAACATTTTCCAAAAAATATATTGGATACATATTGTTGTTGTTGTTACATGTGGTCGAGTCAGCTCTGACTCATAGCAACCCTGTGTATGACAGAAAGAAATGCTACCCAGTCCCGTGCCAGCCTCACAATCCTTGCTATATCTTAGCCCATTGTTATAGCCCTTGTGTCAGTCTCTTTCATTGAGGGTCTTCCCCTTTTTTGCTGACCCTCCACTTTACTAAGCATGAAATCCTTCTCCAGGGAATGGTCCCTTTTGAGAACATGAACAAAGTAGGGGAGAAAAAGTCTGGCCATTCTCGCTTCCAAGGAGCATTTGAGCTGCACTTCTTCCAGGACAGATTTGTTAGTTCTTTTGGCAGTCCATGGTACCTTCAGTATTCTTTGCCCACACCACCAGGCAAAAGCATCAACTCTTCTTCAGTCTTCCTTATCCATTGTCTAACTCTCACATGCATATGCATGGTTTGGGTTAGGCACACCTTATTATTCAAAGAGATATCTTTGCTCTTCAGCACTTTAAAGAGGTCTTTGCAGCAGATTTGCCTCGTGCAATATGTCATCTGATGGTTTGCTACTGCCATCGATAATTGTGAAACTAAGTAATATGAAATCTTTGACAACTTCAATCTTTTCTCCATTTATTGTGATGCTGCTTATTGGTCTAGTTGTGAGGATTTTCATTTTCTTTATGTTGAGATGTAATCCATACTGCAGACTGTAGCTTTAATCTTCCTTAGTAAGTACTTCAAGTCATCCTCACTGTCAGCAAGCAAAGTTGTGTCTTCTGAATGCCATAGGTTAATGAGTCTTCTTCCAATCCTGATGCCACACTCTTCTTCATATAACCCAGTTTCTTGGATTATTTGTTTA
Source organism: Orycteropus afer afer (assembly GCF_000298275.1). NCBI lineage: Eukaryota > Metazoa > Chordata > Mammalia > Tubulidentata > Orycteropodidae > Orycteropus > Orycteropus afer. Next base: position 1,738,196 of record NW_006922113.1, on the reverse strand, counting down.
GCATACAGTTTGAATAAGTATGGTGAAAGGATAAAACCCTGATCCAGTCTTCCTGATTTTAAACCATGCAGTATCCCCTTGCTCTGTTCAAATGACAGCCTCTTGGTCTATTCCACATGAGCTCAATTGAGTGTTCTGGAAATCCCATTCTTCTCAGTTATCCATAATTTGTTATGATCCACAGAATCAAATACTTTTTGCAGTCAATAAAACACAAGTAAACATATTTCTGGTATTATTTGCTTTCAGCCAACATCCATCTGACATCAGCAATGATATGTTTCATTTCATATCCTCTTCTGAATGCAGCTTGCATTTCTGGATGTTCTCTGTCAGTGTGTTGCAGCAACTGTTTATGAATTATCTTCAGCAAGATTTTGCTTGCATGTGATAATGATATTGTTCCATAAATTCCACAGTCTGTGGGATGACTTTTCTTTGGAATGGGTACAAACATGGACCTCTTCCAGTCAGTTGGCCAGGTAGCTGTCATCCAAATTTCTTGTCATAGACAAGTGAGTGCCTCCAGAGTGGCATCCATGTGTTTAAGCACCTCAATGGGTATTTTGTCAATTCCCGGAGCCTTATTATTCACCAAGTCCTTCAGTACACCTTCAACTTCTTCTTTCAATACCATTGGTCCTTGATCATATGTCACCTCCTGAAATGGATGAACATCGAGCAATTCTTATTAGTAGAATGACTCTGTGTATTACTTCCATGTTTTTTTGAATTTTTGCCCATAGACCCTTTCAACATTGCAACTCAAGGCTTGAATTTCTCCTTCACATCTTTCAGCTTGAGAAATGCTGAACGTGTTCTTCTGCTTTGGTTTTCTAACTCCAGTTCTTTGCATATTTCATTATAATAGTTGACTTTGTCTTCTTGAACTGCTCTTTGAAATCTTCTGTTCAGCTCTTTTATCTTGCTATTTCTTCCTTTTGCTTTAGCTGCTTTCCATTCAGCGGCAAGTTTCAGAGTCTCTTCTGTCATCCATTTTTGTTTTTTCTTCCTTTCCTGTCTTTTTAATTATCTTCAAGGATGATATTCTTGATGTCATGTCACAATTTTCCTGGTTTGCAGTCATTGGTGTTCAATGCATCAAATCTATTTTTTAGATGGTCTCTAAGTTCAGGAGGGATATA
>NW_006922113.1:1706923-1736746 GCF_000298275.1 Orycteropus afer afer | reverse complement strand
ATTCCAATCACCAGTGATAAACACATCTTGATTGACTCTTTGGTCAATTTCAGACTGCAGAAGTTGGTGAAAATCTTCAATTTCTTTGGCTTTGGCTTTGGGGTTTGGTACATAAATCTGAATAATAGTATTAACTGGTTGTCTTTATAGGTGTATAGATATTATCCTATCACTGACAGCATTGTACTTCAGAATAGATCTTAAACATTCTTTGTAACAATAATGTTATTCCCTGTTATTCATAAAGTTTTCACTGGCTAGTTCTTTGAGAAGTGAATAGTCCCTTCCTTCTTCTGAGTCTGTCTTAGCCTGGAAGCTCCACTGAAACCTGTCCACCATGGGTCACTCTGCTGGTCTTTGAAATAAAGGTGGCATAGCCTCCAGCCTCACAGCAACACTCAAGCCACCACAGTATGACAAACTGATAGATGAGTGGTGGTGGATACATATTATATTCCTGTAACTAGCTGCCTTCTTTTTATGCTGCTTTTCTTTTTTTTTTCCTAAGCTTGTGTTTTGTATTTATTTTGGTGGTTCAATGGGATTTTATTTTTGTGTTATGATATAAGAAAACTATCTTATAGAGATATTTCTATATTTAAAACAAATCGGAGCAGTGCAAATTATGCACTAGTCGATCATTTCTTCATCGATTTCCAGGGCCACCTTTTCCATACACCAAATTCTCATGTATGAAGGAAAGTGATTCTCTAACAGAATCTATTCCAGTGTCATTTGCCCCGTTCTTTTTTCTTTTTTAAAACATTTATTGAAGTTAAATACATGCGTGTACTATAAAGTACACATATCATAAGCTTGTTGTTGTTGTTATGTGCCATCAAGTCAGACCCGACTCATAGTGGCCCCTCTTTGGGTTTCCGAGGCAGTATCACTATGGAAGTAGATTGCCCAATCTTCCTTCCGGGGAGTGGCTGATGGATTTGAACCACCAGCCATCTGGTTAGCAGTCAAGTGCCTTAGCCACTATGCTACCAGAGCTCCCTTAAAAACTAAAAAGATGCATGTAATTAGCCCTAAAATAAAAATAGAAGACATTACCAGAACCTTATAGTCTTCCTTATGCTCCCTCCCAATCACTATCAATATCCCCTAACATAATCTGTATCCTGAGTTTTAAAAGCATTATTGATTTGTTCTGTTTTTAAAATGGAATCATACAATATGTGCTCCTTTATATGTACTTCTTATGTTTACCACTTTTATTTTGCTCTTTAGTAATTATTTATTCTAGACTTATTCTTTAATGATTAACCTCAAGTATACCAATTTCTACCTTTAATATTGTCAAGTTAATATTTTTTCTTGCTCCTGAAGAAGCCATATAACTTAATTTGAATTTCCTCTTATTAATATTCCATATTAATTTCTAGAATTTATTTAGAGCATTTTTCAAAAACATACACCTTTTGTTAATTTTTATAGCCATTTCTCATTTAGATTTACCAAAAAATGTTTGTAATTTTCTTTTTCACACTCTTATTCCTTTTTTCCCATTCTTCCATTTGAAGATTCATTTTTCTTAATTCTTTGTGAAATATATAATTCATCCCTTTCATATGTACATAGAAATTCTCTTAGATTCCTCATGACCAAGGATGTCTTCATTTTATTTTTATGCATATTTGTTGGAATTTTAGGTTGATAAATATATTTCCTTGGCATATCGGCTATATTACTCCATTGTCATCTCATTTTTGTTTTGTTTATAGTCTGCTATCCATTTTGACAGAGCTTTTGCATATTCTGATGGTCCAGGTCTCTTGCCGTACCTGTTTCTGAGTATTGAGTACTTCTGTTTCCTTTTCCTTTTTGAATCATCATTGGAAGCCAAGAAGCTCATTTAGTTTGAAGGTTTATTTCTTTAATTATGGAAATATTTTTATCTAAATATATCTGTCCCAATATAAATTTCTACCGGTTCTCTAAGATACATATATTATTTTTCATACTTTTTGTTATATCTCTCTGCTATACTTTCAGAGAAGCTCAATTTTAATGTTTATTGCTGTAAATCTTTAGTGTCTCTCTACAGTTTTAGTTGAGTATTTTATTTCAATGTCTATATTTATAAAACGCTAAATGTTAGGGAGATCTGGTGGCACAGTGCCTAAGGCATTTGACTGATAAGCAGAAGTTTGGCAGTTCAAACCCACCAGCCACTCTGCAGAAGGAAGATGCAGCAATCTACTTCCATAAAGACTTACAGCCTCAAAAACTTGGAAGTCACTGTGAGTTAGACTCAACTCTGTGGCAGTGGCTTTTTATTTTATTTTTAAAAAATTTAACATAGAATTTTTCTTTGATTATTTATCATACTTGTCTTTCCTTCTTTTGTAATATCCTCTTCTCATGGATTCCCTCTTGCCCTCTTGGGGCATACATACTTATTTTAGGAATTCTTTTCAGAGTGTTCTGTGAGCTAATTCTTTGATTTTTATTTCCCTTGTTTATTGATTGTGTGGACTCTGTTTTGTGATATTACTGTGTATGTTTCATCATATCATCTAAAGGGTTTCTTAATCCCCTTTTCAGGTAATCCTATATATTTCATCAAATCAATATCTAGATTCATTTTTCATTGCAGAGGTTCTATAATTGAAGGGTGGGGTCAATTCAGATGCCCACACAGATCAATACATGTGCTTGTAGGCTTTATTTAGTATGTTGTTGTTAATGTGCCGTTGAGTCGGCTCCGACTCATAGCAACACCTCCTTAGGTTTCCAAGGCAGTATCACTACAGAAGTAGATTGCCCAACCTTCCTTCCGAGGAGTGGCTGGTGGGTTTGAACTGACAGCCTTCTGGTTAGCAGTCAAGTGCCTTAGGCACTATGCTACCAGAGCTCCTTTATTTAGTATAGGTTTTCTTATTTATTTATTTATTTATTTATTTATTTTTCATGATATTGTGAGTAAACAATTTGTTTCAGGGTACTAGCTTGGCCTGTCCTCCAAAAAAAATTCGGGTCACCATTCGCTTAAGTGACAACCTTCTCTTAGGCTCCAACAATATGCAAGGAGCTCAGTGCTATTTATTTGACTGTAGAGCTAAGACTTTTAGAATCTACTGTTTTTCTAAAGTTAGCTTAAAATTTCAGCCCCTAAAACATGTATCTATTCCCTTTCCCTGCAGATTACAGGGCTTCAGTTCCTGTCGTGTTTCCTTTTTGTTTCTCATACCTGAAGGTTTTTGTCCTCTACTTTCAAGTTTGGCTAAATATTCCCACTCATAACCTTAATTAAGAAAAGATGGATATACCTGAATATACTCAATTCATCATCTTGACTGGGAGTCCAGAAACTACATTTTTCTAGGGGAAAAAAAAAATTATAAGTGAAGTTTAAGTGCTTAATTGTCTACCACTGAAGTTCTCAGTCAGCCCTCAGAGTGAATCTCTTTATGATTCTTAGCAGCAGCTATTCTTTTTACAATTAGTTTCTCTGTGCTCAGCCTAGGAGTTAAGAAGATCCTTTAGTTGTTCCTGTCAGGTTTCCTGCTAGGTGAAAATAGAATGTTGGAGTGTGACTTCTCTTTCCAGTTCTCATTTTTCTCTAAACTTCCTATTCTTCTTAAAGGATCTCCTGGTTAAGTATAGGTTCTCTTTCAAATTACTCAAAGTTCTGTGCATTGAGCTTGTCTAGTACCATCAGGCATATCAAGAGAAAATCTGCATAATCCCTGGATCATTTAAGAGCAACCAGCTTTGTCCAATATATATATATTTCTATTCTTGTTTTAAAGATTCAAGGGAGCTCTGGTGGCATAGTGCCCAGGGCATTCGACTGCTAACCAAAAAGCTGGTGATTCAAACTCACTCCTCACTCCTCAGAAAGAAGGTTTGGCAATCTACGAAACTCAAGGAGGGATCACTATGAGTTGAAACCATTGGATACCAGTGAGTTTTTTTTTTTTTTTTTAAAGATTCAAAGTATAGCTGACAATACAGGGAGACATTCATAACTGGTTTTTGTTGATCCTTTTTTTTTTTTTTTTTTTAAAGATTCAAAGTATAGCTGACAATACAGGGAGACATTCATAACTGGTTTTTGTTGATCCAAAATTTTATTGATTGTCTGATTCATTCATTCATCCATCTAATAAATATTTGCTGCATACTTACTGCATGCAAACAGTGCACAGGGATGCAACACTGAACAACACAGAACGTGCCCAGTGCCTTCGTGGAGTTTGCCACGTAATGCAAGTATTGGTGAGCTGTGGTCTGTGGAACACAGCCACAACCATTTGTTTAGCAATTGTCTATGGCTGCTTTCATGCTATTGGGCAAATTAGAATATTTGTAATAAAGATCATATGGCTGGCATAGCCTAAAATATTTATCAGCTGGCTCTTTACAGAAAAAGTTTTGTAATCCTTGTCTAATAGAAGGCAGAGACATTAAACAAGTAATTAATTTTTTAACAGTTCAATTAAGTAGAGTCTCAGATAAGGAAGAATAAAGGGTCTCAGAACATAAGCGCAGAGGCATGGTTTTTGAGGGGACAAGTCAGTCATGGCACTGGGCTAATGGGTAATTGAGAATGTGTAAAAGTTCTACCCTTAAAGAAAGGGAGGAAGAAGAGGGCCAGCAGAGCATTTGAAGCACAGGGACAGCATGGGAAAGGCCTTGATGTTGTGTAAGTTGAGCACAATAGACAAAAAGAATGGAGAATGAAAAGAATCCCAGTGAAAGAGTGGCACAAGATGAGGCTGCAGAGACAGACAAAGGCCAGATCTCACAAAGGCTTTTAGTTTTTATTAGTAGGTTAAGCTTTTTCTTAGGGGCAGTGAAAAGCTTTTGAAGGTTTTTTTGAGCAAGGAAGTGATTTGATATCTTTTTAAAAAGATAATTCTGAGAATTCAAAGTATCTTAACTGAGACTGTGTAAAGTCAATTAGAGTCCTTTTGTAATCTTCCAGATGAGATAGAAGAGTGATGTGGTCTGGGGGAATTAGCAAGAAGATGGTATAGAGGTTGTGTTTAATATAATGCATGTGTCATGGGAAATGGAGAAATCATAGTAACCTCCACATTTATGCTTCAGAGACTTGTCTTTTATTAAGCTGGTGGACTTAGGGAGAGGGCCAAGTTGAGGTGAAGGATACCATAAGTTAAATTTTAAAGGTATGTTGGGTTTCAGGTATGTGTTGAATTGGCAGCTACTTATTCTGGTCTGAAGCCAAGAAGATAGGTCTATGCTGAAAATATAAACATGAAAGTTGTGTGTATGTAGCTGGTAATTTTCAGGTCATTATATTTCTTTGCCAAGGCAAACAAAAGCAACAGAAAATATCTGGTAGTATATTTCTGACTGTGTATTTGTAGAATGTGTGAGAAAGCTTCTGTGTGGTTGGTTTCCTGGGGCCCTGAATAATTAAGAGTCCCTATATGGAGACCTTCTTTGCTGCAACCTCTTAGAATCATTCTGTACCTTTGACCAGGGTAACATCTATAGAGTTTTCTTTCTATTTCTCTGAGGTCCGTAAAATAAAACTCACTGCCATCAAGTTGAATCCAACTCCTAGTGATCCCCACTGGGTTTCTGAGGTTATAAATCTTTACAGAAGTCCCATCTTCCTTCCATAGAGCAGCTGGTGGGTTTGAACTGCTGAACTTCCAGGTAGCCTTATCCACTATGCCACAAGAACTCCTTCTGAGGTAAATAGGTAACAACAGAACAGCATAAGGTGGGAGGCACAGAAGTAGATGGGCATTTTTTGACCCTCTATATGTTACAGATCTCCCCAAACTTGTATCATATTCCCATTCCACATAATAGAAATGTTACATTTGGACTCCTCACATTGGTTAAAAATCTTATTTATCATGTGACTAAAATATGATTTATAACAGAAAGAAAACAAATAAACAAATAGTCGTCACTGAGTTAATCCCAACTTATGTGACCACCTGTGTTGAATATTACAAATGTGTGCTGTAGGGTTCTTATTGCTGCGACCATGAAAGATCACTAGGTCTTTCTTCTAAGGCGTATCTGTGTGGCTTCAAACTGTATTTGTCTTACAATAAAAGATATTCTATATACAGGGCCTTTTATTGTCAAGTTTTCAATAATAAATTTCTTCTGTGCTGGTTAATACTCTTTAAGAAGACGTTTTCCAACCATATCCTTGTCCATAAGTATATTAATCTACTCTCCAATCCTGCCTCAGTCCCTATGTTCATTTCTACCAGGTCAGTGCTTATCATTTTATCAGGGGATATAACTTTTAGGATTATAAACTACTAGTAAAGGTAGAAAATTCCATATTTTCTATGTTATTCTGTTTGTTTATATACTTATCTTTAACTGTGCATTTATATTGCTAGTATTTTTTTAATGATGTTGTGCCACTAGTGTTCAAGATAATTTTTGGTATCATTAATATGCAAGCTTTTTGTTGTTAAGTGATTTGCATAGCATTACTTGCTTAAAGTACAGCAATTTATACACAGCCCAAGGCATCATTCAAACACAAATATAACAAGTAGGAAAATGATTGCAGGGTAATTTTTCAATATTTTCTCTAGTTTGTATTGTTAAGACAACATTGGCTCTTAGGACTAAGGGAGATGTTTAGAAATGGTCTCAAAACTCCAACTTCCTCAATAAATTTTCCTCCCTAGAAGGAAATATTTGCACTGGTAGATAGGGATAAAATAATTCCATTATAGGGTCACTGATGGAAACATTGAATACCAAAATTAATATCTGTATCCTGAGGCTAGCAGACAAGTTAAATTATTTTTTAACTAATAGCAATGAAGTGACAAAATAGAATGGGACTTATTTAGTACCTTTTAAATCAATGGCTATCTGACTAAATGACTTGCAAAATAGAATGAGATTTTTGGTGACACCTCTTATTTGTGTTGATGGGATATTAGGATATAGTAATTTTTACAGTAAGTTGAAACTTTTAAAAATATGAGTAAAATAACTGATTATATGATAAGGATAACATTTTTTAATTTACAACACTTAAAAGCTTAGGTCATAAGGTAATCCATTACAGAGAAATAGCAGGCAAGTGAAATATTGCTTCATGCTTAATACTGATGGTTTGGAGGCTTAATCAAACTGAATTAACTTCCACAAATGTGACCCTAAGGTAGCTTGCTGATTATCATTCTCAATTAGTGGGCCCTCTGTTTTGCTCAAGTTTAATGGTCAAATTTGGATACATCCAGACGGGGACAGCTGTGGGTGATTCTTTTCCAAGCTACTCAATTCAATTCCTGCCAAGATTTCTGGAGTGCCAATTGCAAAGTTAATTGTAATGTTAGAGTTTTCAAAAGACAGCTTGAAGATTAAAAGTGTTTCTCAAAGGGAAATTGTGGGTCCTGGAATTAAATATTTTATGTGTGTTTCAGTTAGGATTATTTTTTCCCTTTTTAAAATTTTATACCATAATTTTAGTCATGATGCTAAATGTTAATATTATAGGGATATTATTATAGGTTATATTGCAGATATAATATTTATCTTTTTATATTTTGCAAATTTTCAAAAAGTATTTTCATTATGCTTATTTTTAAGTTCATATGTGACTAAAATAAGACATTAAAACCATTTAAATATTTAAATAGTGCTAAAATGGCTGGTAATTAAAAATAGCAGTCCTTGTTCCTTCCTTCCCCACTACAGATTGCTGTTCCTTGAGGTCATCAGTTTCAACACTTTGAAGTGTTTGTTCCGATATTTACTTCCAAATTAAAGAAAAGAAAAAAAAAAAGTATTTATACTGTTTTTTAAAACCTATTTGCATATATTGTCTGTTGTTGTTGTTAGGTGCTATTGAGAGGACTCTGACTCACAGTGGCCCTATGTGCAACAGAAAGAAACACTACCCCATCCTGTGGCATGCTCACAATTGTTGCTACACTTGAACCCATCAGTGCAGCCACTGTGTCAATCCATCCTGTAGAAGGGCTTCCTCTTCTTCCCTGACCCTCTACTTTACCAAACATGATATCCTTCTCCTGGGAATGGTCCCTTCTGATAACATGAGCAAAGTAGGTGAGACAAAGTCTGGCCTTTCTCGCTTCCAAGGAACTTTCTGGCTGCAATTCTTCTAGGACTGATTTGTTAGTTCTTCTGGCAGTCTGTGGTATTTTCAGTATTCTTTGCCAACATCACAATTCAAAGGCATCAATTCTTCTTCAGTCTTCCTTATTCATTGTCTGGCTTTCACACAAACATTAGGCTATTGAAAATACCATGCCTTTGGTCTGGGGCATCTTAGTCTTCAAAGGAACATCTTTTGCTTACTTAATATTTTAAAGAGACTGTGTGCAGCAGGTTTGCCTTGTGCAAAACGTCCTCCAATTTCTTGACTGCTGTTTCCATGAATATTCATTGTGGATCCAAGTAAAATGAAATCCCTAAAACTTCAATATTTTCTCCATTTTCATGATGTTGCTTATTGGTCCAGTTGTGACACATTTTGTTTTCTTTATGTTGAGATGTATTCTATACTGGTTAGTAGTCTTTGATCTTCATTGATAAGTGCTTTCAAGTCATCTTCACTTTCAGCAAGCAATGCTGTGTCATCTGCATATTGAAGTTTTGTTTTCTTCATTTATGATGTTCTTATTGTCATCCCACAAGTCGTCTGGTCTTCGGTCATTGGCTTTCAATGCATCAAACCTATCCTTCATATTGTCTCCAAATTCAGGTGGGATATAATCAAGGTCATAGTTTGGCTGTCAGGCAGTTGCTTTAATTTTCTTCAGCTTCAACTTGAACTTGTATAGGAGCAAGTTGATGGTCTGTTCCACAGTCAGCCCCTGGCCTTGCTTTGACTGATGATATTGAGCTTCTACATCACTTCTTTTCACAGATGTAGTAAATTTGATTTCTGTGTGTGCCATCTGGTGAGGTCCATGTGTATAATCACTGTTTATGTAGTTGATAAGAGGTGTTTGCAATGAATAAGTTGGTCTTGCAAAATTCTGTCATGTATTCTCCAGAGTTACTTCTTTCACCAAGGCCAAATTTTCTAACTACTGATGCTTTTTCTTTGTTTCCAGTTTTTGCTTTCCAATCACTAATAATTACAATATATTTAGATTGCATGTTTGGTCAATTTCAGACTGCAGAAGTTGGTAAAAATCTTCAATCTCTTCATCTTTTGCTTTGGTGGTTGATGTGTAAATTTCAATACTAGTCTTATTAACTAGTTTTCCTTGTAACTATAGATATTTCCCTTTCATCGGTAAATATGAAACAAGAGAGTCTGACATTCATACATGACCATGACCTTCTCTCTCCCTACCAACTAGACACACACTCACACATACACACATAGCTTCTCACATTTCCCCTCTCTCCAACTTCCCAGTATAATGATGTCTTTATTTTATTTTATTTTAGTTAATCAACTATTCAATGATGGCGTTGTTATGACTAACTATATTATTAAAGTTAAAAAACATTTGGCATGGTTCCTATTTTTGCCTATTGAGATAGTTATGTTTGTGTGTCAACTTGGCTGGGCCTGGTTGAGTGGCTGGGCAACTGGATGTAGTATTTCCCATGATGAGACTGGTAATCAACTCCATGGTGGAATCTACTGTGAGCAGCTGAGTAGCTGCCTTAGGGATATAGTCTGCTTCCTGTGTATAAGGAGAAGCACTGGGGACTAGTCTCAAGCTTATAGCACTCTTGAACCCTGCAGGTAGCCGTATCATTGTTCAGCAGCCTGACATGCTCTGCTGACCTTGGGACTTTCAATGGACTTGACTTAATGGCCTGCTGTGTGGTTTGGTAACATCAGGACTGTGCCATTTTATTTGTCGATTTTTGACTTGTTAGCCTCAACAGCCAGTAACTCCCTGAGTGAAGAGATGCCTCTAGCTTCAGTGGGCCAGGAGTAAGAGGTAAAGCTGAAGCCCAAGGTTGAGGGGCTTTCACCCATCCCCTAGAGCCTGACACTTTGAACTCAGACTTCTAACCTCTTGAACTGTCAGAGAATAAACTCCTGTGTGTTCAAGCATCCGATTTGTGGTCTATTCCTGTCAGAGTGTCACTGGTAACCAGAACACCTATTAGTAAAGCTACTATGAACAAACATATAATTGCTAGGTCATAGAGTATTTGCATGTCTATTAAAAAAAAATATATATATATATCCAAACTGTCTCCCATACTGTCTGTACTATTTTCTATTTCTACCAGCAATGTACAAGTCATCCAGTTTCATTCTTGCCATTTGTTGTTGTCATCATTTTTTTTAATTTAGCCATTCTCATGGTTGTGTAGTGATGCATCATTATGGTTTTAATTTTCATTTCCCTGGTCACTATGAAGTAGAACATATTTTCACATGCTTGTTTGCAATCTGTATTCTTCTCCATTGAAATGTTTCATCATTCATACCTCTGACAAATGTAAATTGTGCGTGTTTGTGTAGGATCATTTGTTTGTTCTCTACTTTATTCCATTGACTTAAATATCTATTTCTTTGCCAATTCCATATTTTATTATTGCTCTGTGTAATTTTTTTCAGGCTATTTTCTTCCGTTAAAAATTCTATTGTTCTGTTCTCAAGTACACTGATTTTAACCTCTGTCATTTCCACTCTAATAATGAGTCCATCTAGTGATTTGTTTTTATTTCTAGTACTGTATTTTTCAGGTATGTAATTTACATTTGATTCTTTTTCATAACTGCTATTTATTTGCTAGGATTTCCTATTTTTCATGCTGCCATTGAGTCAGGTCTGACTCATAGCAATCCCTCCTTAGGTTTCCAAGGTGGTATCACTATGGAAGTAGATTGCGCAACATTCCTTCCAAGGAGTGGCTGGTAGGTTAGCAGTCAAAATGCCTTAGGCACTACACCACCAGAGCTCCTCCTTATGAGATAATTAATCATTCTCTTATTATAAATAGTGAAACTGAAGTTGGTTGTTGTTGGCAGGTGCTGTTTAGTCAGTTCTGACTCATACAGACTCCATGTGCAATAGAACAGAACACTGCCAAGTCCTGCACCATCCTCATTGCTGTTGTCATGCTTGAGCCCACTATCACAGCCAGTGTGTTAGTCCATCTCATTGAAGGTCTTCCCTTTTTTGCTGATCCTCTACTTTACTGAGTGTGATATCCTTCTCCAGGAACTGGTGCCTTTGACAGCATGACCAAAGTATGAGAAACACCTTCCTCACTTTTAAGAAATATTCTGCTATATTCCTAGGACAGATTTATTTTTTTCTTCTGGCAGTCCATTGCATATTTAATATTCTTTACCAACATCACAATTCCAAGGAATCAGTTCTTCTTTGGTCTTTCAAATTCATTATCAATCCTTCACATGCATATGAGGCAATTGAAAATACTGTGTCTTGAATAAGGTGTATTTTAGTCCTCAAAGTGCTGCTTTTGCTTTCTAACACTTTAAAGAGGTCTTTGGCTACAGATTTGTCCAATGCAAGACATCATTTGATTTCTTGATGGATGCTTTCCTGGGCATTGACTGTAGATCCAAGTGAAATTAAATCCTTTATAATTTCAATCTGTTCACCATTTATCATGATGTTGTTATTGTTCAGTTTTTAGAATATTTGTTTTCTTTATATTGAAGTGTAATCCATACTGAAGGCTATAGTCTTTGATCTTCATGACTAAGTTCATCATTTCCTCTTCATTTTCAGCAAGAAACGTTATGTCATCTGCATATTATAGGTTTTTAATTATTTTTTCTTCCGAACAAAATTTTGGGGGATTTGTTCCCAATCTTGCTTGTTGAATTATTTGCTCAGCATACAGATTGAAAAACTATGGTGGACAAATAAAACCCTGACACACACTCTTTGATTTTAAGTGACAGAGTATCCCCTTGTTCTGTTCAAATGACAGGCTCTTGGTCTATGTACAAGTTCCTCACAAACACAATTTAGTGCTCTAGAATTCCCATTCTTCACAGTGTTACCCATAATTTCTTATGATCCACAGAGTTGAATACCTTTCCATAGTCAATAAAACACAGGTAAACACTTTTCTGGTATTTTCTGATTTCAGCAAAGATTCATTTGTCATCAGCAATACATCAATTCTTCATTATATTCTGTCTCCTCAAATATTAAAAAATTGACCAATGTTTTTTGGTATTATGACTCTTGATATTTCTTATGCCATTCAATTCTTTGAGCATAAAATCCTTCACTATTGAAACTCAAATCTTGAATTTTTTCTTCAATACTTTCAGTTTGAAAAATGCCGAGTGTGTTCTCCTCTTTGGGTTTTCTAATTCTAGGATTTTCCACACTTCATAATAATACTTTGCTTTCTATTCTCAATCCAGCCTTTGAAATCTTTACTTCAGCTGTTTTGTTTCCATTTACTTTAGCTACTATATATTCAAGAGCAAGATTCAGAGACTCTTCTGACAGCCATCTGGTCTTTTCTTCCTTTCCTGTCTTTTTAACGACCTTTTGCATTCTTCATGTATTATGTCCTCAACATATCCCACAACTCTTCTAGTCTTTGGCCATTAGTTTTCAAAGTGTCAAAACTATTCTTTGGAAGGGTTCTCAATTCAGGTAGGATATACTCAATGTCATAATTTGGCTCTCATTGTCTTGTTTCAGTTTTCTTCAGTTTCAACTTGTACTTGGTTGTGAGCAATTGATAGTCTGGTTTGCAGCCAGCACCTGGCCTTGTCTGACTGATATTGAGCTTCTCAAGTGTCTCTTTGATTTTGTAGTGACAAAATAAATTGACTCTTTGTAGTCACTTTGATCCCTGAACTCCATACAGGGAAGTCCACATGAATAGGTGTTATTTATATTGTTGCGGGGGAGGGAAGGATATTTGCAGTGAATAAGTTGCTCTTCTTGCAAAATGCTGTCTTGCAATCTCTAGCATTGTTTCTATCACCAAGGGGTGTTTTCCAACACCAATCCTTCTTTGTTTTTTTCTAACTTTCATATTCCAATCACCAGTGATTATCATTGGATTTTAATAGCTTGTTTGATCAGTTTCAGACTGCAGAATTGATAAAAATCTTTAATTTCTTCATCTTTGGTGTTAGTGGTTGGTGTGTAAATTTGAATAAAAGTCATATTAACTGGTGTTCTTCTAGGCATGTGGATATTATTATATCCTTTTCAGCATTTTATTTCAGGATAAATTTGAAATTTTCTTTTGATGGTGATTTTAACACTATTCCTCATTAATTTGTCATTACTGGCATATGATATTCCTCTTAAAAATTGCCAATATCAGTCCATTTTAGCTGAGTAGTGTCTAGGATATTGATCTTTATCCATTCCATTTTATTCTTGACAACTACAGATTTTCCTTGATTCATACTTTGTGCATTCAATGTTCAGATTATTAATGGATGTTTGCAACTGTTTCATCACATTTTCATTCGTTCCCAGTCACCAGATGAAAATCCTGAAAGCTTTACTCTATCTATGTCTTTAAGATCAACTCTATTCAGATAAGGCAGCTTTTTCCCAGTTATATTTTGAATGCCTTCTAACCCAAGGGGCTTACCTTCTGGCACTATGTTGTTATTGTTGTTATATGCCATCAAGTCGGACCCGACTCACAGTGACCCCTCCTTGGGTTTCTGAGGCAGTATCACTATAGAAGTAGATTGCCCAATCTTCCTCCCGAGGAATGGCTGGTGGGTTTGAACCTCCAGGCTTCTGGTTAGCAGTCAAGTGCCTTAGGCACTATGCTACCAGAGCTCCTTCTGGCACTATAGCAGACAATATTTCCTTGTTATCCATAAGGTTTTCACTTGCCAATTTTTTAAAAATTAGATCATCAGGTTCTTATTCCTAATGTGTCTTAGTCTGAAAGCTCCACCGAAATCTATCTACTATGTGTGACCCTGCTAGTATTTGAAGTACTGGTGACATAGCTTCTAACATTACAGAAATACACAAACCACCACAGTACAACAAATTGGCAGTTAAGTGGTGGGATTTTTCCATAGAAGTAGAAAATAAATAATTTTTTTATAAACCTATGCAAACAATAATCTAGAACAGAAAGAGAACTGAGTCTATCGACAAAGTAGTATTTTCTGAACTATATCAATATATTGGCCTGAACCAATTGCTGATTTTCCTCCACTTTTGTAAACATTAACCTTTGAGATAACTTAAATAGCTTTGTGACATGCTAATTTGTGCCATATGAGTTATCCATGTAATTGTTAATATAATGTTGAAATATTGACATCTTAAAAACATTTTAGGTTAAAGGTGTGATGATAGAATTATGTTCAAATAGATTGCATTGGTTAAACTTTGTTTTTCTTTATAAATAACGAGGAAGGGTATTGAAAGTTAACAGAGCTAGAATTGTACCTACCAACAACATGTCTATGGATCATATACATGATATTTGTGTACAAAGAGAAACTTGTTATTGCAATTTCATCATGAATAATGGGCAGACTGCAGCACTAAGAATTAAAAAAATATATCTGTAATATGCTTCCAAATTATGTTGGTGGTGTTTTTTTAAAATGGCTTTTGACCTCTTACCAATTCAAGTTTTAGTTTCCATATCTGGCATTCATAAACTGTTTTTGGAGTTTTTAGAATAGTCTTCCTTGCTGCTGGTTATTGATCCTAAGCACTCATTCTTACTCAGGACCTACAGGGCCTGTGTATTTGGATCATTAGTGTAGGATTCAAAGAGGTCTTACATATTTTCTTCTATTCACTCATCATTCAACACTATTATTGAGTACCACTATGAATCAGGCTCTAAGGTAAGTATTATCATATGACTTTGGTCTTGAGGAATGAGGAAAATTTTTCACATAAAGATGGAATGACATGTCAGGAATTTGGAAGAACATGTGCAAAGGCATAGGATGTTAAAAGGACATGACTTTTTTTTTTTTTTTTTTTTAAAGGGTCAATGCTTGGAGTATAGAGGCCTTATAGTACTCTGTTTATTTCTGCAGTATAGTTAATAGAACATGGGAATAGTGTTGTAGCAAGTACTGTTGATTGCCTCCAATTATGCATTTACTTATTTTCTTCTTTATAGAATGATCATATTTGAGCAGGTTTTTATGATAAAGCAAGATTGTATGTGAGTGTGTATATGTGTGAGTGTGCATACACATGAACATACACTCTAGATAGCAAGTTTATGCACACCTGGAGTTCGTGCAAGCAGAGACTTAATATTTTGTTCCTTTGCTGTTCTCCGGAACCTAGAATGGTGTCACCAACATTTTAAGTATTAAATAAATATTTTTTAAATTGATTAAGTAATTTATTTTTACAGTGGTGATAGTGGTAATGATATAGCTTTGTGAAATAAAATAATTTCATTTTAAAACCAATGCACAACTTGCAGTTCAGAACATCTAATTGAACTGAAAAAAATGAATTCAATAATCTGGTTGAGACATTACAGATTTTCTTTCACATGTTCTGGAAGGTGATGGTAAAAGATAGTATTCAAGTGACTTATTTCATAGGGAAGATGCAAGAGTAAATGATAGATGGAAAAAATGGCACAAGAAATATAGAAAAACACAAGTGCCAAAGAGAAAAATTAGATTTCAACAACAACAACAAAAAAAAAAAAAACCTGAAGAACAGAGTGGTTAGTTACTAGTAGGGTAATTAATCAAAAAATACATTGCAGAAAAAAAGTCCACTGCTAAGACTTTAACAGCAGGATTGTTCCTGACACCCTTGGAGTTTAAGGTTTTGAATTGGGATGACTTTGTATTCAGGCAAGAGTTTCATCATACTTTCCCAATGAAAAACTAAAGTGCAGAATGTTAGTGCTGAGAATCATGCCTCAAGTTTAGTTTTATAGGAATAATTTAAAAGAAGGCAAAGCCTACTTTGCCCCCCATTTTGTATTTTTAACATTGTGATGAAAACTGGATTTATTTATAAAATTCTGCTTGAATGATTTGAGTATTCAAAATAATCAAAAAGTAATCATGGGTAAGATATGTTCTCATAAAACCATTCAAGATATTTAACAAGGACCTAATATGTGCAGACACTGTACAAGGTGTTACAGGGGGAAAAAAGGGGTGAACAAAACAGTGACAATTCTTGGCCTATGGATTTTCTTTTCAAGGTAACAAGAGAGTGACACACACACACACACACACACACACGTAAACATGCATATGTAACTAAAGAAATAAAAACAACCAACCAAACCAATCAGTTACTGTTGAGTAACTTCAAAATCATGTGTATCAGAGTAGAACTGTGCTATGTAGGATTTTCAGTGGCTGATTTTTTTGGAAATAGATGCCCAGACCTTTCAAGGCTTATTTGGGTGATTTGGAATGCCAATCTTTCTTTCAGTGTAAGAACATGTTAACTGTTTTTGTACCACAGAGGAATGCCAAAGAAACCAACAGCACGTTATTATTTTTTTGGGAAACAATGAATAAAAATGAGAGAGAAAATTATTCAGAGGGGTCAGTTGTCTTGAATAGCATGGCTCAGGAAGGCTTTTTAAGAAGGTGAATTTAAGTTGAAGCCTTAAGATGAGACAAAAATTGCTATGTAAATGGTTGAGGAAGGAGTGTTTCCTTATGACATGAAATAATTATAAGGAGAGAAAGAGCTTTTATAGTCCAGGTGGCAGAAAAGCTCAGGTGGTTGAATTATTGTGAATAAGGAGGGAAGGATTAGGTTGGAACAAAGATTGGGACTAGATCATGATGAACTTTATATTCTATGGTATAGAGGTCAGATTTACTGTAAGGCCAATGGAAAGACAATGCAGGAGAACAAAAATTCCTCGATTCCTTGGGAACTGATATCAGGACTTAGATTAAAATATAGTTTCTTGTGCAGTGACACATTCTGATCTTTTGTATCAGATTTTTTTTAAAAAATGCCTCCTGGAAATATACTCATATTTTTAGTAAACCTGAGGAAGACTATTGTACTTCTTTATGCCATTGAACTAGGGAGCCAAATTAACAGCTGAATATAGGTTAATAATATTATAACCATTTTTTTAAAAAAACTGCATGCAGTTATGTGTTAAGAAAACAATTTGACCTGTGCTTAATGTAAATCCAGAAGCCAGGTAAGGCACCCTGAAAATTTCATTCTAAATATTTTATACATATTTATTTGGATCAAGAGCAGAATGATCTGTGATACCTTCCTTATTTAGTTGCATGTAATACTGGAAAGGGAAATAACAGGCTAAAATGATACAACTACTAGATCTGGGTGGCTTATTTACCTTTGTCTGTAAGAATTCAAGTTTTTGCATAAAGCAATGTTTCTCAAAATTCTTACATCACAATCATAATTTTTATCATTTCTAAGTATTGTTATTTACCTTGTCTTGTTGCTGTTCTCATTAGGTGCCCTCAAGTTGGTTCCTACTCATAGCAACAGAACAAAACACTGCCCAGTCCTGCTCCAGCCTCACAATCCTTGCTATCCCTGAGCCCATCATTGCAGCCACCATGTCAATCCATCTTCTTGAGGATATTCCTCTTTTTTGCTGAGCCTCCACTTTACCAAGCATGGTATTCTTCTTCAGGGAATCATACCTTCTGACAGCATGACTAAGGTAGATGAGATGACGTCTGGCCATTCTTGCTTCCAAGGAGCATTCCAGCTGCACTTCTTCCAGAACAGATTTGTCCATTCTTCTGGCAGTCCATGGTACTTTCAGTATTCTTCTCCAAAACCACAATTCAAAAGTATCAACCCTTCTTCAGTCTTCATTATCCATTGTCCAGCTTTCACATGCGTATGAGGTGATTGAAAATACCATGGCTTGGGTTAAGCACATTCAAAGCACATTCTTTGCCCTTCAGTACTTTAAAGAAGTCTTTTGCAGCAGATTTGCCCAGTGCAATATGTCATCTGATTTTTTTGACTGCTGCTTCCATTGGTGTTGATTGTGGAAACAAGTAAGATGAAATTTTTTACAACTTCAATTTTTTCTCCATTTATCATGATGCTGCTTATTGGTTCAGTTGTAAGGAATTTTGTTTTCTTTATTTTGTGGTGCAATCTGTACTGCAGACTGTAGTAAGTGCTTTATCAGTATGTGCTTCAAGTCATCTTCACTTCAAACAAGGTTGTTTCATTTGCATTTTGCAGGTTGTTAATGAGTATTCTTCCAATCCTGATACCACGTTCTTTTTCATATCCTCCAGCTTCTTGGATTATTGCTCAGCATAAAATTGAATAAACATGGTGAAAGGATACACTTTGACACACTCCCTTCCTGGTTTTAAATCATGCTGTATCTCCTTGTTCTGTTCGAATGACAGCTTCCTGGTCTAGGTACAGGTTCCTCATGAGGACAATTAAGTGTTCCAGAATTTCCATTTTTCTCAGTGCTATCCATAATCGGTCATAATCCACACAGTTGGATGCATTTGCATAGTCAATAAAGCCAAAGTAAACACCCTTCTGGTATCCTTTCCTTTGAGCCAAGATCCATCTGACATCAGCAATTATATCCCTTGTTTTCCACATCCTCTTCTGAATCCAGCTTGCATTTCTGAAAGTTCTCTGTCAGTATACTGCTGCAACTGTTTTTGAATGATCTTCAGCAAGATTTTACTTGTGTGTGATATTAATGATATTGTTGAATAATTTCCACATTCTGTTGGATCATCTTTCTTTGGAATGGGCACAAATATGGATTTTTTCCAGTCAGTTGGCCAAGTAGCTGTCTTCCAAATTTCTTGGCATAGATGAGTAAGTACCTCCAGTGGAACAACTGTTTGTTGAAACATCTCAATGGATATTCTGTCAATACCTGGAGCCTTATTTTTAAACAATTCCTTCCATGCAGCTTCAAACTTCTTCCTTCAATACTATTGGTTATTGATTATATATCACCTCCTGAAATAGAGGAACATCAACCAATTCTTTTTAGTACAGTGTCTCTGTGTATTCCTTCCATCTTCTTTTGATTTTTATGTATCATTCAGTATTTTGCCCATAGAATCTTTTAGTATTGCAACTCAAGGCTTGATTTTTTTTTTTTTTTTTTTCTTTAGTTCAACTTGAGAAATGCTGAGCATGTTCTTCCCTTTTGGTTTTCTAACTCTAGGTCTTTGTACATTTCATTGTAATAATTGTCTTTGTCTTTTGGAGCTGCTCTTTGAAATCTTCTGTTCAGCTCTTTTATCTTGTCTTTTCTTCCATTGGCTTAAGATACTCCTCATTCAAGAGCAAATTTCAGAGTCTCTTCTGACATCTGTTTTGGCCTTTTCTTCCTTTCCTGTGTTTTAAATGTCCTTTCTTAAGTAATGATATATATAAGAAACCATGAAACATCCACACAAATTATACCTTTTTAACACACATTCAGTATATAACTAAAAGAAACAAACAAAAAACAACATCCATAATACATCAAGAAAAATAACAAGTAGTATTAATGTTACTAAAACAGTGTAGATGAAAACTGGCATAAATAAATAAAATCCTATCTTTGTAGAGTACAACCATGCACTTAAACCATCCTTTGAGTGATCAGACACAGTATCTTTGCCTCCTAAAAATTCAATAGCAGCAGACCATGACAAAGGCATAAGCAAAAATCGAGCCCCAACTCTATTCTAATAATGTGTATTCCCTGTAAACTGCTGAAGCATGTGACAACTCGACAGACTGTGTTTATAGTACATGAATCATTGTTGGGCACTCTCAGCCAAAATAACCTCCAACTTTCAATTCTGCTCTGGGTCACTAGAAACTCTTAAGCCTATTGATCAGAAGCTCATAACTAGAGAAGACAAGTGAAAAGCAGTATTGCTTATATACATGAGCCCTTCTCACCTTGGCTCCTTAATATGAAACAGTTTTGGTTTCAAAGAAGTAATTTTTCTAACAACTAAGAAATTACAACAATTAAGAAGGTAGGAAATAAGTTCACAACTAAGCAAAAATAACATTAGAACTAATTTGGAAGATAGAAACTGTTGGTCAGCTAAAAGCTAGCCCAGTAATAATTATGTTAAAGCTTTCATGAAAATATCTCTTTTATCTCTCTCATGAAGAAGTAGCTGTGTAGTTTGTCATCTTAAAAGGAAGAAATTTACTTATTAAGTCTAGTTTAACCTTCAGAAACATGCTTTAAACAAACTGCTCAGAAGATCAATAGCATTATAAATGAGAGGCAGATGTAAAGGTTAGAAATAATATTTACCATGATAAATTCTAATGGAGCTTTATATTAATTTACTGTTTTCTTTCCTTTTTAGTTAGAATCATATTTCAAAGCCCTCTATAATTTTTTCTTTCTTCCTCTTGACATTTAGTCTATAGTACATACTATACATAAGGACATTTAAAAGAAATGTTATTAATATAGAAACAATGTCATATGATCACAAAGTGTCCATGTTAAAAAAAAAAGAATTGAAAATTCAACCTCAAATTGTGTCTTTTAATTGTGTGCTCATATTAATTTAGAAATGGTTATCAAATGTCCACCATGTGTTAGTTTTATATTTTGTCCACTTCCTGCTGTTGTTATTGTTAGGTGCCATCAAGATGGCTCCAACTCATAGAGACCCAATGAGCAACAGAATGAAATATTGCCCAGGCCTGCACCAACCTCACAATCCCTGCTATACCCAAGTCCCTCTTTGCAGCTGCTGGATCACTCCATCTCCCTGAGGGCTTTCTTCTCCTTCACTGTCTTCCACTTTAGCAACCATGATATCCTTCTCCAGGGAATGATCCTTTCTGACAACATGACCAATGTAAGTGAGACAAAATCTGGCCATTCTCACTTCCAAGGAGCGTTCTGGCTGTACTTCTTCCAGGACAGATTTATTAGTTCTTCTGGCAGTCCATGGCATTTTCAGTATTCTTCGCCAACACCACAACTCAAAGCCAACAATTCTTCTTCAGTCTTCCTTATTCATTGTCCAGCTTGTCCACTTCCTAGTTGTAGTTAATCAAATATAGTAGTAGTGTTGTGGCATATACTATTGATGGCTTCTTAATATATATTCTCTCCTTTCCCCATGTGTAGAATTCTCACATTCACTTCACATATGCTTAATGAAGCATATGGCAAGGTGAAGGTGTGTTTCCAGATTAATAAAATGTTTAGCATGTGATTCCTAGTCTCAAGGAGCTTCCAATATAAAAGAGCAATTTCTTCAACACGAGGTAGACTATGATGTAAGCTCTAAGGAAGTTTATAAAGGATGTCATTCTCTTCTTTACTAGGTACTGAGGAGCTCTGGTGGCATAGTGGGTAAGACATTTGGCTACTAACCAGAAGGTTGGCAATTCAAACCAACCAGGTGTTCTATGTGAGGAAGATGAAGCAATCTACTTCTGTAAATACTTGCCTTGTAAAGCTAATAATGGGAATTACTATGAGACTGGTATTGACTAGATAACTAGATGGCAGTGGTTTTTTGTTTGTTTGTTTATTTGTTTCTTGTTAGAAGAATATCAGGAAAAACTTCACTAGGGTAGATGACATGTATGCTGTATGTCATTCAGTAAACTCCAAATATGCTAGACCCTTTTCATATATGCATTGACCTTTGGAGAGCTCTGTTGGCACAGTGGTTAAGGGATTTGGTTGCTAACTAGAAGATTGGCAGTTGAAACCCACAAGCTACTCCATGTGAGGAAGATGTGAAAATCTACTTCTGTAAAGGTTTACAGCCCTGGAAATCCTACTGGCTTGTTATGAGTAGGAATTGCCTTGATTCTAGTGGGTTTGGTTTGGTTTTGGTTTGGAGAGGTAAAGAGTTAGGAACAGCTCAGAACTAATATTTAACGGAATGCACAAATGTACTAACATGAGCATATACTGAGTTATAAAATCTCCATTACCCATTTTTCTGAAATGGGAATTATACTTGAGCCCCAATAGATTTGATCTTCTTTCCTCTCTTTGAGCCCCTATGATCAGTCCTCCCTCACTACCACCTGTCACCACTTCAATGTCCAGACCACATGGCAGTTAATAATTTTTAGTGGAAGAATAATTAAGAATCTAGAACCCAGGGGGTATGGGGAAATGCCTGACAATTACTAAGTAGCAAGAAAAAGGTGAGAACCCTTGTCAAGGAACTCACTACTCACTACCTGAAAATTTTGGCACCAATCGTGAAGACATCCTGGCAAAAGTCAATGCAGCCTGAATCGTATTTTGTTCATAGTTTGATATTGTCCCCTTAAAACTACACACAAAACAAAATTTTGTTCAATGTGCATTTGAAGTAGGAGAGAATAGGTAACAGTGACAATAAGGATGCCACTAATGATGAAATAAGACTTCTTTATCTTTGTAAGCACCTAGCATCTTTCCAAATTCATATATATATATATATATATATATATATATGCATATCTGATTTGACCTCACAGTGACCTACATCTAAGACAAGATTGACTCAGGGAGGTTAAGGGGCTGGTCTAGGAAGACAGCCATAAGGGATCACAGCCAGGACAAAGACCAGAGCAAATCATGCAAATTGTGCTAGTGCAGAATTCCTGAAGTTCTTGAACATTATTTCCACAGGATTTTGAGTGCTTCATTTGATTAATTAGAAAGGAGCTGAATCAGTTACCTTTTTCTAAGTCTACTTGATTGCCTTTTTCACTGTTCTGAGATCTATTTTTATTGATTATGCTTCTGAATCTTTCTGTATAATGTGGTCAAATATTGTAATATTAAATAGTTTAGTTCCAAATCATGACTTATGCTGTACAAGGAGGAAATGATGTAGCTAGGAATTGATTATGTTTAGATGTGAAACTGAAATGTTTATTAAATGTCGTCATGAACAACTTCTGCGCTCCTTCATATCAAGCAGCAATCTTTGTCTTCAGCAGTGTTGAATGTTTACCACCACATTTGGCCTTTTCTCCAAGTTAGAATGCTATATTTGTGTGTGATTATGTAGTGTCTGTGTGTGCACAGATGATTACATAATATGCTTATTTATTTATCCTTAATTGGTTGGTTATTGGTGTATGATGCTGAATATTTAGTTATGCTCCTGAAGAACTTATATATAGACTCAGAGGCAATCCTTTGGAAAGAACAAGGGAATAAAGCATGCATGGCTTAAAATCAGGAAAGATGTGTGTTACGGTGTACCATTTTCCCATACCTATTCAATCTGTTGTTGTTGTTATGTGCCGTTGCATTGGACCCAACTCATAGTAACCCCTCCTTGTATTTCTGAGGCAGTATCACTACAGAAGTAGATTGCCCCATTTTCCTTCTGAGGAGTGGCTGGTGGGTTTGAACTGCCAGCCTTTGGCTAGCAGTCAAGTGCCTTAGGCACTATGCTACCAGAGCTCCCATTCAATCTGTATACTAAGGAAATAATTCAAGAAGTTGGACTGAATGAAAAAGAACACAGCAACAAGATTGGAAGAAGAATCATTAACAACCTGAGATATGTAGGTAACGCAGCCTTGCTTGCTGAAAACAATTGGGACTTGAAGCACTTGCTGATGAAGATCAAAGACTATAGCTTACAATATGGACTAATATAAAGAAAACAAAAATCCTCACAACTGGACCAATAAGCAACATCATGACAAGTGAAGAAAAGATTGAAGTTATCAAGGATTTCATGTTACTTTAATCTATAGTCAATGCCCCTATATAAGTAGCAGTAAGAAATCAAATGACTTATTGCATTGGGCAAATCTGGTGCAAAAGACTTCTTTAAAGTGTTAAAGAGCAAACACATCATGTTGAAATCTATAATGTGACTGATCCAATCCAATTGTCTCATAGGTGAAAGCTGGACTATGAATAAGGAAGACTTAATAAGAATTGATGTCTTTGAATTATGGTGTTGGCAAAGAATATTGAATATACAGTGGATTGCCATAAGAACAAATAAATCTATTTTGGAAGAAGTACACTGAAAATGCTCCTTAGAAGTGAGAATGGTGAGACTTTGTCTCAAGTATTTCAGTGTTTCATTAATAATTTTCAAGGTAGATAGTTCAGCTTTTATCCCATCATATTTTTTTTTCTTTCATTTATACTTTTGACTGTCTGTATTATGTCCCATCATAATTGACTAATAACATTCTAATATGAGTATTTTACCATTTTATTATCAGTATTTGGGTCATGTTTCTTCAAATGTACAATGCATTCAAAATGATATGACATAAACCCTTAAGGGCAATAATTGTTTTTTCAGAGGACCAAAAAAATTTACTTTTTATTATGTATGAAGCACAGATATATATGAATCAAAACCAAATCAAACTAGTTTCCATTGAGTTGATTACGATTCAAGGTGACTCCATGTGTTTCAGAGTAGAACTGCTAACCTTTCAAACTATTAAATTAACTTTTCTTTTAGTAACCAAGAGCAAACAATTTGTGCTATCCAGCGACTTTCAAACTGGTGATTATGAGGTGGGTAGTTGAGAAACACCATTGTAAACTAAAGTGATCTCTAAAGTCTGTTTCTGCACTATCTATGATTAAGTATTTTTAGATCTTGATTGTTATTTTATATCATTAAAGATACTGAAGGAGAGAGAATGATTTGAGACGAAAAATGTAACAATCATTAGCAATGCCAGCACATAATTTTGAGCCTAAGGAACTGCTGGGAGCTCTGGTAGCATAGTGCCTACTGCCTCGGCAACCCAAGGAGCGGTCGCTATGAGTCGGGTCCGACTCAACAGCACATAACAACAGCAACAACAAGGAACTGCTGGATATAATATGGAATATTCTGGGAGAGATTAAAAGAGTAGATTTCATTCCTTTCATATTTTAAGACTTGTTTTGCATGACAGCTGAGATTTGGAACTAGAATCATCTTCTCAGAGTGGGAGTATGGGGTAGCAGAAAGCATTAGTGAAGAGACCAGAGAGAATTCATGGTAGAATTCATTTGGAAGCCTGCTTATTTCTGTGGAACAATGTTCAACTTTAGGTACAATTAATCATTTAATCTTATTTATATAGTTATTCTTATTTGATTGATATATAAATGATTTCAACAAGAAATAAAATAAAAAGGAGGGAAAATGACAAATTGATAATCATTTTATATTGCCCTTGTAATTGCATGGTGTTTTGTGCATATGAAATAAATAGCCATTGATTTTCATCCCTGGTTCATGGCACAGGTCAATTTAAGGGAGTTAAAATGAATTTCAAAGTCATTCTTTTGGCCTTTCTCTTGGAATAGAATGTACTAGTATTTTCTAAGGGCTTTTAGGGATATAAGTATAAACACACACCCCTATATCCACACCATTTTATAATTTATAGATGCTTTCAAACTTATAGCTTACACTTTTAGTGTACTTAGGAAGTACTAGTAGAGATCAGAGTTCTGGCTCCATAAAATACAAGTTTCATAACCTGACCCAATGAATTGGGTGTATTTCCATTTCTGAATTCAGTCAACTCTGCTAATTAAGCACAATTCATATGGAATCTATTAATGTCAAAATGAGAGCATAGATGGGATAGAAAAATTTCATCTTCTCCTCTAGAATTTAGGACTTTTAAATTTGTCTCAAAGTTGCTTAAACAAAATCATGATAAAACATTTTGCTTTCCTTTACACATTCTATTGTTAAAAAATAAGTGTAGGGGAAAAAAATGGTTTGTAAATGGTGTGAAACTTAGTATGTGAATGTGATAGAATAATTTCTAATTAGTCAATTTAGTGACAAAGAATATATATAAACACTTTTGAAAACTGTTGTTTTTATCTATTAAATAGGGAGAGAGAGTTGAATTGTTTTTTAAAAATTATGTGATTATTAAAATATAACCAACAAAACCAAGGAAATTATATATTAAAATAAAATATTATTGATTTTAAATTCCATTTTTACTTAAATAAAAATGACAAAGAATAATTCTGAAACTAGACTGCTGGCTGTGAGCTAACAGATGCATACAAAGTAAATGAAAATCTAGGTTTTACATGCAGGACTCTACTGCTCTACTGTTTGGAATATTTATATTTTAAGATGAATATGGCTATCTGTTTATTTCAGTGTGACATTGAATAAATGTATATACATATATTATATGTGTGTGCATATGTAATTTAATTGCATAAACTTGTACATAATATCTGCTCTGTCCAAATACCACCACTTGTCTGTCAATTTGTTATACTGCAGTGGCTTGCATATTGCTGTGAGGCTAGAGGCTATGCACCTGTATTTCAAATACCAGCAGTGTCATCCATGGTGGACAGGTTTCAGTGGAACTTCCAGAATAAGACAGACTTGGAAGAAGGAAGGGACCATCTACTTCTCAAAGAATTGGCCGCTAAAAACCTTATGAGTAGCAGTGAAACACTGTCTGATATATTACTGGAAAATTTTATGAATAGCCCTGAAACATTATCATTTATATTGCTGGAAAATGAGCCCCTCAGTTCAGAAGACACTCAAAACATGACTGGGGAAGAGCTGCCTCTTCAGAATAGAGTTGACCTTAATGATGTTGATGGAGTAAAGCTTTTGAGACCTCCATTTGCTGATATGGCATGACTCAAAATGAGAAGATACAGCTGAAAACATTCATTAATAATCAGAACAAGAAATATATGAAGTATGAATCAAGGAAAATTGTAAGTTGTCAAAATGAAATGGAACACATAAAGATTGATATCATAGGCATTAGTGAGTTGAAACAGACTGGTTTTGTTCATTTTGAATCGCAAAAAACATATGATCTACTATGACAAAAAAATTGAAGAGGAATGTCTCTACCTTCATCGTCACAAATAATGTTTCAAGATCTATTCTGAAGCACAATGCCGACAGTGACAGCATAATATCCATAAACCTACAAGGAAGACCAGTTAATACTACTATTATTCAAATTTACACACCAACCCCAAAGCCAAAGATGTGGAAGATGAAGATTTTTACCAACTTGTGCAGTCAGTCTGAAATTGACCAAACATGCAAACAAGATGTGTTGATTATCACACTGGTCATTGGAATGCAAAAGTTGGAAACAAGAATCACAGGTAGTTGGAAAATATGGCCTTAGTGACAGAAATAAGGCTGGCAATAGCAAGATAGAATTTTGCAAGACCAACAAAGTACTCATTGCAAATACCTTTTTTGAACAACACAAATGGTGACTATACATGTGGACTTCCCCAGTTGGAGTACACAAGAATCAGATCAACTACATCTGTGGAAAGAGGTGATAGAGAAGCTCAATACCTTCAGCCAAAACAAGGCCAGAAGCTGACTGAAACAGACCATCAACTGCTCATATGCAAGTTCAAGTTGAAGCTGAAACAATTAAAAGAAGTCCATGAAAGCCAAAAATTACCTTGATTATATGCCTTCTGAATTTAGAGACCATCTAAAGAATAGGTTTGATGCATTGAACACCATTGACCAAAAACCAGAGGAATTTTGGGATAACATTAAGAATATCATCCATGAAGAAAGCAAAAGGTCATTAAAATGACAAGAAAGGGGAACTTCCAGTAAGATGGAGGAATAGGCAAACAGCTACACAGATCCTCTTCAACAAAGAAAGCAGAAACCAATTGACAAAGACACAGAAGATAATCCTGGAGCCCTGAGCTTTGAAAGGAAGTATACAGAAGTAGATTAGGCACCAATTGGTGGAAAAACCTGAACAAAATCAATGAGTACAGAGAAGGTCAGAGCAGTGGACTGTCAGCTACTCTGACAGGACCAACAGCCTGAATATTTACAAATGGTGTTGGAACCTGAGAATTGACCTAAAGATCATCCTTGGTCTCCAAGGGCTTCAGGGATGATGATGCTGGTGGCATATGACTAGGAAGGGAAACAGCAAGGAGGGAGACAACCTGAGCTGTGGACTTTCTGCTGTCTGGTGGGCACAGCCATTTTGATTGTTTACAGGTGGTGGCCATTTTTAATATTTAAAGTGACTGAGAGTGCAGACATTTTGCATGTTTATAAGTGGAGGCCATTTTATATTTTAAAGTGACAACATTCTCATTCAGATTCCAGGGACCTAAGAAAAGGCTCCATTTTTGCCAAAGGTGGCAGAAACATACAGGAGACAGACAATGGGAAAGGAGACAGGTGGTGAGTGTGTAAGTGCTGCCAACTAGTGAATAGAGGAGCACAGCACAGTACGCTCCTTACATAGACAACATACAAACAAAACAAAGGAAAAAAATTGTGGGCAAGTCACTTCAACATATAATCACAAATTAAATATAAACACAAAAACATCACAATACCTCGGAGACAACAGAGCATCACAATGCACACAAAGAAGCTAGATAAAGCAGAAGAAACAAGGAACCAGGATACAGACCCAGAACACATCCCTGAGGAAGATGCAGCATTGGAACACCCTGGTAAGGAATTCACAAGAATTATATTTAGGTACTTTCAATGAATTGAGAGACAGATCAAGGAAAATACTGACAAAATTAAGGAAAACACAGACAAAACCCTAGAATAATTTCAGAAGAAAATACAAGAACAAAGTGAGAAATTAGAAATGATACAAAATCTACACACAGAAATCCAGAAGATTAATACTAACTTTTCAGAATTAGAAAACTCATTGAATGTGCAAAGGAACAGAATTGAATCAATGGAAGACAGAATTAGTGAGATTGAAGGTAAACAGCTCAATATTTCTTTGGAAAGGAATCAATCAGAAAAAAGATAAAAAGAAAATGAAGAAAGCCTAAGGTTCACGTGGGATACCATCAAAAGAAATAACTTACTTGTAATCAGAATTCCAGAACAGGAAGAGACTTATAAAAGCACAGAAAAAAATATTGTCAAAGATTTCTTGGAAGATCATTTTCCTGGTATAATGAAATATGATAATGTATCCATTCATAACATTGAACATAAAATAAACTCTTATTTTTTATTTTTTTTAAAGTGTTAAAGAGCAAAGATGTCATTTTGAAGACTAAGGTGCAACAGATCCAGCCATGCTATTTTCAATAGCCTCACATGCATGTGAGAACTGGACAATGAATAAAGGAAACCACAAAAAAAATTAAAAAAAAAAAAAGAAAAAAAAGAATTCCAACAAACCCCAAACAGGATAGACCCCGAAAGAAAATCACCAAGACATCATCATCAAACTTAACACAGCCAAAGACAATAAAATAATCCTGAAAGCAGCATGGTAAAAATGAAAAGTTACCTATAAGGGGCAACCAATAAGACTAAAATGGAATTTCTCAGCAGAAACCATGTAGGTAAGAAGACAATGGGATAGTATATATAAAACCCTGAAAGAGAAAAATTTCCAACGAAGAATTATATACCCAGCAAAATTGTCCCTCAAATGTGATGGTGAAATTAAGTCATTTCCAGATAAGAAAAAGTTAAGGGAATTTGTTAAGAGCAGACCAAACTTACATGAGATGCTGAAGGGAGTCCTTTGGACAGAGAACCAACAATAACAAAAAACAACTGACCATTAACACACATAATGACCTAACCCAGAAACCAAATCAGTTATGGAAGAATCCAAAGTAAATAAACCTACAAGATTGTAAACAGGGAATGAGGAACATCAATTGACAAATGAAGACAACTAAAAACCACAAAGAGGGAAAAAATTGTGTAGTTGCAGAACTTCTAAATGGAAGGGAAGTCAAGACAACTGCAAAATAGAACAGACTGTTCTAAACTTAGGAAGAAAACTATAAATCACAGGGTAACCCCAAAAGTACATGATAAATTTTCATATCAAAATAAAAAAAAGAAGACCAGCACAAATATTTAGCAAATACTAAAACAATAGCAACAAAGGAAGTGATAACATGAGAAATAAACAAAACAAGCTCAGCACAGAAAAGTATATGGAACAAA
>NW_006922113.1:1704861-1706283 GCF_000298275.1 Orycteropus afer afer | reverse complement strand
AAAAAGATGGAAACAACCTATGTCCCATCAACAGAAGATGGGATGACCAAACTATGATACACACATACAATGAAATACTATGCAGCACTAAAGAATAATGTAGAGTCTGCAAAACACTGCATAATGTGGATGAACTTGGAGGACATTATGCTGAGTGAAATAAGTCAATCACAAAAGGACAAATATAGTATAAGTTCGTTGTTGTGAAGGGTCAAGGAAAGGTTTATATATGGAAGGAAACTTTCTTTGTTGGTTGCCAGGGGATGGGAGTAGAGAGAAGGGAACATTGGGGAAAAAAAAAAAAAAAAAAGGCAGGAAGAAAAGACCAAAATGGATGTCAGAAGAGATTCTGAAACTTGTCCTTGGCAGAGAGTAACCAAAGCAAATGGATGAAGTGACAAGATAAAAAAGCTGAACAGAGGATTTCAAAGAGCAGCTGAAGAACTCAAAGTCATTTATTATAATGAAATATGCAAAGACTTGGAGTTAGAAAACCAAAAGGGAAGAACACACTCTACATTTCTCATGCTGAAAGAACTGAAGAAAAACTTCAGGGCCTCAAGTTGCAATATTGAAAGATTCTATGAGTAAAATATTGAATGATCCAAGAAACATCAAAAAAAGATGGAAGGAAAGAACAATGAGGGATACTCAAATCATCTCACAATGTGGATGAACCTGGAGAACATTATCCTGAGTGAAATAAGTCAATCACAGAAGGACAAATACTGTATGAGCCCATTACTGTAAAAAGACAGAGAAAGGTTTGCTTGGGAAAGGGAACTCACCTCGTAGGTTACCGGGATGGAGAGGGAAAGGAAGAGATTAATTTAGGGCTAGTTGGGGCTTACACACTGACATGAGTAGGGGGAGGGATATAAGGAAGGATATATGACTACCATGATAACATTGGGAAATGAGAGGACACTGAACTGTGCACATTAAGAGATAGACGACAGATGCTGAAACCAACCAATGTGTCCACAATACCACACTGCCATTAACACCAAACAGTAGGCTATACAGATAAACACATAAACACTTGAGATGATCAGACAAGGGTCAGTGAATAGAGGTATACTCTAGACCAAGGATAGACTCAGCTGAGGCTCATCTTGTACAGACACCAGTGATACAAAATACCTGCAGTCCTTACATAAACAATAGAAGAAAGACACAGAGTAATCCCTTACAGACATCCCAACACTATGGGAGAGAGATCCAATAGAGCTACTATCTCATGACCATAGTACTGGGGTACACCAGACTCAATTGGCACAACAAAATACATAAAAGTGTTGCTCCATATCTTACATTGGTGAGTAGCAACTGGGGTCTTAAAAACTTTCAAGCAGTCATCTAAGATGCAGCAAATGGTATCCTAGCATCAGAAGTGAAGAAGAACGCATGCACACACACACA
>NW_006922113.1:1703369-1704421 GCF_000298275.1 Orycteropus afer afer | reverse complement strand
AAAAAAAAAAGAAGAAGAAGAAGAAAATGGAAGGAATTCACAGAGTCCCTGTACCAAAGAGAGTTGGCTAATGTTCTTCTATTTCAAGAAGTGGCATATGATCAAGAACCAATGGTACTGAAAGAAGTAGAAGCTGCACTGAAGACATTGGGGAAAAAGAGCTATAGGAATTAAAAGAATATCCACTGAAATATTTCAACAAACAGATGCTGCATAGGAAACACTTATTCTTCTGTGGCAGGAGATTTGTCAGACAGGTACCTGGCCAACTGACTGGAAGAAATCCATATTTGTACCCATTTCAAATAAAGGTAGTCCCACAAAATGTGGAAATTATTGAACATTATCATTGTGTTAGATTGGGTTCTCTAGAGAAACAAAACCAGTAAAGCTTATAGAAAGAAAGATTGTCTTAGGAATATGGCTCACATACTTATAGAAGCTGGCAAGTCCAAAGTTCTTGGATCAAACGTCAAGCTGAGAGCTTTTCCTGACTCTCGCAGCTGCAGGGGCTGAGGAGCTCAAGGTTGGAAGGCAGTATACTTGCTGTTGACTCCAATGAGTGAAAATCCAAGATTTCAGGCTGAATGGTGGATTGTTCACTCACAGACAGTTGTAGGCAGCACAACAGAATCCTGATACACGGAAGAATGTCTCTTTTCCCAGGATGTCCATAAGTATATTGGAAGCAGGACACACCCCTATGTAAACTTCCTTTTAATGGATTGGCTGCTCAAAAGATCTGATCCCATCATGGGAATAACCATATCACAACGGTTTAAACCACAGAGAATTCTGGTCCAGCCAAGTTGACACACAGCTCCAACTATCACAGTCCACCCCATGTCAACTTGGAAGTTGTACACATCTTCTTAACCATATATAATTTCTAAATAAAGACAATTATAAAGTCATATTTGTGCCTAACATGATGTGCTAACAAATGCACAAGTGAAATGCATTAACCTTATTACATTTCACAGTTTGTAACAGAAGGAAACAAAATTTTTGATGCACATATACAATGAAGAAATATAACAATCACAGTCCTC
>NW_006922113.1:1699227-1701111 GCF_000298275.1 Orycteropus afer afer | reverse complement strand
TTCTATAATTTCTACATTCTGTGGGATCACCTTTCCTTGGAATGGGTACATGGTAAGTCCAGTTAATTCCATGAACATAAGCCCATTGCCACACTTCATTTGCTGTGAAATGAGTCCCTTGACCTGAAGCAATGCTTCAGTGTGTGATACCATGACAGCGGATAAGACATTCTGTAAGTCCACAGATGGTAGTTTTGGCAGAAGCATTGCATGCAGGGAAGGTGAATCCATATCCAGAATGAGTATCTATTCCATTAAGAACAGAATACTGTCCTTTCCGTGATGGAAGTGGTCCAATGTAATCAACCTGCCACCATGTTGCTGGCTGATCACCCTGAGGAATGGTTCCATATCGAGGACTCATTGTTGGTCTCTGCTGCTGACAGATTGGGCACTCAGGAGTGGCAGTAGCCAAATTAGCCTTGGTGAGTGGGAGTCCATGTTGCCTCCATCCCTGCCACCATGGTCACTTAGTTCATGAGCCCATTGAATAATGACAGGAGTAGCTGGGGAAAAAGGGTGGCTGGTGTCCACTGAACTTGTCACCCTATCCACCTGATTGTTAAAGTCCTCCTCTGCTGAGGTTACCTTTTGGTGGGCATTCAGATGAGACACAAATATCTTTATTCCTTTGGCCCATTCAGAGAACTCTGTCTACATACCTCTTCCCCATACATCCTTATCACTAATTTATCAATCATGCTCCTTCCAAGTCCCAGACCATCCAGCCAAGCCTTGAGCCACAGTCCATGAATCCATATGTAATCACACATCTGGCCATTTCTTATTCCATGCAAAATGAACAGCCATATGCATGGCTCAAAGTTCTGCCCATTGGGAGGATTTTCCTTCACCACTCTCCTTCAAAGAAGTCTCAGAAAGGAGCTGCAGTGCCGCTACTGTCCACTTTGGTGTGGTGCCTGCATATTGCACAGAACCATCTATAAACCAGGCATGAGTTTTCTCTTCCTTAGTCAACTGATCACAAGGAACTCCCCATGAGGCCATAGGTGCAGACTGGGAGAGGGGAGGTAATGTGACTGGAATGGAGACCATATGCATTTGGGCCACTTGCTCATGCAACTTACTTGTACCTTCAGATCCTGCTCGAGCCCGATCTCTAATATACCACTTCCATTTAATGATGGAGTGCTGCTGTGCACGTCCAACTTTATGACTCTATGGCTCTAACAATACCCAGTTCATGATGGGCAGCTCAGGCCTCATAGTCACTTGGTGACTGATGGTTAGGTGTTCAGTCTCTACTAAAGCCCAGTAACAAGCTAGAAGTTGTTTCTCAAAAGAAGAGTAGTTATCTGCAGAGGATGGTAGGGCTTTGCTCCAAAATTCCAAGGGTTTGCATTGTGATTCACCAATAGGGACCTGCCAAAGACTCCAAATAGCACTTCCATCTACTGCAGATAATTCAAGCACCATTGGATCAGCTGGATCATATGGCCCAAGTGGCAGAACAGCCTGCATGGCACCCTGAACCTGTAGCAGAGCCTCCTGTTGTTCTGGGCCCCACTCAAAACTAGCAGCTTTCTGAATCACTTGATAAATAGGCCACAGAAACACACCCAAATGAGGGATATGTTGCCTCCAAAATCCAAAGAGGCCCACCAGACATTATGCCTCCTTTTTAGTTGTGTGGGAAGCCAGATACAATAACTTATCCTTCACTTTAGTAGGAATATCTCTACATTCCCCACACCATTGGACCCCTAGAAATTTCATTGAGGTGGAAGGTCCTGAATTTTTGTTGGGTTAATTTCCCAACTTCTAACATGCATATATCTCACCAATAAGTCTAAAGTCATCGATACTTCTTCCTTACTAGGTCAAATCAGCATAATATCATCATTATAATGGATCAGTGTGATT
>NW_006922113.1:1691747-1697832 GCF_000298275.1 Orycteropus afer afer | reverse complement strand
CCATTCTAATAGGCCAATTTCCCTAAGCCTCTGTATACCCTCTTCTACATTATACCAAGGCAGGTCTGACACTTCAACTTGACTTAAGGTAGGCCACCACATAATCCATGCTTCAGTAAGCCAACCAAATAAACTATTAGATCCTTTCCTAACCTCTCGAGCTGAAACATTAAATGAAGATTCTGTACTTAGTGGCCCTAAATCAATAAACTCAGACTGATCCAATGTTATATTCCTTGCACCATTATCCCACACCCTCTGTAGTCATTCCCATACATATTCTCCAGGTTTCTGTTGGTACATGTTAGCAAAATCAAGTAGGTCTTTTCAGGTGTACTGTGCCACCTCTTTAGTCACACTTTGTATTTCACCTTTTGGAACTCACTTGGACTTAACTTTAGGTATAGGTCTAGCAGCAACAATAGGTGGTTGGGGCAGTTTCTGAGAACATTCAGGAATGTCTTCCATGGCCTCTGCCTCAGGCAATGACCCAGCAGGAACAGTTGGGCTAATCCCATCAAACTGAGGTGGAGGGGTTGATGGGTTTACAGTGATCCTTTTAGATGGTAGGGATTCAACACAATTTACAGGCTCCATATCCTGATCTTCCTATCTGCCCATGTGTCCCCATTCCAGGTTTCAGGATCCCATTTTTTCCCAGTGAATGCCCTCTCTTTAACTTCAGACACCATTCTGGGTTGGCAATTTATTTGGTGTTGTAGTTCAGCCACCCTTACAATAAGACTTTGGGTTTGGTTTTCAGCAATATCAGCTCTGTTACTAGAAGAAACAAGGCTTTCTTTCAGAGCACAACTGGAAACACTGAGGTCTTTTATGCGATGCTTAAGCTGTGACTCTGTAGCCCTAAGCTCATCTTACTCTTTCACCACTTTTTCTAGTGTAAGTAGGACCAACCAACCAGCTTCCTTATACTCCTCACACTGACAAAATTGCAGAAAAGTATCAAATATGCGATCACCCAGAGCCTCACTTCTCACAAGTACTTGATCTATTGGTGGTACTATTTTGCTGCCACCACATGCCATGGATTAGCAAGGCCCTCTTTACTAAGAGAAGCTGGGTCACTAGTGTCTTTACAATTAATCAAATTGGAAAACGAATTTAGGAAGCCCATCCTTATGGTTTTGTCTCTCTGGAACCACTCCCGGTAGCAAATGTATTAGCCTGGGTTCCCTAGAGCAACAAAACCAGTAAAGCTTATACAGAGAGAGAAAGAGACATTTATCTTAGGAAAATTGCTCACACACTTATAGAAACTGGCAAGTCCAACGTTCTTGGATCAAATGTCAAGCTGGAGGCTTTTCCCGACTCTCGCAGCTGCTGGTGCTGAGGAGCTCAAGGTTGGCACGAAGTATACTGGCTGTTGACTCCAACAAATGATGAATCCAAGATCTCCAGGCCAAATGGTGGATTGTTTACTCATGGACCATTGTAGGTAGCACAACAGAATCCTGATCCACAGAAGAATGTCTCTTTTCTGAGGATGTCCATAAATATACTGGAAGCAGGCCACACCCCTAGGGAAACTCCCTTTCAATGGATTGGCTGCTCAAAACATATTCATCTGATCCCATCATGGGAATTACCACATCACAACTGTTTAAAGCACACAGAATTCTGGTCCATCCAAGTTGACACACAGCTCCAAGTATCACAATTATTAACATCACATGCAAGTAAAATATTGCTAAAGATAATTCCAAAATGGTTGCAGCAGTATATTGACAGGAAACTGCCAGAAATGCCATCTGGATTCAGAAGAAGATGTAGAATGAGAGATTGCACTTACTGATGAAGATTGAAGACTACAGTTTGATTACTCCTCAACATAAAGAAAATGAAAAATCCTCACAACTGGACCAATAAGCAGCATAACGATTAATGGAGAAAAGATTGAACTTGTCAAAGATTTCATATTACTTGGCTCCATAGTCAATACCAATTGAAGCAACAATCAAGACATCAGATGATGTATTGGGCTGGGCAAATCTGTGGCAAAAATCTCTTTAAAGTGCTGAAGAACAAAGTTGTCTCCTTGAGGACTAAGGTGCGCCTAACCCAAGCCATGGTGTTTTCAATTACCTCATATGCACGTGAACACTGGACAATGAATAAGAAAGACTGAAGAAGAGTTGATGCTTTTGAGCGGTGGTGTTGGCAAAGAATACTGAAAGTACCATGGACTGCCAGAAGTGAACAAATCTGTCCTGGAAGAAGTGCAGCCTAAATGTTTCTTGGAGGCAAGAACAGCCAGACTTCGTCTTACCTACTTTGGTCATGTTAGAAGGGACTATTCCCTGGAGAAGAATATCATTCTTGGTAAAACGGAGGGTCAATGAAAAAGGGAGAGGCCCTCAGCAAGATGGATTGACATAGTGGCTTCAACGATGGGCTCAAGTATGGTGAGGATTCTGAGGCTGGCACAGGACCAGGCAGTGTTTAGTTTTGTTGTACATCGGGTCTCTATGACTTGGAGGCAACTCAACAGCACCTAACAACAACATGTCCATATAATATTCATAATTAATATTTTCTAGATTCATACAAAATAAGTAAAATCTTGGTAAATAGAAAATTTAAAGAAAATCCTATTATGTACCTATTATCAAATATTTTCCTTTGTTTGGTTTGGTGCTTTTAACTTTAGGATCAGTGTGCAATAAACTGCATTTCGTAGGAGCTAACTCTAAGTGATTAGATGCATCCACATACCTAGACCCCACACACACGTACACCACATATATTTTGCCAAACAGACATCATATCTTACTCAGCACTTTATTTAATGGCACTTCAAGAATATAAAATGTATTGCTTTATGCAGCTTTATCTTGGATTGAAAAAGTTTTAGGTGCTCGTCTATGGATGATACTTGAATAGTTTTATCTATTCTTGCCACCATTAGGCCTTGTTAACTTACTGAGTTTTTAACATAGAATGCCATTCACCTTTAATAGCAGTATTAAAAACAAGATTCAAGAAATAGAATTTGGTCTTTTTATTTTTTTTTCATGTTTTGCATTATGCATATTATTGCCATGGAATCTGATCCTCAAATTGACACATGTTAATTTTGTGGGATTGGAATTTAATCCAGACAGTGTGACTGTAGATGCTTTGCAATGTATTTTATCCCTAAAAGAATTATATTAGCTTAGCTGAAGCTTCTAAAGAATTCAAATATTCTACTCTCAACATCTGAATTCTGTTAGCAGTCCTTCAAAGCTGAAAACACCAATCATCCAGATGGGCTGCATAAAATAAACATTTGGTATTTTGAGTAGCATCCTTCCCTCCTGAATGGGATTTGCTCCTTTGAACTCTCAGTTATCCACAAAGAGAACACTGACCCTTTTTAAGGTTGCTCTTTACGTAAGTGTTCATTGTGGTTAGGAGGTGGTGTGGATGGTGGTAATGGTGATAGATGGTTTGGAGCCAAGAAATGAAAGGAGGGTGAAGAAAGTACAGACGGGCACTTGGACTAAGGTATATGAATCTACCCTCTCATCTGGTTTCTCAATCAAATGTCAGATAATGGTTCTATTATTCACACATATTTTTGTGCCATTTTGATGTTTCTCATTTCTTCTCTGCAATATTGGGGTAAACCCAAAGCACTTCCTGGGTTGTGGCAAACAGGACCTGCATAGTAGTATCATTGTTCTAGTGAGAGCAGAAAAAGAATGTAGGGGGTGGGTGGGAAAGAAAATTCTACCCACGGATAAAGACATGTTATTTTTAATCTTTGAAGACTGTTTTAAAATACAGGATTGTTAAGACTGTGGCAAGCATGACTTGCCATATTATTTTATATTTGGACTTACTTGAGGCTAAATCTGTAATTGGACCACCTGGGTTAGAAAAGTATGGGGGCCTTAGTTGTGAATGGTGTGTTTGACAGTTTAATTCTCTTAGGAACATTTCAAACAGAATGGCTTAGGGTTATTCAAGGGAGGAAAAGCAGTGGCTTAGGCCTGCAAGGGCTAGAATTTCTTATCATAGCTCTGCTTCTGACTTGCTTGATTTCACTTTGCTTCTTTATACCCATTTGTAAAACGTGAAGTGAAGAATTAATTTACCTCTCAAAGTTGTATTGATGGAACCAAGATAAATGATTGTATAACATTTTACAAATATAAAGACCTATGTAAATGTCAAATTATAATGATAAACTGAGTAGCCCAATTATCCATTACAGCATTTCACATTTTTGATTAACCAAAAAAAAAAAAAAATTAGTGATTTTTCTTAAATATCCTTCAAAAAAAGGTTAGGCTTGCTCTGGTAGGCAGGCAATTTTACAATCCTTGATGACTAATTGAAATTTTAGTGGCAAAAGGTAGCACATCTTGACAGCATTTTAAGGTTGTACATTCTATGAATTATATTATAAAAAGTAATTTCATTTAAAATACAGGTCCTAGCCAAGATTTTTTTTTAACTCAATTCAGAAGTTGTTATATTACTGTGCGACATATTTTTCTTCAATTTGGTGACTGAAATGAAATTCAGGTCAGACTTTCATTTTTTGTTTAATTTGTTTGTGTTTTAAAAATGCCAAACTTGATTCACCATCAGAAATGTGATTTTTCCATCATTTTGTGAGGTTAATTTTCATCATCTTGGGACCTCTGGTGGCATAGTGCCTAAGGCATTTGACTGCTAACTGGAAGGCTGGAGGTTTAAACCCACCAGCCAGTCCTCGGAAGGAAGGTTGGGCAATCTACTTCCACAGTGATACTGCCTTGGAAACCCAAGGAGGGGTCACTGTAAGTTGGATCTGACTCAATAGCAGTGTTTTTTTTTTGTTTGTTTGTTTGATTGTTTTTGAGTAAAGGAGTGAATTTGTCTCCTTCTTCATTTTCTGTTTTCTTAATTTTTTTGTTAGATGCTGTTGAGTAGGTTCCAACTCATAGGGACTCAATGCATAACAGAATGAAAAACTACCCATTCCTACACCATCCTCATAATCTATGCTTGAAACAATTGTTTCAGTCACTGTGCCAATGCATCTCTTTGGCAATCTTCCTTTTTTTTTTTTTTTTTTTTTTTTTTTTTTTTTTTTTTTTTTTTTTTTTTTTTTTTTTTTAATTTGTATTGTTATTTGGATGAAGGTTTATAGAGCAAATTCATTTTCCATAAAACAGTTCATACACATTTTGTTTATGAAATTGACTGCAATCCCCATAATGTAACAGCTCTCTTCCCACATCTTCCCTGTAGTTACCTCTTCCCTGTGTCCTTCTTTTCAATGCATTCTTCCCCACTGATCTATCTCCCTGTGCAAATACTGCCCTTCTCTTGTCCCATGACAGATTAGTCTAAGGAGTGTCTATGCCTGGTGTAAATGTTCACCCTGTATACCTGAAAGCCACAGGAGTGAATTCAGTTCCAGGAGTGGAGAGTAACTAGAGGCCATACTCTTGGGGTCTCACCAGTCTCTATCAGACCAGTAAGCCAGGTATTTTTTATGATTTTTAATTTTGTTCCAAATTGTTCTCCCACTTTATCCAGAATCTCCTGCACTGATCCCTTTGGTTGACATTGGTGGCTGGGCACCATCTAGTTCTGGTATCAAGGTCTTGTAAGCTGAGGTTTCCATGATCCATTAGTCTCTTGGACTAATTGTTTCCATATGTCTTTGTTTTTATTCATTTTTCTTTGCTCTGGATGAGGAGAGACCAATTGCTGCATCCAGAGGCTGATTGCAAGCTTTTAAGCCTTTCCTTTTTTCGATGACCTTCTACTCTGAAGTATCCTATCGTTCTCTAGGTATTGGTCCCTCCTGATAACTTGTCCAAAG
Organism: Orycteropus afer afer; assembly: GCF_000298275.1. NCBI lineage: Eukaryota > Metazoa > Chordata > Mammalia > Tubulidentata > Orycteropodidae > Orycteropus > Orycteropus afer. The sequence goes on along the minus strand of NW_006922113.1, from coordinate 1,692,008 downwards.
TATGTGAGACAAAGTCTCACCATCCTTGCTTCTAAGGAGCATTCTGGCTGTACATCTTTCAAGACAAATTTGTTCATTCTTTTGCACTATTCTTCAACAACACTGTGTAAGTCAAAGGAATCAACTCTTCTTCAGTCTTCCTTATGTATCATCCAGCTTTTGTGTGTATATGAGGCTACTGAAAACACCATGATTTGGGTAAGATGTACTTTACCCCTAAAGATGACATCTTGGAGAGTGGCAAGATGGCGGACTAGGCAG
>NW_006922113.1:1679785-1680393 GCF_000298275.1 Orycteropus afer afer | reverse complement strand
CTCATATGCATGTGAAAGCTGGACAATGAATAAGGCAGACTGAATGCTTTTGAGTTGTGGTGTTGGCGAAGAATACTAAAAGTACCTTGGACTGCCAAGAGAACTAACAAATCTGTCCTGGATCAAGTGTAGCTAGAATGCTCCTTGGAAGTGAGAATGATCACACTTCATCTCACCTACTTTGGTCATGTTGGCAGAAGGGACCATTCCATGTTGAAGGATATTATACTTAGTAAAGTGGAGGATCAATGAAAAGAGGGAAAGCCCTCAACAAGTTGATTGACACAGTGGCTGCAACTATGGGCTCAGGTATAGCAAGGATTGTGAAGCTGGCACAGACTGGGCAGTATTTCATTCTGTTGTATACTGGGTTGGTGTGAGTCAGAGATGACTCAATGGCACGTAACAGCAACAGCAACAACATACATTTAACTGTCAGATATTTATGATGAGTGAGATCAATTAAATAATTAGAGAGGCCCATATTAAGTTGAAAACTCACTACAATACCAGAGCACTTATATTCACTTTTCACTCAATGTAAAGTTAAGTTTGTAAACAGTTATAACAAAATGTTACAGCATAATTGACAGCTTCCACCAAGATTT
>NW_006922113.1:1670804-1678370 GCF_000298275.1 Orycteropus afer afer | reverse complement strand
AAAATTTGAATTCAGTTTAAGCTATAGTTCTGCATGAGGTTTGTAGTAGCAGAGCAAGAAAGAAATTTGTTTTACTCTCTGAACATGTTTCTTTTCTTTTTTTTTTTTTTTTGAAGTTAGCTTTTCTGGAGTAGGATTAAAGCAATCTATGTATTGAATGCTTAGTAGAGGGCAGCAAGACTTTTATTTTCCCTGTAATACAGATGGGGTCTGTGAGAGTGATCTATAAAAGCTCACAATTCATTTAGTAGAATTTCACTTGCTTATTACTGTAATTTTCTAAATTTTCTGGAGAGTTTCACAAGCAAAAACTAACAGAGGATTCCCTGAGTGCTAATTGCACCAAGGAATTGGGCCATGCTACCTCCTCAAATCCTTCTCAACTATTCCTAGCTTTCTAGATATTTGTTTCAACCTATTATCATTCGGATGGACAGGTGCTTACTTAATTCTTTACTGTGTGTTCTTGGAAAGACAGGAGAATAAGTGAAGGTTGGCAGAGTCACGTGTTTTCTACATTTACTATGTGCTGGGTTTGCTTTCAGTGTTTTAATATGCTCTATCTCCTCCAATGCTTACAACTGTCTTACAAGGTAGGGTTATTATTCTTGTTGTAAAGATAAAGTCAGTGAGACTTAATTGTTGTATTCAGAATACACCACTGTTAAATGGCAAATCTAGAATGTGACCCCAGCACTTTCTGACTCCAAAACTTAGGCTTTCCTTTACCCATCTACTTGCCTCCCAATTTTCTATTATTCACTTGTGTGTAAACTTGGAATAATGAGGAAGAAAGCTGGAAATATCATTTTCCATTAATGATAGTATTCTAAATATATACATATGATAACTGTAGAAAGAAAACTATAAATTGCATGTTACACTGATAATGTAATTATCTTTGAGTGATGAGATCACCAAGAATTTTCTTCTCTTTGTGTTTTTCACATTACTAAGTTTTATGTGTCATGTGTACATTTTTATATTATTAAAAATACACAATAAATGATATATTAAAATATATCAATCATGATTAATAAATCCAAACTATTCCATGATTTTGGTGAATAGTAACAAAAATAGTTGCATGATGTATCTACTTTATAAGGTTCTTTTTAGGAATTATTTGCTATTATATGTTTATAGTCAGAATAAAATAATGAAATATAGGTTATGAAAATAATATTTTCATACTTCAAAGAAGTAATATTACATCAATTTACATTTTTTGTTTTTATCATTTTGTAGATATATAGGTATAAGAAGTTATCTGATGGAAGGGTCTATCACATTGTTTGAAATAACCTGTTGACTTGCTTTCATCTCTTTCCCTAATAAGGCTAATGAAAGAGAGATGAATGACAGTTTTATTCACAATACAACACTTAATACTTATTTTTGAACCTAAAATATGCTAAGAAGCACTGGTGGCACAATGGTTAAGAGCTTAGTTATTTAGCAAAATGTCAGTGGTTGGAACCCAGCCAGCAGCTCTGAGGGACAAAGATCTGCTGAACTGCTCCCTTAAAGATTACATAGGGTACTTCTACTCCATCAGATGGGTCACTATAAGTTGAAGTAGATTTTATGACAACTAGTAACAATAATTACATGATATTCTAGCTATTGTTCTAGTCATTAAGGATATAACAGTAAACCACACATACATATATGTATCTCTGACAATTAAGAAAATAAATGAGTAAAATTTTATTTTAAACAATGATAAGTTATCTTTTGGATGGCCATATGTGCTATGCAGAAAATAAATCAGGAAAAAGGGATAAGGTTTGCTGAATGGAAATGGAGGTGCTATAATGTTAAAAGTCAGTTGGTAAGGCAGGGTTTCACAGGGAAGCTTATGTATGAGTAAATGCCTAAAGGAGGTGAAGGAGGAACTAAAAACTATCTTAGGGAACAGTATCCCAAGCAGTTGTATAAGAAGTCCAAAGACCAGAAGGTGGCTCATATTTATCATCCTATGTAGCTAGAGTTGAATAAGCCTTGGAAGGAGAAGTAAGAGATAAGATTGGAGAAGTAATAGGTGTCAGATCACGATGGTTTTGGACAGGTTACTTAGTGACAAGGAAAGTTTTTGAATGTCATGATTTGCTTAGCATCATTCTGGCTACTTGGTTGAGTACATACTGAAAGGATGATAGATCCAGGTAAGAGCAGAAAGAGGAAGATCATTTACAATGCTGTGGTGATCAAACAAGTGAAAGACAGTAATTACTTGAATGAGATTTGAAACATTAGTGTTTTAAAAAACATTCTAGATATAATATGAAGATAGAATCAGACAAATTTTTGATAGAATGGATGTGACGTGTGAAAGAGGGGATTCAAGGATGACTCCAAGGATTCAACCTCACCTGAGGAACTGTAAGGATGGAATTGTCATTAACTGAGATGTGAAGAAGGCCAGGTTGAAATTAATCTGTTGCTTTCGGGTTATCAATGGGCAAAGGTACTAAGAATACCTATGTTGTGTCTGTTCTCTCTTACAAAAATAGCTTACTGATTACCTCAGAGTTGACCTATCCTACCAATAAGGCTACATGTGGCTCAGGATGAACTGAGACCTTTACCTTATTTTTGATTAATAAGTTTTGACTCCCTCTTATAGACAAATGGTTTCCTCATTGCAATTATCTATGTCTGCTTTCTCTTCTCTTAAATTGTTCTACTATATTATTAATCTGAAATAAAACTTTGTTGCAATTTTACAGCAGAATTGTGATTTGTGTGCCAGAAAAATCCTTGCTTACAACAGTGGAATCTGTGGTAGCTTACTGACCAGAGGTGTTTCTTCATCAAAAAGCCCTGCTGAAATCCTTTGGCATGTCCATCATTGACTCAAATTTATTATAAAGAGACTTATTAAAATATTGTTGAGTTCTGCTTCATTATGCTGAGGAAAATAACAAAAAGATGTGAGCCTCTCATAAACTGCTTACTGAGGACAATCCCAAAATCCAGAGACATAAACCCAGTGATTATATGTTTTGGAAAAGACACCAAATTAAAGACAGCTTAACTCCTAAATGGAGGGAGGTGTACCTTGCACTATTACAAATTCTTATGCTGCAATATTACAGGGCAGAGAACTTTGGATTCATATAACCCAGTTGAAGAAGGCCTCCTCACCACAGTGGAAAACAAAACATTTGGGTGATCTGAAATATAAGTTCAGAAGAATTCCTAGCACACCACTATATCAAGATGATCAAGATGAGTAGAATTTTGGTGATATTTTTCCTTTTTGCTTTGCCTAGAGGAATAATGCCTTTATCAAACTAACTGAATCAGTTTTAGGAGCAAGTAATTTAACTAATGCTGGGTGTGTCACCAAAACCCTCAAGATGTCCAAGGAAACTCCCCCACTTTATCAGTGCCAATATCTCATCATCATTTTTTTTTTTTCTCCACACACACACACAATTAATTGATCAGGAGAAGATAAGTCTACTTTATAGTTTGATCCATGAGTATCCTTGGACAAACCTGAACAGGACATTCCTACTATTTTTTTTTTTTGATCTGACTAAGATTTATAGAAGTTATTCCAAATGCTCCAGTATTATATAAAACTTATTAAAAAGGTATGTGCTAAGAAATAATGTAGATCCTAATCAACATCTTAATTCTTGTATTCAGAATTATACTATAATTGATTTTTGAAGGCTCTTTGTGATCATTTTGTTAATGAATCTTGGTTGTAATATAGAACCACATAGAAAGCATGTAAAGAAGATGGAAGGAATACACAGTCACTGTACCAAAGAGAATTGGTCAAGGTTCAGCCATTTCTGGAGGTAGGGTATGATTAAAAACTGATGATATTGAAGGAGAAATCCAAGTTACACTGAAGGAATTAATGAAAAACAAGTCTCCAGGAATTGCCAGAATACCCATTGAGATGTTTAAACAAATGAATGCAGCTCTGGAGACACTCACTTGCTTATGACAAGAAATTTGGAAGAGAGCTACCCAGCCAACCAATGAGAAAAGATCCATATTTGTGCCCATTCCAGATAAAGGTGATCCACCACAATATGGAAATTATCAAACACATTAATATCAAACACAAGTAAAATTTTGCTGAAGATAATTCAAAAACAGTTGCAGCAATATATTGACTGGGAACTTTCAGAAATTCAAGCCATATTCAGAAGAGGGCATAAACTGAGGGATATCATTGCTGATGTCTGGTGAATCTTGGCTGAAAGCAAAGAATTCCAGAAAGATGTTTATCTATGTTTTATTGACTATGCAAAGGCATCTGGCTGTGTAGGTCATAACAAATTATGGATAACATTAAAGAAGAATGGGAATTTCAGAACACTAAATTGTGCTCGAGGAGCTCTGGTGGTGGAATACCTAAGGCACTTGACTACTAAGCAGAAGGCTGGTGGTTCACACCCACCAGCCACTCCTCAGAAGGAAGATTGGGCAATCTACTTCCGTAGTAATACTACCTCGGAAACGCAAGGATGGTTTGCTGAGTCGGATCCGACTAGATGCCAGTGACCTGTATATAGACCAAGAAACAGTCAATTGAACAGAACAAGGGGGCATCATATGGTTTCATATCAGGAAAGATGTGTGTCAGCATTGTATCCTTTCATCATACATATTCGATCTGTTTACTGACTAAATAATCCAAGAATCTGGATTATATGAAGAAGAAAGCAGTATCTGGATTAGAGGAAAAGATTTTAACAACTGGGATATGCAATTGACCCAACCTTGTTTGCTGAAAGTGAAGATGACTTGAAGCACTTACTGATGAAAATAAAAGCTACAGTCTTCAGTATAGATTACACCTCAACACAAAGAAAACAAAAATCCTCACAAGTGGACTAATAACCAAAATCATGATAAATGGATAAAAGATTGAACTTGACAGGGATTTCATTTTACTTGGATCCACAATCAGCATCTGTGGAAACAGTAGTCAAGAAATAAGAGGACATATTGCACTGGGTAAATCTGCTGAGAACCCTATTAAACCCACTGCCATTGAGTCAATTCTGACTCCTAGAAACCCCCATTGGGTTTCTGAGGCAGTAAACCTTTGTGGAAGTAGATTGTCCCATTTCCCTTCCAAGGATTGGAGGAAGATTCATTGACAATATGCAATATGCAGATGACACAACCTTGCTTACTGAAAGTGAAGAAGACTTGAAGCACTTACTGATGAAGGTCAGTGACTATAGCCTTCACTATGGATTATACCTCAACATAAAGAAAACAAAAATCCTCACAACTGGATTGATGAGCAACATCATGATAAATGGAAAAAAAAGATTGAAGTTGTCAAGGATTTCATTTTACTTGGATCCATGATTATCAGCCATGGAAGCAGCAGTCAGTAAACCAAAGGACATATTGCATTGGGCAAATCTGCTAAAAAGACCTCTTCAAAGTGCTTAAGAGCAAAGATGTCACTTTGAAGACTAAGGTGTTTTCAACATCCTGATATGCATGTGACAGCTAGACAATGAATAAAGAAGACCACAGAATTGTTGCATTTGAATTTTGGTGTTGGTGAACAAAATTGAAATTACCGTGGACTGCTGGAAGAATAAACAAATCTGTCTTGGAGGAAGTTCAGCCAGACTACTTAGAAACAAGAATGGTCACACTTCACCCTTTGTACTTTGGTCATGTTGTCATAAGGGACCAATTCCTGGTGAAGGACATTATTCTAGGTAAAGAGTGGGTCAGTGAAAAAGGGGAAGACCCTCAACAAGATGGATTGATATGATTGTGAGGATGGTACAAGACCAGGCAATGTTTTATTCTATTGTAGATAGGGTAGCTATGAGTTGGAACTAGTGGACAGCACCTAACAACAATCAGTGATCACTAGGAGCCCTGGTGGCATAAAGCTTAAGCACACAGCTAGTAACTGAAAGGTTGCTGGTTAGAAGAACCCACTCAGTAGCCCGATGGGATAAAGATCTGGTGATATGCTCCCGTAAAGATTATAGCTTAAAAAATCCAATGGGACAGTTCTACTTTGTCACATGGTGTGACTATGAGTTGGAATCAACTCAAGGGCACCCAACAACACCAACAAATAATCATAGGGAATTAGCTACAAGGAATGCATGACATAGCCAGGTAATTAAAACAGCCACATGCCTGCCTCTGAACTGGGTATCTACTCACAGTTGCATTTTTGGGATCTATCCTCTGGTTCCTGGCTTTTTCTTCTTTCTCATCTTTATGCTTTTAACTTTCTTTCACTTTTTTATAGTGACTTCTCTAGAAACATTTCTTTCCCAGGCAGTTGGCTACCAAAAATTTGTGACCAAAATATTAAATTCAGTGACCCTATGAAAACTTAAAGCAAAATATATGATGTTAGAAAGATCATTTTAAAAATGTTGTGACTTATATATTTTTCTTAATGTATGAATTCTGATTAACATTAATTGTTCTGTATCCTGCTTTGTGTATTGTCACGACTTTGCTATATTTGGATAATCTCTAGTTTTTCAAATACTTGGTAATTCTCATCTTTAGCTAAAAATGTTTACAGAATTTAAGTCATAAAAAGTCATTATTTCATGAAATAATTTCAATTTTATTTTGCCTATTATAAAATTTTACTTAGTTATATGTTAGCTTTTCCATAAATATTTCTTCTATAAGACAATATTCAAGGAGTTTATTAAAACCATAAGAAGACTTTTGACTTTTCTCTAAGGATTTACATTCCCAGATTTCAATACCAGTAAACTAGAAGAGTGAAGATATGCTATCAGTTCTATCACCCATTATGCCTTTATTTTTTTCTCATATATATTATACCCTTTTACTGTGACTTTTTAATTTATGAACTTAATTCTAGACCTTGATGTGGGAATGCTTGTAAAGTCTGAAGCATCTATCTGCTTTCTTGAGCACTATTACTTTGAAAGTATATTTATTTTTCTCTTCTACTTCTTTAGCTCCTATCTATATAAATGTACATCTTTCCTCTTCTTTATTTTTCTCCATTTTCCTCTTCTTTATTTTCTTGCCATTGTCTCTGATTGTATTTTCTTCTACTATTCTATAAACTAAGATGTATCTTGCTATATTCCCACACAAATAATGGACTATGGACAACAGTAATTACTGTTGAAAATTATTTGATTTTTGTAGTCACATATAACTGAATTATTTTTATTATTGAAATCTGTTGTCTATTAGAGATAGAGTGTTAACCACTGGTTTAATCATAGTATCATTTAATTTTCTCATAGTGTGTGAGTTAGAGTTGAGGAGAGGTAGTAACTAAAAGATAACTATTTAAGTATGATTCTACTTTAAAACCTCTTATGTTTTTAACTTGAATTCATGATCCTTAACACCTTCTGCTTGTGGTCTTTATTTATCTTATTATCTTCTTTCAGGTATCCCTAAATTTTATAATGTTGTTATTGTTATGTGCCCTCGAGTCGTCTCCAACTCATAGCGACTCCTCCTTGGGTTTCCAAGGCAGTATCACTACGGAAGTAGATCACCCAATCTTTATAATAGGATATATTAAATAGCTGATATTTTAAT
>NW_006922113.1:1668563-1670354 GCF_000298275.1 Orycteropus afer afer | reverse complement strand
TTGTCTATGTCCAGGTTCCTCATGAGTACAACTAAGTGTTTTGAAATTCTCATTTTCTCAATGTTATCCACAATTTGTTAGGATCAACACAATCAAATGCTTTTTCACAGTCAATAAAACACAACTAAACATCTTTCTGGTATTCTTTGCTTTGATGCAAGATCCATCTGACATCAGCAATATTATCCATCATGCCATGTCCTCTTCTGAATCCAGCTTGCATTTCTGGAAGTTTTCTGTGAATATACTGCTGTAACTGTTTTTTAAATTATCTTCAGTAAGATTTTAGTTGCATGTGATATTAATGATATTTTTCAATAATTTCCACATTCTGTGGGATCACCTTTCTTTGGAATGGGTACAAATATGCATCTCTTCCAGTCAGTTGGCCAGGCAGATGTCTTCCAAATTTCTTGGCATAACCAAGTGAGTGCCTCCAGTGGGACATCCATTTGTTGAAACATCTCAATAGGTATTCTATCAAATCCTGGAGCCTTGTTTTCACCAATTCCCTCAGCACAGCTTAAACATCTTCCCTGAATACCATTGGTTATTGAATATATGCCACCTCCTGAAATGGATGAAGATTAACCAGTTCTTTTGGTTCAGTGACACTTTGTACTCCTTCCATCTTCTTTTGATGCTTCCTGCATCATTCAATATTTTTCCCATTTGTTGTTGTTAGGTGCCATCCAGTTGTTTCCAACTCATAGCAATCCCACGCACAGCAGAGCAAAACATCGCCTGATCCCACACCAGCTCCATGATCCCTGCTATATTTGAGCCCATCATTGCAGCCACCATGTCAATCCATCTCATTAAAGGCCTTCTCCTCTTTCATCGACCCTTCACCCTACCAAGCATGACATCCTTCTCCAGGGAATGGCCCCTTCTTACAACATGACCAAAATAGGTGAGATGAAGTCTGGCCATTCTCGCTTCCAAGGAGCATTTCAGGTGCATTTCCTCAAGGACAGATCTGTTAGTTCTTTTAGCAGTCCATGGCACTTTCATCATTCTTCACCAGCACCACAACTCAAAGCATCAACTCTTCTTCAGTCTTCCTTATTCATTGCCCAGCTCTTACATGTATACAAGATGAATGAAAATATCATGGCTTGTGTCAGGCTCACCTTACTCCTCAAGGAAACATCCCTGCTTTTCAGCACTTGAAACAGTTCCTTCGCAGTTGACCTTCCCAATACTACATGTCGTCTAATGTCCTGACTGCTGCTTCCATTGGCATCATTTGTAGAACCAAGTAACATGAATTCTTTGACAACCTCAATCTTCTCTCAATTTATTGTGATTCTGCTCATTGGTCCAGTTGTGAGGATTTTTGTTTTCTTTATATTGAGACGTAATCCATTCTGCAGACTGTATTCTTCAACCTTCATCAGTAAGTTCCTCAAGCCATCCTCACTTTCAGCAAGCAAAGTGTATCATCTGCATATCTCATGTTGTTAATGATTCTTCCTCCAATCCTGATGCCATGTTTTTCTTCATATAGTCCAGCTTCTCAGATTATTTACATATAGATTGAATAAGTGTGGGGAAAAGATACAAACCTGAAACACTCCCTTCTTGATTTTAAACCATGTAGTGTCCCTTTTTGTTCCATTCAAATGACAGCCTTCTGGTCAAGGTAAAGGTTTCTCATGAGTACAATCAAGTGTTCTGGAATTCCCATTCTTCTCAATGTTATCCATAATTTGTTATGATCCACACAATCAAATGCCTTTGCATAGTCAATAAAACACAAGTAAACATCTTTCTGGTATTCTTTGCCTT
>NW_006922113.1:1658509-1665779 GCF_000298275.1 Orycteropus afer afer | reverse complement strand
AATTTGAGTCATGCCACGTCAGCACATAGGGGTCCTGAAAGACTTACTTTATCCCTATCATTAAACTTGGTTCTACTGTGATGAGGCAGCTCTTTCCCAGTCCTATTTTGAGTGCCTTCTGACTCCAAGGACTTGTCTTCCTGCACTGTTTTGGACAATATTTCTGAGATGTTCATAAAGTTGCCCAGTAATGTATCAGGCAGTGTTTCTCTGCTGTTCATAAGGTGTTCCCTGACCAATTTTTGAGAAGTGGATGGTCTCCTTCTTCTTCCTAGCCTGTCTTAGTCTGTAAGCTGCATTGAAACCTGTGCACTATGTGTAACTTTGCTGGTGTCTGAAACACCAGTGGCACAGCCTCAAGCCTCACAGCAATGTACAAGCCCCACAGGATGACAGACTGACAGACAAGTTTGTCTCCCTTAGCTTTTGGAAATTTCTGTGCCCTCCCCTTACCTAATTCCTACCTGGAACCTGCCACTTTACAGTCCCTGGCCATTCCCTCCCTTTCCTAGCTCTAGGGGGTGTGGGCCTAACCTTGCCTCCTGCCCCATACCTGAATATCCTGCTGCTCTAGAGGTCCTAGGCCTCTCCTACTCCCTCCCTTTCCTGGCTGTAGGGGGCTTGAGGCCTAGCCTTGCCTCCTGGCCCTTTTTCCTGGATATCCTGACGCTCTGGAGGAGCATGTGCTCTCCTGCTGCCTCCCTTTCCTTGCTCTAGGAGGCTTGTGGCCTAGCCTTGCCTCCCGTCCCTTTATACCTGGATATCCTGCCATTCCACAGGTCCCTGGTCTCTCCTGCTCCCCTTTAGAAAATACTGATTCTTTATATAATGCAGTTATGTTCAATGAGTGGATCTCATAGTTGGGGATATCTTTGGAAGGTCTCTAAAGGATCAACTTTGACTCAGAGCATACATGTCTTAAAATTTTAAATTTTTGTTTTGTGTGGTCTAATTTTATGAAATATCTTCATAGTATCTTATTTAAGTAATATTTTACTGATGACATTAAATTCTTTTGCTCTAGAGACTAATAAGTATTCCATACTTGTAAATCCACCATTTTTCTTTTCTTTTCTTTTTTTTTTTTTTTTTAACATGAATTAGTTAATTACAACTAGCTGACCAATAGAAAAGACTCTGTTTTCATATATTTTACACATCATTTCTGTCTTCCCCTGGTACCCTTTGTCAGATGAGCAAATCTTTCAATTTGTATGAATCCCATCTTAACTAATTATTATCTCCCTTTTTTAAAATTTTTATATTTACTATTACCAATCTTGTCAGTTTCTTTTCTTTTTCTTTTTTTAATCCAGTGTTTTATAAAGAAGTGCATTGGTCTAGCTTCTATAATTTCTCCTTTAGAATTTTGAAATTCCATTTATACTAGATATTTTAACTTTGCCCTTTAGCCATATTTAGCATTTTAGAATTCTAGCTAAATTAATCTGAACTTTTTTTCAGAGATCTCATTTATCAAAGGATAATATTAGATACTGATAAAACTTGATCTGCTCAAAGTATTTGAGAATCATTTTTTTCCCCACCTCTCTGTAACTGTTACTATAAATAGCTCTTAGGGTTTTTTTTTTTTTTTTTTCTATTTAAGAAATCTCATTTCATTGCTTATTTTCACTTTCAAAAAGAAAAGAAAACTTTCGTCAACCCTTCTTACTTCTTTCATTCTTTCTTTTCTTTTTTTAACACAAATTATCTCATGGAAAGGATAATGCATTTCTAGGAAGTGCTTCATTTTGATTCACCTTGGTCCCATGAACTCCACCTATGTGTTGCATGCATCATCTCTTGTTTAGTTCTGGTTGGCTCCTTCTCAGACTCCTTGATCTGACATTCAGGTCTCTTTACAATGTAACACCAAAATGCTTTCTTCCTTTTTTTTCCCCCCATATTGTTTGTTTTGTTTTCCTCCCAGTAATCTAAATATAATCCAAAGTACAGTTGAATTATACTGCTTGGTTTTCTAGATAACCCTATATTTTATTCCTTTGATCATGCTTTCTACTAATAAATTTTCTTCTTCCATCTACACCTCCACTGTCCTCTTTCTTTTTAAATATATGCCTACTTCAAGAGTATGGTGCTCAAGAAAAATACTGTGAAAAAAAGCCATGAGAAAAAAAAAAAAAAACAATGTCAGACTACAGATTTATCTCTTTCTGATGAATGTATTCTAGGGTCCCAGGGGAGTAACTTCACATTCAGTGCTATCCACACACTGCCCAACACACACACACACACACACACACACCCCTACAAAAACATGTAATGGTTTCCTATAAGCATAGTTTTTTGTTGTTGTTGTTTGTTTATACCTTTTCCTTGTGATTTATGTTTTCTATCAAAAGAAATACCTGGAGGAATTATATTTATCGAGTGAGAGCTATCAAAATATACATGTTTTAAAATATATCTCAGTGGGATAGGATTCAGATATATAATCTGTAGTAATAAATAAGAACTAGGTAAAAGTTGGGGAGATGTTAGGGTCCAAATGTGGAAATGACAGGAAGAGTGGCCCATGTGGACAAATGGAGATATGTTAGAACACGTCTATCAGTCTTCAAGTGGTGGCGTGAAAGGACAGCTCTGGTGGAGGTTAAAATATGGCATTAAAAAAAAGAAGTCTTCATTGGCCCTCCATACACAAACTACAGAGTATTTGGGTGGTACAAATGGTTAGCACACTCAGCTGGTAACCAAAATGTTGGAGGTTTGAATTCTCAAAAAAATGACCTGCTGATCTACTTCTGAAAAATCAGTCATTGCTAAGCCTATAGAGTACACTTATACTCTGACACACATGGAGAAGCCATGGATTAAAATAGAATCCAAGGTAAGTGGTTTTCCACAAAATAATCTAAGAATACCCACATGGCTCCTTTAAGAGACTCCTTGAAGAAATTTTTGAGCAGGTCATACAGTGACCCAAACATTGGCTACAACTATAGAAGTTAATAAAACGTTTAAGCAAACATAGTTAGGGTAGCTTTATACAAGATGGACAATGTGTTCTGTGGTGTCATGTGAGGGTCATTCTTGTTGATCCTAGGTGTGTTTGTGTATTTCTTCTCCTTAGTATATTCCCTTCTTTCCTTGCTCATTTTCCAATTGTAGTGAGAAATTGTGTACATTAAATACATTCCTGAAATTCTCCTTTGTTGTTGTTGTTATTATTTGCCATCGAGTCGCCCCGACTCATAGCAACCCCTCCTTGGGTTTCCGAGGCAGTATCACTACAGAAGTAGGAATGCCCAACCTTCCTTCCGAGGAGTGGCTGGTGGGTTTGAACCGCCAGCCTTCTGGTTAGCAGTCAAGTGCCTTAAGCACTATGCTACCAGAGCTCCTGAAATTCTCCTTAAGTTCTTTATTTTTTAACTCAAAACAGACAGTTTCTAAACTGAAATCCAATGCAATGGAGTACTTTCTGACTCATAGTGACCCTGTAGAATAGAGTAGAACTGCTCCACAGGGTTTTCAAGGCTTTAAATTTTTATGGAAGCAGCTTGCCACATCTTTCTCCTGTGCAGTGGCAGGTAGGTTCAAACCACCAACATTTTGGTTAGCAGCTGAGCACTTAACCAGTGTGTTTCTAGGCCTCCTTTAGGTATTTTCTAACGAGTAGCTAAATAGCTGCTTGAGCTTGATGAAACTAAGGCACTGGTATAATTGTCTTTCTGTTGCAATTATTCACTAATTAATCCTGTATCTATTTACTATCTACTCTGAAAGTTTTCTGAAACTTTGTGAGCCCTTTGCATCCATAAACTGATGTTTATATTGTTTCCTCAAGAAAAACTGAAGTTCCTCAACTGGATCTGTTTCTTCTCCTTGATTTCTTTCATCTTTCCTCATTCCCATATCTTTGTTATTGCTTCTAGAATAATAATTATTTTTATGCTCCACACAACTGATAATTTTTTTTCAATTTCTATTATTTTTCATGATTATAATGGATTATAAACCTATTAAAATTATATTATATTTCTGTTAAGTCAAATAAATGTCTTTGAATTTATGCTTTCAACTTATCATGTTCTTTCTATGTGTCCCTTAGTTCTTGATTCAAAAATCACTTATGTACAAGTGGATGGATGGGTGGACAGGTTGAACTCTTACATATATTTGTGCAGGGCAGAGTGTGCCCAAGACCATGCATAGAGTTGGCAGACAATTTTTCCACAAGTGTATTGGTATGTTTTGCAAGAATTCCCAGAGGTATAATAGAACTGACAAGTGACAAGGTTGTAGTCACTTCTTTGCCACAGCCAGCTACTCAGGAGTGAGTAATTTGACCTGTGGGCTCAGGACTATAGTCACATGGGACATCAAGCTTAATTGGCATAACATACTACACAAAATATTGTTCCACATCCTACATTGGCGAGTAGTGACTGGGATCTTAAAAGCTTGAAAGTAGCCATTCAGATGCAACAATGGCTCTCTCCTCATCCAGAGCAAAGAACAAAGCAGAAAACCAAAGATTCATGAAAATAATTAGTCCTAGTGACTGGTACACCATGTGATCCACAGCCTATATGACTATGAGACCAAAAGAACTAGATGGTGCCTGGCTACCACAGTCAAACACTCAGAGAGACATTTATGTAGGATATCCTGGATAGAGTGGGAGAACAACATAGAAGAAAACTCAAAATCATTAAAAAAAAAAAAAAGAAAGAAAGAAAGAAATGGACCAGATTTGCTGCTCTGGTAGAGCCTGATGGAACCACTGAGACTATGGCCCCTAGCTGCCCTTTAGTCTGGAATTGAACTCATTCCTGTGGCTTCCAGCCACAAAAAAGATAGGCAATATGAGCTGAACAGTTACATTAGGTAGATACACTCCTTGGAGAGAACAATCATTGGAGAATAGAAGGTCTGTTTATGCACAGGGAGACAGCTCAGGGGGCAGGAGTGCATGGGGGAAAGGACGCAGGGAAGAAGTAACTATGGGGAGGAAATGGTAGGGGAGCTGTTGCATTGTAGTAAATTGTAGTCAATGTCATGGGGCAAAGTGTGTGTGAGCTACTATATGGAAAGTGAATTTGCTCTGTAAAATTTCACCCAAATCACAATTAAAAAAAAAAAAATCATTTATGTTACATCTTACATTTCTGTTGATTTCAGAAATTACATTTCTCATCGATTATTGGCAGAAATGCAACCTTCATCACAGATTCAGTAATGTCCTGTTTTCTTGTTATTCTATGTATTTTTTTTAATTGTGATTTGAGTAAAAGTTTACAGAACAAATTTGTTTTCTGTTTGACAGTTCATACACATTTTGCTCTGTAATTGCTGTCCCGACAATATAACAACCTCTTCCCACATCTTTAGTGTTTACTATTTCACTTTATCCTTGTTTCTTATCCCTTCCTGGATTATTATCCCTGAGCAAATGCTTCCCTTTGATCTCGTATGGTAGACTATTGTAATGAGTGTGTACCTCCCTGGTATTAAATGTTCACTTTACAAGTCTATGGTTTGGCTGAAATTTGAGTCATGGGGATGAATTCTATTCCAGGCTTGAAGGCTGTTTAAGAGCCAGTGTCTTGGGGGTTTCACCAATCTCTATCACACCACTAAACTTGGTCATTTATGATTTTGAGTTTTGTGTTTCATATTTCCCCCTGCTCTATCTATCCAGATCAAAGAAGAGTGAAGAAAATAGAAGACACAGAAAACATTAAGTTCAAAGGACTAATGGATCATGTGAACCCCAGTTCCACAACCCTGGGACCAGAAGAGCTAGATGGTACCACATTACCACTGCTTACATCTCGGAAAAGGATAAAAACTGGAGTGACCAGATAGATTGTTCAATTATTTCTTACTGGTTTCACAAGAAATTACTTAATCTCAGAGCTGCTAACAGGCTGGCTGGATTGCTTGCCTTTTTTCCTTTCCATTTGTGTGTTATCACCTTTAGATTCTCAGATCTAAACCTGAAGGGAAAACTGATGTACTAATTAAATTCAGCTTCAAGAGTCTGGCAAACAATTATTTCATTTAAAGAGCTCCAATGACAAGGTCTCTTCATGCATTCCAAAGTGTGAGTTACCTAATTCAGTACTACTCAAAATCTGGTTCACAGACTGGGGCTATTCCATGAAGTGTTTGCTACAGGTTCACAATGACATAAGTAAAGAAACTGAGAGTAAATCTTTTGAAACTTTTATCACAATCTGAAAGAGCAATTTTATGTTGAACACACACACAAAATGATATTTTATATGAGTTTTTAATTTCATTTCTAAGTAATTATTTTATTGTATTTTAAAGTTTCAATCATCAGCAGACTAGAAAATGTTTTTAAAAGTGTATGAACTTCTCTTCCACAAAAGATAAGTTTGGTTTAAATAGGCAACAGAATACTGAGCAGTTGGTTTTGATTCATGAATTCAGAATGCTAAGCTCCTACACTTTTACAGTCTCCAAATCTGTTGTAGTATCTAAATGGCTTTTGGAAGAGAAGGGTTAATAGGTACAAGGAGGAAGAGGAATATTTTTCAGTCTTGCTGGTTCAGGCAACAAACTACATGGCTTGTAGAAATAACTGTCTTTTTTACAGGTTAGCAGTGATCTTGTATTAAAGACCTAGAACTAGACTATGAGGTTTCTATTTCTCTCCTTTAGCTGGGTAGTGAGGAGTCCCTGAGTGATGTAACTCAAATACCTGATTTAACTAAGAGGTTGGTGGTTCTAAAAGTACCAAAAAAAAAAAAGCCTGCTGTTGTGGTTCTGTAAGTTCACATACTTACAAAACCTTATGAAGCATACTCAGGGTCACCACGTGAATCAACTTAATGGAAACTGGCTCAGTTTTTTGCCTTAGCAGGGCATGGGACCATGTTTATTCAGTATAGCTCAGACCTGGCAGAATGTAATTTTGAATTTATCTCCATTGCAGGTGCATTTAGTGTGCACCATCATACTACCCTGACTCTGGACTTTAGCAAATCACCTGGCCTCATATGTACTTTCAGGTATTTCTGAGTTTTTATTTATTTGTTTGGATTCATGAATATTTTAAGAATACATTAAGAGGGATCCTATCAGGCATAGTTAATCTGCTAACTTAGTTTTACACTTAGTTTTCTAGCTGCACCCCAGTGCAGCTGGAAAAGAATGACCCGTTTCTTTTTCTTTAGTCAGAGTCTAAGAAAAATACATGTGCCTGGTATACTTTATGAGCATATTCTGAGATATATATTGAAGTTTTTGAAAGGAGGTTCCTTTTCATGAAAGC
>NW_006922113.1:1650650-1658126 GCF_000298275.1 Orycteropus afer afer | reverse complement strand
AGAGAGAGAGAAATTTATCTTAGAAAAATGGCTCACACACTTATAGAAGCTGGAAAGTCCCAAGAGTTTTTGGCTCAAACCTCAAGCTGGAGGCTTTTCCTGACACATGTAGCTGCAATGGCTGGTGAGGTCAATGTTGGCAGGCAGTATAGTGGCTGTTGACTCCAATGAATGACAAATCCAAGATCTCCAGGTTGAATGGTGGATTATTTGCTGATGGACATTTGTAAGCACCACAACAGGATCCCGATCCACAGAAGAGTTACTCTTTTCCCCAGGATATCCATAAATATACTGGAAGCAGGCCACACTCTAGGGAAACTCTCTTTCAACTGATTGGCTGCTCAAAACATATACATCTGATCTCATCACTGAATAACCCACATCACAATTGCTTAACTGCTCAGAATTGTGGTCCAGCCAAGTTGACACATGACTCCAACTATCACAATCAACCCTTTGTCAACTTGAGAGTTGTATACATCTCCTTAACCATATATAATCTCTAAGGTCAATTATAGAGTTATATTTACACCTAACACGATGCACTCACACATGCACAACAGAAACACATTAACCCTGTTTACATTTCATAATTTATAACAGAAGGAAACAAAAATATTTCATGCACATATACAATGAAGAAATATAACAATCATAGTTCTCATTTCTACAACTGGTCACGTGGTCATAATTGATATTCAGAACTACTTTCTTCCACCACCCATTCCGTATTTTCCCTGCCCTCAGCAAGCATCTCAGCTGGTCGTGGTTCTTTCCCTGGTGGGATGACCCAAACCTTCATTCCTGAAGGGTCTGGGCTATCAGTAGTCATATCAGAATTGGGTTGCTGTAATTTTCCATTGATTTTAATCACAGAGACATCTTAAAGAATGTCTTGTATTCCAGATATATTCTTCTTTACCTGCATTATGTATTGTTAATCCAATTCCCCGTTGGGAATCAGGATTTATCACACCAGACAGTATAGTAACGTTCTTCTTTGTCTGTTGATCCAGAAGCATGAGGAATCCAAAATGGCCAGGTGGAATTCTTAACTTCCAGTTCAATGCAATCAGTATTGTGTCACCAGGTGGGAGTGTTCCTTCTTTTGAGACTAAGATCTCCAGACCCCCAAAGCATAGGGTATCAGGGACAGGAAGCAAAAATTTTTTGAGTGGGTCACTAGGGGTAATAGTGAGTGGTACCACCCTGTTTCCATCCCTTGGTTCCTGGAATCATGAATCCTGGCTATTGGAAAAAGAGCACCATATATTGGACACTGGTTTTGAGCATATACAGCCTCCTGGAGAACATAGCCCCGACCCCTCAAGGTATTGCCACTTAGCTGGTGCTGTAATTGTGTTTTCAGTAGGCCATTCCATTGTTCTATCAAGCCAGCTGCTTCTGGATGATGGGGAACATGGTAAGACCAGTGAATTCCATGATATATAGGCCCGTTGCTGCAGTTCATTTGCTGTGAAGTGAGTCCCTTGATCTGAAGCAATGCTGTATGGGATACTATGATGGTGGATAAGGCATTCTGTAAGTCCACGGATGGTAGTTTTGGCAGAAGCATTGCGTGCAGGGAAGGCAAGTCCATATCCAGGATAAGTGTCTATTCCAATAAGAACAAAACACTGTCCTTTCCATGATGGAAGTGGTCCAATGTAATCAACCTGCCACCAGGTTGCTGGTTGATTACCCCAAGGAATGGTTCCATATCACGGACTCAATGTTGGTCTCTGCTACTGGCAGATTGGGCCCTCAGCAGTGGTAGTAACCAAATCAGCCTTATTAAGTGGAAGTCCATGTTGCTGAGTCCATGTATAACTTTCAAGCCTGCCACCATGGTCACTTCATTCATGAGCCCATTGAGCAATGACAAGAGTAGCTGGGGAAAAAGAATAGCTGGTTTCTACTGAACATGTCATCCTATCCACCTGATTGTTAAAGTCCTCCTCTGCTGAGATCACCTTTTGGTGGGCATTCACATGAGACACAAATATCTTTACTCCTTTGGCCCATTCAGAGAGATCTATTGACATACCTCTTCCCCATGCTTCCTTATCACCAATTTTTTAATCATGTTCCTTCCAAGTCCCAGATCATCCATACAAGCCATTAGCCACAGCCCATGAACCCATATACAATTGTACATCTGGCCATTTCTTGTTCCATGCAAAGTGAACAGCCAGATGCATGGCTTAAAGTTCTTCCCTTCAGGATGATTTCCCTTCACTACTGTCCTTCAGGGAAGTCTCAGAAAGGGGCTGGATTGCCTCTGCTCTCCACTTTCGAGTGGTGCCTTCATATAGCACAGAACCATATGTAAACCAGTCATGAGTTTTGTCTTCCTCAGTCATCTGATTATAAAGAACTCCCCATGAGACCATAGGTGCAGACTGGGAGAGGAAAGGTAATGTAACTGGAGTGGAGACCATAGACATTTGGGCCGCTTACTTGTGCCTTTGGGTGCTGCTTGAGCCCGATCTCTCATATACCACTTCCATTTAATGATGGAGTGTTGCTGTGCACATCCAGCTTTATGACCCTGTGGGTCAGAAACCACCAAGTTCATGATGGCCAGCTCAGGCCTCATGGTGACTTGGTGGCCCATGGTTAGGCATTCAGTCTATACTAAAGCCTAGTTAGTAACAAGCCAAAAGCAGTTTCTCAAAAAGAGAGTAGTTATCTGCAGAGGATGGCAGGGCTTTGCTCCCAAATCCCAAGGGTCTGTATTGTGCTTCACCAATAGGGACCAGCCAAAGACTCCAAATAGCATTCTCTATCTACTACAGACACTTCAAGCACCATTAGATCAGCTGGATCATATGGCCCAAGTGGCAGAGCAGCTTGCATTGCAGCCTGAACCTGTTGTAGAGCCTTCTGTTGCTCTGGGCCCCACTCAAAACTAACAGCTCTCTGAGTTACTTGATAAATAGGCCAAAGCAACACACCCAAATGAGGGATATGTTGCCTCCAAAATCCAAAGAGGCCCACCCAAAATTGTGCCTCCTTTTTAGTTGTGGGGGAAGCCAGATAAAATAACTTATCTTTCTCTTTAGTAGGAATAACTCAACATACTCCACACCACTGGACCCCTAGAAATTTCACTGAAGTGAAAGGTGCCTGAAGTTTTGTTGGGTTAAATTCCCACCCTCTAGCATGCAGAGATCTCACCTAGAGTACATCTAGAGTAATTCTTCCTTACTAGGTCCAATCAGCATAATGTCATCAATATAATGGACCAGTGTGATGTCTTGTGGAAGAGAAAGGGGATCAAGATCCCTATGGACTAAATTATAACATAGTTCTGGGGATTTGATATACCTCTGAGGACGCACTGTGCAAGCATATTATTGGCCTTGCCAGGTGAAGGCAAACTGCTTTTGATAGTTTTTTGAAATTGGTACTGAGAAAAAGGCATTGCCCAGATCAGTAACTGTGTACCAAGTACCAGAAGGTGTACTGATTTGCTCAGGCAATGATACTACATCAAATACAACAGCTACAGTTTGAGTCACTATCTGATTAAGTTTACAATAATCTACTGTCATTATCCAAGATCCATCTGTTATTTTCACAGGCCAAATAGGGAAATTAAATGCAGATGTGTTGGTAATCACCATCCTGCATCCTTCAAGTCTTTGATGGTGGCAGTAATCTCTGCAACCTCTCCAGGGATGCAGTATTGCTTTTGGTTTACTATTTTTGTAGGTAGAGTCAGTCTAATGGCTTACACTTGGCTTTTCCTACCATAATAGCCCATACTCCACATGTCAGGGACCCAATGTGGGAATTCTGCCAATTACACAGTATATCTATTCCAATTATGCATTCTGGAACTAGGGAAATCACTACAGGATGAGTCCAGGGCCCACTGAACCCACTGTGAGACGCATCTTAGCTGAGACTCCATCAATAACTTGACCTCCATATGCCTCCAATCTGACTGGTGGTCCACAATGATGTTTTGGATCTCCTGGAATTAGTGTCAATTCGGAGCCATTGTCCAGTAATCCCCAAAAAGTCTGATTATTTCCTTTTCCCCAATGAACAGTCACTCTCATAAAAGGCCTCAGATCCCTTTGGGGAAGGCTGGGAGAAAGATAGACATTATAGATTTTTGGCAAAGTAGTGGGGTCCTTCCTCAAAGGGACACGGCCTCCCCTTCATTAAAGGGGTTGTGGAACTGTAAACTGACTCAAGTCTGAGACTTGATTGACATGCCATGACTCTGCATTCTGGTGATTCAATTTATGTTGCTGTTTATGTGACCTAGAATTCTTCTGTCTATACAGATCAAGTAAATACTTAGTAGGTATGCCATGTATTTCGGGAGCTATGGTAGCATAGTGGCTAAGACACTTGCCTGCTAACCAGATGGCTGGCGGTTCAAACCCACCAGCCACTCCTCGGAAGGAAGGTTGGGCAATCCTATTTCCGTAGTGATACTGCCTTGGAAACCCAAGGAGGGGTCACTATGAGTTGGGTTTGACTTGACAGCACATAACAACAACAACAACAACATGTATTTCACTCCTAGGAACACCATGCCTAAGTAGCCAATGTCATAATTCCACATGAATCAGAGTATTCTGATTACTGTTTTGGCTCTGCTGTACATTATGGTAACCACACCCACCCTGTCTTTGTCAATAAACTGCTGCCATTTATTCCCTACCACCTTGAGGTCCAATCTGCCCCATTGTAGTTAAGTGTCTTAATTCATTTTGAGCAGTTTCTGCTGTCAAATCCAGTTTACATAAAATAGCAATCACAACAGTCTTCAAGGATGCTGGGGTTTAACAGATTTGTTCTTCACCGTAGTGGTGAAAGGTGTGTGTCCTCTGGACTCTCCATTTCTGGCTGTAGGGGTCTAATCTGATAAATCCATTCTCACATGTCAATTTCTCTAAGACTCTGGATACCTTGTTTTACATTATATTGATGGAAGTCTGGTACTTTAAAAAAGTAGGCCATGGCATAATCCATGCTTTAGTAAGCCAACCAAATAAACTATTAGATCCTTTCCTAACCTCTCAAGCTGAAACATTGAATGAAGAATATCTACTTAGTGGACCTAGATCAATAAACTCAGACTGATCCAGTGTTATATTCCTTGCACCATTATCCCACACCAGTAGCCATTCCCATACATATTCTCCAGGTTTCTGTCTGTACATGTCAGCAAAATCAAGTAGGTCTTTTTGAATGTAGCATACCACCTCCTCAGTCACACTTTGTATTTCACCTTTTGGGGCTCATTTGGACTTTAGTTATAGGTCTAGCAGCAATAATAGGTGGTTGGGGAAGTTCCTGAGAACATTCAGCAATGCTTTCCATGGCATCTACCTCAGACAATGACCCAGAAGGTACATTTGGGTTAATCTCATTAAACAGAGATAGAAGGGATAATGGTTTTATAGTAATCCCTTCAAATGGAAGGGATTCAACCAAATTTACAGGCTCTATATCCTCATCTTCCTGACTTTCTGCCCACATATCCCCATTCCTGGTTTCAGGATCTCATTTTTTCCCAATCAATGCCCTCACTGTAATTTCAGACACCATTCTGGGTTGGCAATTTAATTGGCGTTGTAATTCAGCCACCCTTACAATAAGACTATGGGTTTGGTTTTCGGCAATATCATCTCTGTTAGAAGAAATAAGGCTTTATTTCAGACCAAAACTGGAAATATTGAGGTCTTTTATGTGGCACTTAAGCTGTGACTCAGCAGCCTTAACTCATCTCACTCTTTCACTACTTTGTCTAACATAAGTAGAACCAACCAACCAGCTTCCTTATACTCCTCATGTTGACAAAATTGCAGAAAAGTATCAAATATGCGCTCACCCAGAGCCTCACTTCTCAAAATTACTTGGTCTATTGGTGGTGCTATTTTGCATATTAATATTGCCACCTCATGCCATGTATTAGAAGTGCCCTCTTTACTAATGGAGGCAGAGTCACCAGTGCCTCTATGATTAATCAATTGGAGAACCAAAACAGAATCAATGAGAACCAATTTAGCAAGTCCATCCTTATGATTTTATCTCTCTAGAACCACTCTTGGTACCAAGTGTGTTAGGCTGGGTTTGCTAGAGAAGCAAAACCAGTAAAGCTCATCTATATGTATATATATATATATATATATATATAGAGAGAGAGAGAGAGAGAGAGAGAGAGAGAGAGAGAGAGAGAGAGAGAGAGAGAGAGAGAGAGGGAGAGAGAGAAAGAATTATCTTAGGATAATGGCTCACACACTTAAGAACCCGGCAAGTCCCAAGTTCTTGGATCAAACTTCAAGCTGGAGGCTTTTCCCGACTCATGCAGCTGCAGGGGCTGATGAGCTCGAGGTTGGCAGGCAGTATACCAGTTGTTGATTGCAACAAATGAGAAATCCAAGATTTCCAGGCCAAATGGTTTATTGTTCACTTATGGACAGTTGTAGGCAGCACAACAGGATTCCGATCCACAGAAGAGTGTCTCTTTTCCCAGGATGTCTAAAAATATATGGGAAGCAGGCCACACACCTAGGGAAACTCCCTTTCAACTGATGGGCTGCTCAAAACATGTATATCTGATCTCATCACTGAGTAAGCCACATCACAACTGCTTAAACCACTCAGAATTTTGGTCCAGCCAAGTTGACACATGACTCCAACTATCACAATGGCCTTTTACAAAACAATGTAAACCTTTTCTGGTTATAAATAAATGCTTTCCCTGGAGACATACCAATAGGATTAAAAATATGCCAGATAAATGTTCCAAGGTAGGCAATGGGAAGTAGTGCACATGAAGTCTTGTGAAAAGGCTGAGTATGAAAACCCTTGGCATGTGGGAATTAATTGCCTGACTTGCCCATGTATTTTTCAGGGGAATAAGATGCCCTTCCTTTACTTTCATTTTAGCAGTCTTTTCAGTAAATCTGTCATCTTTTACTCCCAAAACACAGATGCAACTCAATCTTTAACAAGAAGTCAATAAAATTAATCTAATATTATGTATGTGGTGAGCTTGCTGGTCTATTTTTTTAAAATAGATTTCTTGATTCATTTTAGTTGTCATGAGTATTCTTTTTTCTTTTTCAATCTCTGAACAGCTGTTCCTGATAATATTCAAAGCTGTTTTCTTCAACCTCTCACCTGACATTGCAGCATCAATCTCTATTCAACATAGGAGAAGGTGGGGCAAACATTCACTTTTTCCAGATAATGCAACAGAAAAGTGATGGATGGTGAAAAGAAAATAATGTGCTAAATTAAAACTAAATTCCTTCTAGGTTGAAAATTTCAGTAACTAATTAGGAGTGTGTTCAATTAAAACAATGACAACAAATTAAATTAAGAATAACCTCAGAAAGGCCTTAAACTGATCACATCTTCATTTTCACATTCCTTATCTCTGTCATTGAATATTCTCAAATAATTAAACAAAAGATCTTTTGTAACCAGACAACTTATATC
>NW_006922113.1:1644859-1646430 GCF_000298275.1 Orycteropus afer afer | reverse complement strand
CTTGGGTTTCCGAGGCAGTATCACTACATAAGTAGGATTGCCCAACCTTCCTTCTGAGGAGTGACTGGTGGGTTTGAACCGCCAGCCTTCTGGTGAGCAGTCAAGTGCTTTAGCCACTATGCTACCAGAGCTACTGACCTTTCAATTAGCTGTCAAGAACTTAAACATTGCACCACTAGGGTTCCTTTCAATAACATGAAACTAAACTCAATGACATCTAGTCGGATCTGACTCATAACAACCCCTCCTTGGGTTTCCAAGGCAGTATCATTATGGAAGTAGATTGCTCAACCTTCCTTCCAAGGAGTGGCTGGTAGATTTGAACCACCAGCTTTCTGGTTAGCAGTCAAATGCCTTAGACACTATGCCACCAGAGTTTCCTTCAGTAATATTAGTGGACATTAAATTTAGGTTTGTAAGATACTTTGATTTAATTAATCTGTACTTCTGTGCAAATCTGTCTTTAACATAAAAATATATATATTTTTTAAAATATATGGACTTATATTACAATATTTCAGTTAGGAAAAAAAGTGAATGTGCTGTCTTATATTGAAACAAATAATTTCCTTTTGACCTAAAGTAGCCTCTTTGATTTTAGGTTGGATTGTTGATCTGGAAAATATTGAAACAGAATCCCAACATGAATGAACAACTATGAGGTTTATGTGGTAGAAACAAGTAGAAAGAAAGCTTTAGTGTTGTTGTTCTTGTTATATGCCATTGAGTTGGCCCCAACTCATCGTGACCCCTCCTTGGGTTTCTGAGGAGGCAGTATCACTATGGAAGTAGATTTCCCAACCTTTCTTCCAAGGAGTGGCTGGAGGGTTTGAACCACCAGCCTTCTGGTTAGCAGTCAAGTGCCATAGGCACTACGCCATCAGAGCTCTTGAAAGCTTTAGTGTTTGTCGAAACGTCCCCTTAGATGTTTTCGTTTAAAAGACATACCTGGAAGGAAGATAGCATTATACTGATAACACACACATTTTATCACTCTTTCAACTTAAACCCTGAATAACTGGGTAAAAAACAAAAAATAAAAAACAAAATCACTGCCATCAAGTCAGATCCAACTCATAGAGACCCCTCCTTGGTTTTCTGAGGTGGTATCACTATGGAAGTAGATTGCCCTATCATACTTCTGAAGAGTGGCTGGTGGGTTTGAACAATCAGCCTTTTGATTAACAGTCAAATGCCTTAGGCATTATGCCATAAAAATAAGGATACTGGAGTTATCACCAACTAAGGAGAAAATAAAGTATTAGATTTAGTGAAGCCAGAGAAAAAGCATAGATTAAACTACTGGAAAATACACAAACCTGCCTAGTGGAACAGTTTTTGTGGTTTCTTGATCCAAGCAGAAAGTGGTGGCCCTCTATCCATTGGGGTCTCTGTTGGTTTTGAGCTGTGGGTCTTTGATTGACAATAGGACATCTTCATTAGCAGACATCTCAGAAGGACACAGATTACCCTGCCTGTGCTGGCATCACTGACTGAATTATCTCATGCCAAATGTGAAAAGTTCCCTCTACCTTTCGATCTGGGGGCTCCCTTCTGGTGCTTTTTTTTTT
>NW_006922113.1:1643201-1644404 GCF_000298275.1 Orycteropus afer afer | reverse complement strand
CCAGGCTAAAGAATTATCTATCATGGATGAAGAACAAGAAATAGAACTATCAGAGAAGGAATTGAGAAGGTATATAGTACAATGCCTAAGGCATCTGAGTGCTAACCAGAAGTCAGTGGTTCAAACTCACCAGCCACTCCATGGAAGCAAGACTAGGCAATCTATTTCCATAAAGATTTACCACCTCAAAAAACCAATGGGGTTTGTTATCAGTTGGAATAGACTTGACAGCAGTGGGTTTGCTTTTATATATATAGGACTCTTCACGAGCTCAAGGAAACCATAGACAGAAACAATGATAAGACAGACATTACCCTAGAAGAATTCAGGAAAATTATTCAAGCACAAAATAAGAAGATTAATACACAATAAGAACTCATAAAAAAAGCAGCAATTAGAAATCCAGAAGATGAACACTAGAATTATGTAAACAGGTAACACAGTGGAAGGATAAAATGGTAGACTAGAACTGTCTGATGAACACATTTCCCAAGTAAAAGAGAAATCCCTTGATGCTAGCCTATATGAAGAAAAATTAGAACAAATATTTAAGAGAAATGAAGAGAACCTAAGAGTTATATGGGATGCCATGAAAAGAAACAACATACACCTTATTGGAATACCAGAACAAGAGGAAGCAAGAAAAAAGCATTGAGAAAGTTGTGGAAGACTTGCTAACAGAAAAATTCTCCCATATCATGAAGGAAAAAAAGATGTCTGTCCAAGAAGCTCAATGAACCTTATACAGGATAGATCCCAAGAAAAACTCACCAAGATATATCATAATCAAACTCTCCTAAACCAAAGACAAAGAAAGAATCTTGGGAGCAGCTTGGGAAAAAACAAATGTCACCTACAATGGACAACCAATAAGACTAAGCTCTGATTTCTCAGCAGAAACCAAGCAGGCAAGGAGACAATGGGATGGCATATACAAAACATTGAAGGAAAACTTCCAACCAAGAATTATATATCCAGTCAAATTGTCCCTCAAATATGAGGGTGAAATCAAGACATCCTCAGACAAATAGAAATTAAGGGGATTTTTGAAAACCAGACCAACTCTACAAGAAATGCTAAAGTTTCAATAGAAAACTCACAACAAAGAGCTACAAACTGAAGACACTTTACACCACCAGTTAGAAACTGTGTTGGATTGGGTTCTCTAGAGAAACACAAAAACCAGCAAAGTATATATATATA
>NW_006922113.1:1640325-1641816 GCF_000298275.1 Orycteropus afer afer | reverse complement strand
AAAAGGATAATAAAAGAATATTATGAAGAACTGTACTCCAACAGATTTGAGAACCTAAAGAGATGGACAAGTTTCTAGAAACACAAGACCTACCTAAACTATCCCAGTCAGAGATAGAATATTTCAACAGACCCATAACAAAAGAAGATATTAAGCAGATCATAAAACAAACTTCCCCACACAAAAAGTCCTGGCCTAGATGGCTTCACTGTAGAATTTTACCAAGCACTGAGGGAAGAGTTGACACCTGTGCTACTCAAACTATCCCAGAACACAGGAAAAAAAAAAAAAAACCTCTCAAATTTATTCTATGAAGCAAGCATAACACTGATACAAAAAACAGGGAAAGGCTCCACTAGAAAGGAAAACTGCAGACCAATATCCCTCATGAATAGAGATGCAGAAATCTTCAAAATATCCTAGCCAACACAATCCAACAACATATCAAAAAATAAATAAATAAATGCATTGTGACCAAATGGGATTCATACCAGGTATGCAAAGATGGTTCAAAATCAAATACACAGTCAACATAATCCACCATATAAAACAAACAAAAGAACCATATGATCACATCAATCAACACCCATTCCTGTTCAGAACACTCAGCAAAATAGGGATGGAAGGGAAAATCCTAAACATAATAAAGGACTTATATGGAAAGCCAACAGGAGGTCTGGTAGCATAGTGCTTAAGGCATTTGACTGCTAACCAGAAGGCTGGAGGTTCAAACCCACTAGCCACTCCTCGGAAGGAAGGTTGGGCAATCTACTTCTCTAGTGATACTGCCTCGGAAACCCAAGGAGGGGTTGCTCTGAGTTGTCTCTGACTCAACAGTATACAACAATAACAACATGCAAAGCCAACAGCCAACATTATTGTTAACAGAGAAAGTCTCAAAACATTCCCCCTGTGAATGGAACCAGACAAGGATGCCCATGATCACCATTTCTATTTAACATTATATTGGAAATCCTAACCAGGGCAGTGAGGCAAGAAAGAGAAATAAAAGACATCCAAATTGGCAAAGAGGAAGTAAAGCTATCTCTATTTGAAGATGACATGATCCCATACATAGAAAACCCAAGAGACTCAGCCAAAAAAAATTATTGGAACTAATAGAAAAGTTCAGGAAAGTGGCAGGATACAAAGTCAACATATAAAAATCAGTTAGATTTCCCTACATCAATAAAAAGTCCTCTGAAAAGGAAATGAGGAAAACAATACCATTCATTATACTTACCAAAAAGATAAAATATTTAGGAGTAAATCTCACCAGAGACACAAAAGACTTATACAAAGAAAACTATAAAACACTACTACAAGAAACTACAAGGAATCTATATAAATGGGAGAACTGCCTTGTTCATGGATAGGAAGACTGAATATTGAGAAAATGTCAATATTACCCAAAGCAATCTGCACATTCAATGAAATCTTGATCAAGATAGCATAAAACATTTTTAAGAACATGTAAACACCAATCACTAA
>NW_006922113.1:1637183-1640055 GCF_000298275.1 Orycteropus afer afer | reverse complement strand
AGCCCCAAACTATAAAGCTAATCAAAGATGAAATAAAGTCAAATCTAGGGGCCCTAATCTATGACATAAATAGACTGTCAAGCATAACCCAAATGCAGAGGTAGTGGAATAGAAGCTAGATGACTGGGACCTTTAAAAATTAAATTCTTATGCACATAGAAATACTTATCCAAAAGAGTGAAAAGAACCTACAGACTGGGGGAAAAAAAATAATTAAAGATTGGCTATGATATATCTGACAAATGACTTATCTCCAAAATTTATAGAAAATTCAACACTTCAGTACCAAAAAGACAAACAAGCCTATTTATAAGTGAGCAAGAGACATGAACAGACACTTCAGTAAAGAAGATACACTGGCAGCCAACAAACACATGAGGAAAACTCAAGATCATTAGCCACTAGAGAGATACAAATCAAAACAATAATGAGAGGTCATCTCATCCCAGCAAAGTTCAACAAAACAAATATATATACATAATAATAATAATAACAAATGCTGGCAAGCTTGCAGAGAGATTGGAACTCTGATACATTGTTGGTGGGACTGCAAAATGGTACAAACATTATGGAATATGGTATGGCCTTTCCTTAAAAAACTGAAAATAGAAATGCAATTTGTTCCAGCAATTTCATTACTAGGAATATATTCTAAAGAGGTGAGAGTCAGGACATGAACAGACATATGTACACCCATGTTCATCACAGCACAATTGACTATAGCAAAGAGATGGAAACAACCCATCAACAGATGAATGGATAACCAAACTATGGTCCATTCTCACTGGAATACTATGCAACAATAAAGAATAAAAAAAAAATACACAAATCATCTCACAACATGGAAGAATTTGGAGGACATTATGCCAAGTGAAATAAGTCAATTGTAGAAAAACAAATATTGTGTGAGTCCCTTATTGTAAAAAGTCAAGGAAGTGTTTACTTAAGGAAGGAAACTCACTTTGTTGGTTACTGGGAATGGGAGGGAATGGGAGGGAAAATTTCAGAGTAGTTGGGGGTCACCTTGATATAAAGAATAGAAAAATCCACACAACTGGTCCAATAAACAGCTTCATGGTGGATGACAAAAAGATTGAAGTTGTCAAGGATTTCATATTACTTGTTTCTATAATTGATACCAATGGAAGCAGCAGCTAAGACATCGGATGCTGTATTGCATTGGGTAAATCTGCTGCAAAAGATCTCTTTCAAGTGATGAACAGCAAAGATGTCTCCTTGAAGACTAAGGTGCACCTAACTCAACCCATGGTATTTTCAATCACCTCATATACATGTGAGAGTTGGACAATGAATAAGGGAGACTGAAGAAAAGTTGATGCTTTTGAATTGTGGTGCTGGAGAAGAATGCTAAGAATATTATGGTCTGCTAAAATGGCTAACAGATCTGTCCTGGAAGAAGTGCAGCCAGAATGCTCCTTGGAAGTGAGAATGACCAGACTTCATTTCACCTACTTTGGTCATGTTGTCAGGAAGAACCATTCCCTGGAGAAGGATATCATGGTTCGTAAAGTGGAGTGTCAATAAAGAAGGGAGAGGCCTTCAGTTAGATAATGGACATTATGGCTGCAATGACAGACTCAGGTATAGCAAAGGTCATGAGGCTGGCACAGGACTGGGCAGTGTTTTGTTCTGCTGTGCATAGTGATATGAGTCAGTGACAAATCAATGCCACCTAACAACAACAGCAGTTGGGTGTCACAGGTTGATTTATGTGAGAGGGGGGATGATATGGAAAGAGTCTGTGACCAACATGATGACATTGGAGAAAGGAAGGATGCTGACACATGCATATAAATTATAGACAACAGAGGCAAATAGTAGTATATGCACAGTACTGCATTATCACTAACACCAAACACCAGGCTAGGGATAAATGCATAGACAGGTGAGAAGATCAGGTGGGGGTAGAACAGGAATATACCCTTGATCAAGGGTATACATATGGCTGAAGATAATCTTACACATGCATTACAACAACAACAACAACAACAACAACAAAACCAAAAATGCCACCAAGACGATTCTGACTCATAGTTACCCGCTTTGGATTTCTGATGCAGTAAATCTTTACAGAAGTAGATTTTCCAGTCTTCCTTCCATGGAATGGCTGGTGGGTTTGAACCACCAACCTTCTGGTTAGCAGTCAGATGCCTTAGGCACTGTGCCACCAGAACTCCTTACATATGCACTAAACTCACTGCTGTGGAGTCAAACCCAACTCAGCAACCCCTGCTTGGGTTTCTGAGGCAGTTTCACTACAGAAGTAGAGTGCCCAACCTTCCTTCTGAGGAGTGGCTAATGGGTTTGAACTGACATCCTTCTGGTTAGCAGTCAAATGCCTTAGGCACTATGCTACTAGTGCTACAAAATTAGCCATATACATTACAGAAGCAACAGAAGGAAGAGTTGGAGTAACTTCTCAGAGACAACCAAACACCTTGAGACAGAAAACCACCAGGCCTGCCGACTTGGGAACATAGTCTCCAGGGACATCATGCTCAATTGGCACAACATAATATATAAAAATCTTGTACAACCAACTTTGGTGAGTAGCAACGGGGGTCTTAAAAGCTTTTGAGGGCCATCTAAGATGCAACTATTGGTCTCCTCTCATCTGAATCAAAGAAGAGTGAAGAAAATCGAAGGCATCTGGAAACAATTAGTCTAAGATGAACCATGAGAACTTCAGCCTCCATTTTTCTGAGACCAGAAGAATTAGATGAATGCCAACCACTTGGAAAGAGATCAAAACTGTAGATCCTGGATAGAGTGGGAGGAAAAATGTGGAACAAATTTCAAAAACACAAAAATGACCAGAATTGCTGGTCAGATAGAGTCAGGTGGAACTCCC
>NW_006922113.1:1635135-1636823 GCF_000298275.1 Orycteropus afer afer | reverse complement strand
AGTCCAAGTGAATGAGAGGAGTACCACCCATCTTGATGGGTTGATGATCTTGGCATCAACTTTGCCTTGGTGAATTCTGAAGGCAGTTTATCAATATTAATCTTTTTTTCATGTATAGACATCAGGAATGGAAGCTGTTGTGTATCAGGGCAGCAGTTGTTGTTGTTGTTGTTATGTGCTCTTGAGTCGAATGCGACTCACAGTGATCCCTCTTTGGGTTTCCGAGGCAGTATCACTACAGAAGTAGATTGCCCCATCTTCCTTCCGAGGAGTTGCTGGCGGGTTTGAACCACCAACCCTCTGGTTAGCAGTCCAGTGTCTTAGGCACTATGCTACCCTCAGGGCAGCAGGGAGGGGATAAATTATTGGAAACAGCTGGGTCACATAATCAAAGCCTTCACATGGCCATTTCTGTGCCTCAGGGATTTCCAGGATTCTTGGATTCTTAGTACCTTTATTGTTGTATCTTCCCAAAGCAAGTCACTCATGGTTTTAACCTTTTTATAATCACAGCTCATGACTTCCAGCTGACAAGCTATTACAGCCTAGTCCTAGGGCTTTTTTTCTTAGAGTCCAGCTGATTTTTAACACACTTTAAAATGCAAGAGCTCTGGTAGCATAGTGCCTAAGGCACTTGACTACTAACTAGAAGGCTGGAGGTTCAAACCCACCAGCCCCTCCTCAGAAGGAAGGTTGGGCAATCCTACTTCCATAGTGACAACTGCCTAGGAAACCCAAGGAGGGGTAACAACAACAATCCCCCTTTATAAAGAAAGTCTTGGGAATTTTGTGGCAGTCAGGTACCTAAAATTGGTTTTATTATTTTATTTATAATTATAGGTCAGTATCTTAGATACTATTAATACTTTCTTCATCCCAAAGAGGCACTTTTTACTTGTTTGTTTTAGTTTGAAATCAGCTCAGCATATCTCTAGCATTTCTTCTATTCTCCAAGTCAACATGATGACCAATGCTTACTGTCCTGTCAGTATAATATATCTCCTTAGCAAAGTAAGTTTACTTCAGGTAAAAGATATTTATTTAGTTATTTTTATTTTAGCCCTATCAGCAACTAGTCTCTACAGACATTGAATATCTTTAGAATAAGTAGGTGAATGGATTTACAAAATTCTCATACCAACCTTACATTTCCATTTTTGAAGGTGTATTCTAGTTGTTAGGGAGCTCTCGTGGCATAGGGCCTATGGCATATGACTTCTAACTAGAAGGCTGGAAGTTCAAACCCACCAGCCACTCCTCAGAAGGAAGGTTGGGCAATCCACTTCCGTAGTGATACTGTCTCGGAAATCCAAGGAGGAGTTGCTTTGAGTCAGTTCTGACTTCATGGCAGTGTTTGGTTTTGGTATTCTAGTTTTTTTTGTTTGTTTGTTTTATCAACTAAAGCATTAGACTTTGACTGGAAATTAGCTTTTTGCTATAAAATACATACATTAATAAAGATTAAAATTTAAAAATAGAAACACATTTTTTTTTTTACAAATATTTTATTTTAATGAAGCTGATACAGACAATGTCCATTTAAAACCCATATTCCAGGCCAAAAAGTACAAATAAAATAAAAAAGAGCAGTGTTCTGTTGTACACACTTCTGCATGAATAACTTTATTAATTGCTAATGAAATTTAGAACTTTTCTGGGATCTTCTGGCAAGAATTTTATTTTAATCT
>NW_006922113.1:1629411-1633925 GCF_000298275.1 Orycteropus afer afer | reverse complement strand
AATCATTTTATGATTTTTGACTTGTTTTCTCTAAATTCTTTTAACAAAGAGCTACATCAGAATGTATATAATTCCAAAAGAATAAAGCATTATGAATAAACAATTTGAGCTTTAATATTGAACATAGTTTTTTTTTTTCCCCCCAGAGAAACTAAACCATATAAAGTGTTAGATTAGTGTGAGTTGCTTGAGAATCTTGTTTAATTTAAAAGGTACACAACATCAATACCAAACCATCATTTTTGAAAGAGTTGTGCTGTGAAACCACTCCAATTTCCACTGGGGTTTTTAAGTGCCAATTTCCCTTGCAGAAAATGTTAACAAGAAGATTACATTTCATCCTATCTCATTATTTTATAAGTGAGAAATGTGAATTTTAGAGCGCTAGAGTCACGTACTTAACAGTAATGGTTAATGGTGGAAGAATCTAGACAAATCCTGCTTCTCAACTGCAATTCTAGTTCTCCTTGTTATTGTATACACAGCCAAAGACTACTTCAGTTGAGTTAGCTCAGAGTGTGGAAAAAACATGATTTTCGCTGGAAATATACGTAGAACTCTAAAAAACTAAATTCACTGCCTGCAGTGGAACCCGATTCATAGTGACCCCTCTTTGGATGTCCGAAGCAGTATCACTATGAAAATAGATTGCTTAACATGTGACTCACAGTGATCCCTCCTTGGGTTTCCGAGGTGGTATCACTATGGAAGTAGATTGCCCAACCTTCCTTCTGAGGAGTGGCTGGTGGGTTTGAACTGCCACTCTTCTGGTTAGTAGTCAAATGCCTTAGGCACTATGCCACCAGAGTTCCCTTTATCACCAAAGCTTACAACAATCTAGATTTCTAACTGTCCTTGTGCTAAAGGGGCAGGGAGGCAGCATCTTCTGACTTCCTTTGTCTTTGTTAGAGGAAGACAGAATCACCATAAGCGGTCCAAGGCCTGTTCCTAAGAGGCCAAACATGCCGCCACCCTCCAGCCCTCTTACCAATCTTGACACTAACCATCCCTCTTGCTGCACCCACCACCTTTCTGCTGGGTTCAGTAATTCACCACAGTAGCCACACAGAACTTACAGAATATGATGTTTATTAGGGAAGCAACAGACTATAATTCAAGTTCAGGCATGCACTCAGATACAGTTCTTCGATCTGGATAGTCTCCCCTCTTCTGTGCCCTTTAGACACAACCCTCTGGCCCTTTGCCTCTAGGGCTGGCTTCTGCCTCTGTGGGCCAGGTAAGCTCGCTGCTCTGTCTCTGTCTCAGTGGTTTCACTGCCACTGTCTCTCAGTCAGACTTCTCTCAGTTTCAGTGAGACTCCCCCTCTGCCTCTTTTGTTGTTGTTATTTGCCATCGAGTCAGACCCGACTCATAACAACCCCTCCTTGGGTTTCCAAGGCAGTATCACTATGGAAGTAGATTGTCCAACCTTCCTTCTGAGGAGTGGCTGATGGGTTTGAACTGGCAGCCTTCTGGCACTACACTACCAGAGATCCTAAGAGTGCTCATTTTAAGCCTGACAGAGTGACAAAACTAACCAATCCCAACATCAGAGTTCTACACATCTGAGTGAAAGTGAACTTCCCCAGAAGATTTCTTCATGCAGCGCTAACAGAAACACCCCAGGTGGATGACTTTAAGAATCAGGAGTTTAAAAACAGGTCTCAGTTGCTCACAGCAAATTCCACTGCAGAGTTAATTGCCAATAGTATTATAGGCAATAATTACTACCAGCTTCCCAGCAAAGTTTACAGATATTTGTATGGTCCCACCCAGTCATCCAGTGGGAATTACAAAGACTATAGGTAGAAAAGCCATACCATGTACCACCCCTTGTTAGTAATAGCATTAACAAAATCTAATTAAATTTCTATTAATAAAATAATGTTAGAAAATTCTTAGTAACTATTTTGAAAGGATTGTAGAAATGGTTGAATTAATGGATAACAAGGAGAGACTTCTGTGTAGTTTAAGAAAAAATAAAATCTTGAAGACCACTCACCATATGTCTTCACATTATTCCTGTTGTCATTGATAATATTTGATAAATTTTCAGCTTTTCATTCTTTTTATGAAATATTTATATGTGTTTATTGTTTACTGTTGTTCAAGCAAAGCCACCTTTATTGGTTAATGAAGGCAAACCCCTTGACAAAATCTTATTAGTATTTCAGAAGAGAGAGGTCAAGGGCATAATTTTTATAGTTTTGGGGTTTTCTTTAACTTAGCTTTATAGATGAGGGATCTGATTTGGATTAGGTAAAATTTGAGATTTAATAGGTTAGGATTGGTAGACATATTGAGATAAGGGTTTTGAAGCAAATCTTACAGAGTAAACAGTTTTTTTTTTTCTAAACCCAGATGAGTTATGCATTATTCTGACATGGTAGCTACTACACTCCTGATGAAGCTAGTTGAATGGTTCAGTGATAGGCAAAGCAATTTGTAATATAGAACTCACTAGGTTGATGTAGCAATAAAGCATGCAGTTGAGTTTAAGTAGTGTATAATACCTGTAAGTTCTGTGAAATAAGGCAGTCTCCAAATACATTTCATCTATGTATCCCTAGATTTTTCCAAGTTCTATTTCCATGAACATTTGGTTAGTAAAACTGTTTCCCATGCAATGCCACTAAGTATGGTTTCAGTAGAGACAGTAACCTCTTTATCTAAGTACAATGATGAGAACTGAAATCAACACACACTGTTGTCTCTGCTAACTCACTATTCCATTGTCATCAGAGAATTCTCACCCAGGATGATAAAACCAGAAAAAAAAAAAAAAAAACCCACTGCCATCGAGTAGATTCCAACTCATAACAACTTCCATTGGATTTCCAAGTTGGTGAATCTTCACAGAAGTAGACTGCCCCATCTTCCTTCTACAGAGGGGCTGGTGGGTTTGAATTGTCAATTTTCTGATTAACAGTCAAATACCTTAGGCACAGGAGCTCTGGTGGCATAATGCCTAAGGCATTTGACAACTAACCAGAAGGCTACTCCAGCCACTCCTCAGAAGGAAGATTGGGCAATCTACTTCGTAGTGATACTGCCTCAAACACCCAAGGAGGGGTTGCTATGGGTCAGATCCAACTTGATGGCAATGAGTTTGGCTTGTTTTTTTTTGACTCCTTAGGATGATAAAAGGTATAAATTGCTTTATTGTTCATCCAAAAACTTCTCAAAAGACCCATTTAAATGAATATACAACTGTACATGTTTTCCATAAAATTAAACCAGCCGTCAGGCTGATTCCAACCTATAGGACAAAATAGAATTACTCCACAGGGTTTCCAAGGCTGTGATCTTTACAGAGGCAGATTGTCACATCTTCCTCACAGGGAGTGAGTTCTGATGGTTTCAATCCACACACCTTTCATTTAGCAGTTGAGCACTTAACCACTGTGCCATCACAGATATTTTAACTATTCAATAGAGAGCATCAAAAGAATTTACATTCATAACACTTTTGATCCCTCTCCTGAAAATCCTTACATTACTGTGTCCATCAATACTGATTGATTATATTATAATACTTAACCAATCTCAATCAAGTGCTGCACCTCAAAACACCTGGCTTACATCTCATATGTAGTCTGACTTTGCCCTCCCATCTTTGAGTAGTTTCTAAGATTTTGCCAGGGCTGTGGTATCCCTTAAGGATGATATCAATTTGTTTATTGGTAAGATATTTGGGAAGATGGCATTGAACAATGTGACAGTGATAAGGGGTTTCAGATTTTTTGCAATTTGAACCATTGTGAAGTCTGTCATCCAAAAGTCCAATTACTCAGGAAATGCAACTAATTCATTCCAAGGAACTAGTATCAAAGGAATCTGGGTTTCTCCCAAAGGAAAATAAATACAAAAATAAAGG
Source organism: Orycteropus afer afer (assembly GCF_000298275.1). Taxonomy (NCBI): domain Eukaryota; kingdom Metazoa; phylum Chordata; class Mammalia; order Tubulidentata; family Orycteropodidae; genus Orycteropus; species Orycteropus afer. The sequence goes on along the minus strand of NW_006922113.1, from coordinate 1,630,048 downwards.
CCTTCCAACCTGAGGGGCTCATCTTCTGACACTTTATAAGACAATGTTTCAGAGCTATTCATAAAATTTTGCAGTAATGTATCCAACAGTGTTTCATTGCTTTTCATAAAGTTTTCACTTGCCAATTCTTTGAAAAGTAGATGGCCCCTTCCTTCTTGTTAGTCTGTCTCAGTCTGGCAGCTCCTCTGAACCCTGTCTACCATGAGTGACTCTGTAAGTATTTGAAGTACTGATGGCATAGCCTCCAGACTCACAGTAACATGCATGCCACCACAGTGAGACAGACTGACAGATGAGTGGTGGAGACAATTCTATAGCATGGAGTAAGTAAGGATACAAAATATGATGATTTAGAATAATGGCTTTATGAGTAACATAGTTGAAAACCAAACCAAAAACCCACTGCCATCGAGTCAGTTCTGATTCATAGCAACTCCCATTGAGTTTCAAGGGCTGTAAATTTTTATAGAAGCTGATCGCCTCATCTGCCCCTGGAACAGCTGGTGGTTTGAATGGCTGACCTTCTGGTTAGCACCCAAATATCTTGCCCACTATGTCACCAGGACCCCTTAAGATAGCTGAAGGTAACCTAAAACCACCTATAAGGACTGAAGATATCTAGGACAAAAGAAAATAA
>NW_006922113.1:1622587-1624641 GCF_000298275.1 Orycteropus afer afer | reverse complement strand
CCTGTAGGATAACCCAGAGCCATAGTGTCAGGTTTCACCTGTGTCTATCCAACCAGTAATTCTGGTCCTTTTTTGCTTTTGTTTTGAATTTTGTTCTACATTTTTCCTCCCACTGTATCCAGGGTCTCCTATTTTGATCCCTTTCTGAGTAGTTGGCATTGACAGCTGGATACCATCTAGTTCTTCTGATCTCAGCATCACGAAGGCTGAGTTCCCCCCAGAACATCATATCCTTGGACTGATTGTTTTCATTTGACTTTGATTTTCTTCACTTTTTGCTCCAGACAGGGGAAGACATATTGTTGCATCTTAGATGGCCACTCAAAACCTTTTACAACCCCATTTGCTACTCACCAAACTAGGATGCAGAACAAGATTTTTGTGTAATATGTTGTAACAATTGAGTTTGATGTCCCCCGAGACCATGGTCTTGTGCTGGCAGGAGTGGTGACTCTCTCCTTCAAGGTGCTTGGTTGTCAATGAGAAGCTACTCCAACCCTGTCCTCTGTCACATCTATAATGTATATGAATATTTTTGTAGCAAAAATACACATGTAAGAATATCTTCACCCAAATCTATCTGTGGTTATGGGTTTATGCCAGTTCACCTACCCACCTTATGTTTTTACCTTTCTATGCATTAACCCTTAGACTAGTGTTTGCTGCCACTGGTAATGCAGTATTGTGCATGTAATAGTATTTGCTTGTGTTGTCTATACCTTTTGTGCATGTTTCTTTGTCCTCCTTTTCCCTATCATCATTGTCCTGGCTGCACACTTCTATTATATTGACTTTCCCTTCACTCAAATCAATACATGACTCTTAACTAGTAAGAATATTTCCCTCCCTTTATCCTTCATCCCTAGTAACTAATAAAATAAATTTCCTTCTCTGCATAAACCTTTCCTTTAGTTTTTATAATAATGGACTCATACAATATTTGTCCTTCTCTGATTGATCTATTTTACTTGGTGTTATGTCTTCCACATTCATCCAAGTTATGATGTGACTCATGGATTCTTCGTTATTCTTTAATATTGCACAGTATTCCATTGTGTGAATGTACCATAGTTTGGTTACCAACTCATCTGTTGATGGACACTTAGATTATTTCCATCTCCTTGCCATAGTGAATTGTGCTGCAATGAACATGATATGCATTTCTATTAATGTCCTGGATCTCACCTCTTTAGGATATATTCCTACTAATGGAATTGCTGGATCAAAGGGTATTTTTATTTTCAGTTTTTTAAGGAAATGTCATACTGCTTTCCATAGTGGCTGTACCATTTCACAGTTCTACCAGCAATGCATGACAGATACAATCTTCCCACACCCTTGTCAGCATTTGTTATTTTCTCCCTTGTTGAATTTTTCTATTACTACTGGGATGAAGTGATATCTATTTTTAATTTATTTTTATTTATTTATTTTTATTTTAATCATCTTAATGACTGACTAACGATCATGAACATTTCCTCATGTATTTGTTGGCTGCCTGTATATTTTCTTTAGTGAAGTGTCTGTTCATGTCTTTGCCTATTTTTGAGTTGGATTGTTTGTCTTTTTGATATTGAGGTTGTGAAATTTTCTATAAATTTTGGACATAAGTCCATTGTCTGATATGTCACAGCCAATTTTTTTTCCCCATTCTGTAAGTTCTCTTTTTACTCTTTTGGAGAAATGTTTAGATGCACATAAGAATTTATTTTTTAAAAGGTGCCAATCATCTAGTTTCTCTTCAACTACTTGTGCATTTTGTGTTATGCTTGATATTGCCCGTAGGTTTACCCTTTTTTATCTTTGATGAATTTTATGGTTTTGGGTTTTATATTTAAGTCTTTCATCCTCCTTGAGTTCCTTTTGTGTATGGTGTGAGAAACAGGTCTTGTTTCATTTTTCTGCAAGTGGATATCCAATTTTGCCAGCACCATTTGTTAAGGAGACTATCTGCCCCCCTTTTAATGGGTTTTGGTCTTTTATCAAAGATCAGCTTCCCATAGATGGATAGGTCTATTTCTGGGCGCTCAATTCTGTTCCACTGGTGTATTTGG
>NW_006922113.1:1608142-1608937 GCF_000298275.1 Orycteropus afer afer | reverse complement strand
TTCATAGAATGAATTTGGGAGTATTCCATCATTTTCTGTGTTTTGGAATAGTTTGAGAAGTATGTTATTGTTATTGTTATGTGCCGTCATGTCAGACCTGACTCATAGTGACCCCTCCTTGGGTTGCCGAGGCAGTATCACTACGGAAGTAGATTGCCCAGCCTTCCTTCTGAGTAGTGGCTGGTGGATTTGAACTGCCAGCCTTCTGGTTAGCAGTCAAGTGCCTTAGGAATTATGCTACCAGAGCTGTCAGCTTATCTCTGAACATTTGATAGAATTCTCCAGGGAAGCCCTCTCAGCCAGGGCTTTTTTTGGTTGTGAGAAGTATTTTATGACCTGCTCAATTTCTTCTTTTGTTATGGGTCTGTTCAAGTATTCTATCTCAAACTGACTTAGTCTAGGTAAGTTTGAGTTTCTAGAAATTTGTCCTTCTCTTCTAGGTTTTTGAGTCTATTGAAGTACAATTTTTCATAATATTGTTATTATCGTTTTTTATTTCAGTTGCCTCTGTTATGATATCTCCCATTTCATTTATTATTCATGTTATTTTCATCTTCTCTTTTTCTTTTGTTAAATTTTTCAGTGGTTTGTTGATTTTGTTAATCTTTTTTTTAATAAAAAAATAAAAAACAGGTTATAGGAAGATGGCAGACTAGATAGAAGGACTGCACAGACCCTCTTCAACAAATAAAAGGGAAACCAATTGACACACACACAGAAGTTAATCTTGGACCCCTGAGCCTTGAAGAGAAGGATTCAGAAGTAGACTAAACCCCAACTAGCAGAAGAATTTGC
>NW_006922113.1:1600282-1601315 GCF_000298275.1 Orycteropus afer afer | reverse complement strand
TTTTTTTTTTTGTTTTCTTCTTCATTTATTTCTGCTCTAATCTTTATTATTTCCACTGTTCTGTTCTGGATACTGTAGGTTTCTTTTGTCACTCTTTTTCTAATTGTAGTTGTTTAGTTAAAATGTTGATTTTGATTCTTTCTTCTGTTTTGATGTGTGAATTTATTGCTATAAATTTAACTCTAAGTACTGTGACCCCACCCTCCCTTAACTATACCCTTCTTAACTATGCATTCTTGTCTGTCCAGCTTTCCCTTTATGTGAATGCTGCCCCTCTGTTGCCCCATGGCCAATTGTTCTAAGAGCTGTATCTCTCTAGAGTAGGTGGGTACATCTCCCTGGGGTGGGTATGTATGTATGTCTTTCTGTCTGTCTGTAAGTCTTTCTACTGTTGCGCTAAGGACCAATCCTTGCAAATGAGTTCAGTTCTAGGCCCAAAGTGTATTCTGGGTCCATAGTCTTGGAGATCCCAAAAGACTCTATCCAACAAGAATTACTTGTCATTTTTGTGGTTTTGAATTTTGTTCCACATCTTTCCTCCCACTCTATCTAAGATCTCCAGTTTTGATCCCTTCCTGAGTGATTGGCATTGGTAGCTAGGTACCATCTAGTTCTTCTGGTCTAGAGGTCCATCGTATCCTTGGACCAATTATTTCCAAATGGCTTTGATTTTCTGCTGCTGGTGGTTTCTTTGTTCCAAATATTTTTCTGTTTTGAGTTCATTTAGTCATCAAGTATTTTTTCTCTTTTATTCATAATTGCTGGTTTTGTTTTTACTAAGCCCTTTTGATTTTCTTCTTAGTTTGGTTAAAAGGTTGTTAATTTTCTTTGTGGTTACCTTATAGTAAATACATATCTTCCTAAGTTTGGTACTGTTTGTTCTGTATAGACATTGTCTTGACTTCCTCTCCATTTGGAAGTTTTGTACTTGTAGCTTATGGATATGTGCTGATATGTTTCACACTGGTTTTATGTTTTGTTTTGTTTTAATATATCTGGAAGTATGGAGCATATGTACTTCTTTGGTAGCTAG
>NW_006922113.1:1591645-1599727 GCF_000298275.1 Orycteropus afer afer | reverse complement strand
GAAAATAGAGGATAAGGTAATTGAGGAGGGACTTTTCTAGTTATCGTCAGCCAGTGCCCCTGGGAGCTGACAGTTGTAGCAGAATTCACCAGAGTGAGCACCCATACAGTAGAAAGGAGATTGGCACAAGAAGTGACCACCAGTAGAGAAGGCTAAAGCTTGTTTTTTGTGCTTAGTGTGATGTAGATAAGCCAGTGATGAGGGTGTGGGAGAAGGACAACTGTAACCACTGGGCATGTATAGAGTGCTTTTCTGAGGGTAACGTTTGACCATCAATCAAAGTATTGCAGGTCAAACCCACCAGCCACCCTGCAGGAGAAAGGACAGCCCTTCTTTTCAAAGATCCACAAGCCCCCAAACTCATGACTAAGTTCTACTTTTTGCTAAAAAGACTTGCTAAGGGTTGGACTCAAGCCCACTACTGTGGGTCCAATTTAGGGTTTCATTTATTTTGGGAAAGTTTTTCTTGCCTTTCCCTTACTCCATCCCAGACTCCATGGCAGTTTAAGCTACACATGGGCTGATCCTTTTCCCTATATGATCTACTCTCACACACATGACTTTAGCTCACCTTGAAATCCTCCCAATCTGTCTACCCTGTGTCTTTAAAGTCTGTAGGTTCTGTGAAGTTTTTCTTTTTCTCCACCCTCCCCTCCTTTGTATTTATAATGACTTCTCTTTGGTCTGGCCACTTTTCTTTTTTTTTTTTTTTTCACCCCAATCACAGAACTTGCTCCCTTTCTTGTCTTTATTCAGTCTAACACTTTACCTTTTAATAAAAATAAGCTGAATGTCATTGAGTTGATTCTGACTCAGAGTGACACCCATTGGGTTTCTGAGGTGGTAAATATTTATGGAAGTAGATTACTCCATCTTTCTTCCACAGAGAAGTTGGTGGATTTGAACTACCAATCTTCTGGTTAGCAGTCAAATGTCTTTAGGGAGTATGTCACCTTCCAGGATCATTATTTGTAACTGTTTCACTGAGTTTCTCAAAATCTGGCTATACACGTGGCGTTCACTAAGTGGAATACACAAGAATCAGATTGACTACATCTGTGGTAAGAGGTGATGGAAAAGCTCAATATCTTCAGCCAAAACCAGGCCAGAAGCTGACTGTGGAACAGATCATCAACTGCTCATATGCAAGTTCAACTTGAAGTTAAAACAAATCCACAAGAGTCAAAATATGATGTTGAATATATATATATCTCCTGAATTTAGAGACCATCTAAAGAATAGATTTGATACATTGAATACTAATGACCAATAACCAGAAGAATTATGGGATGATATCAAGAACATCATCCATGAAGAAAGCAAGATGATAAAAGGAGAAAAGACCAAAATGGTGACAGAAGAGACTCTGAAACCTGCTGTTGAGTGAAGAGTAGCTAAAGTAAAGGGAATAAATGATGAGATAAAATAGCTGAACTGAAGATTTCAAAGAGCAGCTCGAGAAGACAAAGTCAATTACTATAATGGAATGTGCAAAAATTTGGAGTTAGAAAACCAAAAGGGAAGAACATGCTTGACATTACTCAAGCTGAAAGAACTGAGGAAAAAATTTTAGCCTTGAGTTGCAATATTGAAAGATTCTATGGGAAAAATATTGAATGATGCAGGAAACAACAAAAGAAGATGGAAGGAATACATAGAGTCACTCTATCAAAAAGAATTGGTTGATTTTCATCCATTTCAGGAGGTGCCATATGATCAAGAACAAATGGTATTGAAGGAAGAAGTCGAAGCTGCACTGAAGGAATTGGTAAAGAACAAAGCCCCAGGAATTGGTGGGATACCCATTGAGTTGTTTCAACACACAGATGCTCCATTGGAGGCACTCACTCAGTTATGCCAAGAGATTTGGAAGACAGCTACCTGGCCAACTGACTGGAAGAGATCCATATTTGTACCTATTCCAAAAAAGGTGATCCCACAGAAGGTGGAAATTATTGAACAATATCATTAATATCGCATGCAAGTAGATATTACTGAAGATAATTCAAAACGGTTGCAGCAGTATATTGACAGAGAACTTCCAGAGGTGTGAGCTGGAATCAGAAGAGGACATGGAACAAGGGATATCATAGCTGCTGTCAGATGGATGCTGGCTCAAAGCAAAGAATACCAGAAAGATATTTTCTTGGTTTTATTTACTGTGCAAAGGCATTTGATTGTGTAGATCATAACAAATTGTGGATGACATTGAGAAGAATGGGAATTCCAGAGCACTTGGTTGCACTCATGAGGAACCTATATATTGACCAGGAGGCTGTGGTTCAAACAGAACAAGGGAACACTTCATGGTTTAAAATCAAGAAGGGAGTGTGTCAGGGTTGTATCCTTTCCCTAAACTTATTCAATCTATATACCAAGCAAATATTCTGAGAAGCTGGAGTATATGAAGAAGAAAGTGGCATTAAGATTGGAGGAAGAATCATTAAAAACCTGCGATACACTGGTGACACAACTTTGCTTGCTGAAAATGAGGATGACTTGAGGCACTTACTGATGAAGATTGAAGACTACAGTCTGCAGTATGGATTACATCTCTATATATATATAAAAGCCTCACAACTGGACTTATAAGCAGCATCACGATAAATAGAGAAAAGATTGAAGTTGTCAAAAACTCCACATTGATTGGTTCTACAATCAATGCCAATGGAAGCAGCAGTCAGGACATTACATGACTTATAGCACTGGGCAGATTGGCTGCAAGTGACCTCTTTCAAGTGCTGAGGAGCAGGGATGTCTCCTTGAGGACTAAGGTGCACCTGACACAAGCTATGATGTTTTCAACTGCCTGGTATGCATGTGAGGGCTAGGCAATGAATAAGGGAGACTGAAGAAGAATTGATGTCTTTGAGTTGTGGTGCTGGTGAAGAATGCTGAAAGCACCACGGACTGCTAAAGGAACTAATAGATCAGTCCTGGAGGAAGTGCAGTCGGAATGCTCCTTGGAAGCGAGAATGGCCAAACTTCATCTCACCTACTTTGGTCATGTTGTCAGAAGGGACCATACCCTGGAGAAGGATGTCATGCTTGGTAAGGTGGAGGGTCAACTAAATAGGTGAAGTCCCTCAACGAGATGGATTGATACAGTGGCTGTGACAATGGGCTCAAGTATAGCAAAGATCATGGAGCTGGCATGGGACTAGGTGGTGTTTCGTTGTGCTGTGCATAGGGTCGTTATGAGTCAGACATGACTCGATGGCACCTAACAACAGTAAAAACACTATCATGTGCATGAATATAATGGATTTTGTTCTACTCCTGGTAAATTTACCTCTTTATTTTTATGAAATGACCTTCCCTATCCCTGGTACTATTCCTTGCTCTGAAATATACTTTGCTTGATATTAATAATTTCTTATGATTAGTATTTACATACTGTATCTTTGTCCATTCTTTTAATTTTAACCTATGCTTGTATTTATATTTACATCATATTTCTTGTAAGCAGCATATGTAGTTTTTATGCAATCTTATAATCTCTGCTTTTAGTTAAGTTGTTTAGACTATTACCATAATATGGTGATTAATGTGATTATGCTTAATTCTCTCATGTTGGAACTTGTTTTCTAGTTGTCTCATTTGTTCCTTATCCTCCCTTTTCTCTTCTTTCTGCCATTTATGAATTAATTGGACATTTTGTTTGCAATTCTCTGCTAACTCTCCCAAAAACCAAACTCATTGCCTTTGAGTCAATTCCGACTCATAGCAACTCCATTGGGTTTCTAAAGCTGTAAATCTTTATGGAAGCAGACTGCCTCATCTTTATTCCATGGAGCAGCTGGTGGGTTTGAACCACTGACATTTTGGTTAACAGCCAAATACCTCAACAACTACACCATCAGATCTCCTTATGCTTTCTCAATTGTTGACTTATTTTCTTTGTTTTGCTATTTTCATTGTTGCTTCATCATTTATAGTACATATTTTTAATTTTTCAAAATCTCATTATACTTCTTCCTAAGTAATTAAGGTTCTTACAACAGTGTTATCTGCTCATTTCTCATGATCTCTGTGCTATTATTGGAATACATTTTACCTTTATTATGTTATCAGCCTCTCTTGACTTTGTTATTATTTTTGGTTAAACAGTCAGTTATCTATTAAAGTGATTTAAATGATAGGAAAATGTTGTATATTTGCCATGTATTTACCATTTTTAGTTGTCTTCAGTCCTTGGAGTATATCATATCTCCATTTGTTATTATTTTCCTTCTACCTCTTGATCTTCTTTAAACATTGCTTAGACTTTTGGCCTGATGCTGCTGAATTCTTTCAGCTTTTGTATGTCTGTAAATTTTTTTTTTTCCTTTTTATTTTGGAAACATATTCTCTTTTTATAAAATTGTAGGTTGACAGTTTTTTTTTTTGTTGTTGTTGTTTTATTTTGTTTTTATTTTTAATTTCAAGCCTTTATAATTGCTCTACCATCTATCTGCTCTTTAATTTTTCCTTTTGATGAGAAACCTGCCATCTTCTATCATTCTTATCTTTGTTCCTGCATACAAACTATCTTTTTTACTCTGACTGCTTTGAACAATTTTCTTATCACCAATTGCCAGCAATTAAATAATGGTGTCCATTGATGTAGTTTTCTTTATATTTCCTGTGCATGAAGTCCTTTGGAAGGTTTGAATCTCTGGATTTACAGTTTTCCACAATTTTCAGAAATTTGAGTTTATCATGTACTGAAATACATATATTTTTTTGTATCCACTCCATGCCTTCCCTGACTCCAGTTCCATGTAAATTTGCCTGCATGAAGTTGTTCTTCAGTTCACAGACACTCTGCTCATTATAAATAACTAAGCAAATAAATAAAGTATACTTTATTTTTTAGAGCAATTTTAGATTTTTTTTTTAAGAAGGAATAGAAAGTCCCTATAAAACTCTCCCTCAACACTCAGAGTTTATTCTTTTATTAGCATCGATGTAGTTCTGTTGTTATTAGATGCCCTTGTTGTTGTTGTTATATGCTGTCAAGTCGGCTATGACTGATAGTGACCCTGTGTACAACAGAATGAAACATTGTCCAGATCTGTACCAGCTTCACAATCCTTGCTATGCCTGAGGCCATAATTGAAGCCACTGTGTCAATTCATCTCGTTGAGGACCTTCCCCTTTTTCATTGACCATCCACTTTATCAAACATGATATTTTTCTCCAGGGAATGGACATTTCTGACAGCATGTCCAAAGTAAGTGAGACAACATCTGGTCATTCTCACTTCCAGGAGGCATTCCAGCTGCACTTCTTCCAAAACAGATTTGTTCAGTCTTTTGGTAGTCCATGCATGGTACTTTCAATATTCTCTGCCAACACCACAACTCAAAAGCATGAACTCTTCTTCAGCCTTCCTTGTTCATTGTCCAGATCTCACCTGCATATGGGGCATTTTCAATACCATGGCTTGGGTTTGGCACAACGTAATCTTCAAAGAGATATCTTTGCTCATCAGCACTTTAAAGAGGTCTTTTGCATCAGATTTGCCCAGTGCTATACATCATCTGATATCTCGACTGCTGCTTCCGTTGGTGTTGATTGTGGAACTGAATAATATGAAATCTTAACAACTTCAATCTTTTCTCCATTTATTGTGATGTTGTTTGTTGGTCCAGTTGTGAGTATTTTTTATTTCCATTATGTTGAGATATAATCCATACTGCAGACTGTAGTCTTTAATCTTCATCTGTAAATGCTTCAAGTCATCCTCATTTTCAGCAAGTGAAGTTGTGTTGTCCGTATATCACAGGTTGCAAAGGAGTCTTCTTCCAATCCTGATGCCACACTCTTCTTCATATAGTCCCGCTTCTTATATTATTTGCTCAGCATGTGGATTGAATGGGGAAAGAATGCAACCCTGATACATGCCCTTCTTGATTTTAAAGCATGCAGTATCTCCTTGCTCTGTTCAAGACAGCCTCCTCGTCTATGTACAGGTTCTTCATGAGGACAATCAAGTGTTCTGGAATTCCCGTTCTTCTAAATGTTGTCCATAATTTGTTATGTTCTACACAATCTAATGCTTTGGCATAGTCAATAAAATGCAAGTAAACATCTTTCTGATATTTTTTTCTTTCAGTCAGTATCCATTTGATATTAGCAATAATATCCCTCATTCCACATCCTCTTCTGAATCCAGCTTGCATTTCTGGAAGTTCTCTGTCAAGATACTGCTGGAACCATTTTTGAGTTATCTTTAATTATATCTTACTTATGTGTGATATCAGTGATACTGTTTGATAATTTCCACATTTTCTGAGATCACCTTTCTTTGGAATGGGTACCAGTATGGATCTCTTCCAGTCACTTGAGCAGATAGCTCTCTTCCATGTCTCTTGGCCTAGCCAAGTGAGCACCTCAAGTGTGGCATCTGTTTCTTGAAACATCTTAATGGTTATTCCATCAATTTCTGGAGCCTTGTTCTTCAGCAATTCCTTCAGTGCAGCTTTGACTCCTTCCTTCAATACCTTTGGTTCTTAATCATATGGCAGATCCTGAAATGGACGAACATTGACCAAATCTTTTTGGTATAGTGACTGTACCATCTTCTCTTGATTATGTGTCATTCAATACTTTGCCCATAGAATCTTTCAATATTGCAATTTGAGGCTTGGATTTTCACTTCAGTTCTTTCAGCTTGATAAATGCCACACATATTATTTGTTTTTGGTTTTCTAATTCCAAGTCTTTGCATATTTCATTGTAACAATTGACTTTGTCTTCTTAAGCTGCTCTTTGAAATATTCTGTTCAGCTCTTTTATCCTGTCATTTTTTCCATTTGCTTTAGCTACTCTCCATTCAAGGGCAAGTTTCAGAATCTCCTCTGACATCTATTTGGTCTTTTCTTCTACATGGTCATTGGTCATTGATGTTCAATGCATCAAATCTCTTCCTTAGATGGTCTGCAAATTCAGGAGGGATGTATATAATCAAGATCATATTTTGGTTCTCATGGACTTCTTTTAATTATCTTCAGCTTCAGCTTGAACTTGCATATGAGCAGTTGATAGTCTGTTCCACAATCCACTCTAGACCTTGTTTTGGCTAAAGATACTGTGCTTTTCCATTGCCTCTTTCCACAGATGTTGTCTATCTGAGTACTGTGTACTAGTCCACCTGTATAGCCATCAGTTGTGTTGTTTAAGCAATTAATAAGCCATTGGTCTTGCAAAATTCTATGATGCGATATCTAACATTGTTTCTATTACCAAGGCAGCCACTCCTAGAAAGGAAGGTTGGGCAATCTACTTCCGTAGTGATACTGCCTCAGAAACCCAAGGAGGGGTTGCTATGAGTTGGGTCTGACTCGATGGCAAATAACAACAACAAAAACATTATCCAACTACCAGTGATTCTTCTTTGTTTCCAACTTTTGCATTCCAATCATCAGTGATAATCAACACATCTTGATTGACTGATCAATTTCAGACTGCAGAAGTTGGTAAAAATCTTCAGTGTCCTTGGCTTTGGTTTTGGTGGTTGGTGTGTAAATTTGAATAATAGTAGTATTAACTGGTCTTCCTTATAGGTGTATGGATATTTTCCTGTCACTGACAGCATTCTATTTCAGGACAGATATTGAAAACTTCTTCATGATGATGAATGTCACATCATTTCTCCTTTATTTGTCATTCCTGGAATAGTAGATTATATCATTTTCTGATTTAAAATGGCCAAAACCAGTCCATTTCAACTCACTAATGCCTAGAATATTGATCTTTATGTGTCCCGTTTCATTTTTTATAACTTCCAATTTTCCTAGATTCATGCTTTGAACATTCTATGTTCTGATTATTAATGGATGTGTTCAGCTGTTTCTTCCCTTTTTGAGTTGTGCCACATGAGCAAATGGAGGTCCCAAGAGTTTTACTTCATCTACATCATTAAGATTGGCTCTACTATGAGGAGGAAGTTCTTCCCCAGTTGTATTTTGAGCTTCTTCTCACTTGAGGGGCTTATACTTTTCCATTATATTGAACAATGTTTTGGGGCTATTCATAAAGTTTTCCAGGAATTTATCAGCATTTCACTGCTACTCATAAGGTTTTCATTGGGCAATT
>NW_006922113.1:1590885-1591545 GCF_000298275.1 Orycteropus afer afer | reverse complement strand
CTGCACCATCCTCAAAATCATTGCTATGCTTGAGCATATTGTTGCAGTCACTCTGTCAATCCATCTTATGGACAGGCTTCCTCTTTTTCATGGAACTTCTACTTCACCAACTATTGGTGCTCTTCTCCAGGGACTAGTCCCACCTGTATAATGCATAGGAGACAAAGTTATGACAGCATCATTTCTAAGGAGAATTCTGGCTGGATTTTTTCCAAACAGATTTGTTTGTTCTTCTGGCAGTTCATGCTGTTGATTTTGCTGTTAAGTGCTGTCAAATTGGCTCCAAGTCATAGTGACCCTATGTACAACAGAACAAAATGCTGACCAGACCTGCACCATCCACACATTCCTTGTGATGCTTGAGTCCACCATTGAAGCCGATGTGACAATCCATCTCATTGAGGGTCTTCCCCTTTTTCACTGACACTATACCAAGTATGATATCCTTCTCCAAGGAATGGTCCCTTCTGACAACATGACCAAAAATGAGTTGAAGTGTGAATATTCTCACTTCCAAGGAGCATTCTGGCTGCATGTATTCCTGGAAAGATTTGTTTGTTCTTCTGGCACTCTCTGGTATTTTCAGTATTCTTTGCCAACACCAGAATTCAAACATATCAGCTCTTCTTTAGTCTTCCTTATCCATTGTCCAGCTTTCAT
>NW_006922113.1:1589464-1590025 GCF_000298275.1 Orycteropus afer afer | reverse complement strand
TGCACCATGGTGAACTTGCTGGTATTTGAAATACCAGTGACACAGCCTCCTCCCTTACAGAAACAAAAAAGCCATCACAGTATGGCAAAAGGACAAATGAGTGGTGGATATCTATCTTTTGGTTACTTTGTGATGTTTTAACTGAAAATATCACAAATGGGTGGCTTTAACAAACAGGAGTTTATTCTCTTACAGTTTAGGAGGCTAGAAGTCTGAGTTCAAAGTGCCAGCTCTAGAGGTTGGGTGAAAGCCCCTCGACCTTGGGCTTCAGTTCTGCCTCTTGCTCCTGACCCACTAAGGATGGAAGGTTTTCTTAACTCAGGTTACTGAGTTAACTTAACTCAGGCTGCTGAGACTAGCAAACCCAAGGTTGACAAGTAAAAAGCATGGTCTCAAGATTATAAAACAACATGGCAGGCTACAAATTCAAGACCATGTGAAATCTGGAAAATCATGTTTACTTGTATTTTAATGACTAAGCAAATAATTTGAAGACCTGGACTATATGAAGAAGAGCATGGCATCAGGATTTGAGGAAGACTCATTAACAACCTGCAATAT
>NW_006922113.1:1587083-1588204 GCF_000298275.1 Orycteropus afer afer | reverse complement strand
CAACCTTCCTTCTGAGGAGTGGCTGGTGGGTTTGAACTGCCAACCTTCTGGTTAGCAGTCAAGTGCCTTAGCCACTATGCTACCAGAGCTCCCAGGATAAACTCTTAAGAGGATGATTGCTGGATCCTATGATACTACTATGTTTAACTTCATAAGAAGCTGCCAAATTGTCTTCTGAAGTGGCTTGATAAGTAATGAGTGAGGGTTTCTGTTAATCTACATCTTTTACAGAATTTGATGTTGTCAGGGTTTTCAATTTTATCCATTTTAATAAGTGTGTAATGATTACTTATTGTTGTTTTAATTTGTAATTTCCAAATCATGTATGGTTTTTAGCACCTTTTCATATTCCTCTTTGCCATCTGTTATGGATTGAATTGTGCATGCCAAGAATATATATTGAAGTCCTAACCTGTAGTAACTGTGGACTTGACCTTGTTTGGCAATAAGATCATTGAAGATTTTATCAGTTATCACTAGGTCAGACTTGAGTAGGGTGGGTCCTAATCCCATCTGTGTGCTGTCCTTATTAGGAAGAAGAGGGACACAAAGACATAGACAGAAGAAAGATGGCCCTATGAAGATGTATTTAACAGTCAAGGAACTCCAAGAAAGGCCTAAGAATACCAGAGTAGGAAGAGACAAGGAAGAATCTTCTTGAGCTGACAGGGAGAGAGTGAGAAAAAAAGAGAGAAAGAGAGAGAGAGAGAGAGCCAGAGAGAGAGAAAGAGGGAGAAGATGATTTAGTCAACTAGTTGGTTTGAATTTCTAGGCTCCAGAACTTTGAAAAAATAAATTTCTGCTCTTTAAGCCACCAACATTGTAGTACATTTTTACTGCAACCCTAGAACACTGATACACCATCTGTATACTGTTGACCCTTGAACCATGCAGCAGTAGGGGCACAAACCCTCACATGCAGTCAAAAATCTGTATATCACTTTTTTTTTAAATTTATTTTATTGTGCTTTGGGTGCAAATTTACAGAGCAAAATTAGTTTTCCATTCAACAGTTCATGTACGTTTGATTTTACACCCCAATTATCAACCCTGACCCACAACACAGTCTCCTCCCCTCCTGTCCCTTTGACAACCTCCTCCTTGTGCCCTTATTAACTATG
>NW_006922113.1:1584168-1585353 GCF_000298275.1 Orycteropus afer afer | reverse complement strand
AAGGCTGGCGGTTCAAACCCACCAGCCACTCCTCGGAAGGAAGATGGGGCAATCTACTTCCGTAGTGATACTGCCTAGGAAACCCAAGGAGGGGTCGCTATGAGTCGGGTCCGACTCGATGGCACATAACAACAACAACAACAACAACAATGGCTAATGATGGTGAGCATATCCTCATGTGTTTGTTGGCTGCCTGTATATCATCTTTAGTGAAGTGTCTGTTTATGTCACTTGCCCATTTTTATTCTTTATTTTTTTAATTTTATTTCAAACATTTGTTTTACCTTCAACATTATGTATAGATTTCGTTTCATTCCAATTTACCATGCCCAACCCTAATCCAGTCTCCTCCCCTCCTTGCCCAGTAACCCTCCTCTTGTGCCCCTCATAGTTATGCATTCCTGTTTGTCCTGCATTTCCTCCATGTGAATGTTGCCCCTTTGGTACCGCGTTGTCTATTCCTTCAAGGGATATATTTCCATAGACTATGTGGGTGCATCACCCTGGGTTAAGCAGTCTGCATGTACATCTTGTTAATTATTGCACTGAAAGCCAGCCTCCCTGGGAGTGAGTTTTATTCCAGGCACAGAATGTATCCCAGGGCCATAGTATTGGTGGTCTCACCAGACTCCATCCAACCAGTAATTCTGGTCATAATTGAGTTTTGGGATTTTTTCCACATTTTTCCTCTTACTGTATCCAGGATCTCCAGATTTGATTCTCTCCTGAGTGGATGCCATTGGTAGCCGGCTGCCATCTAGTTCTTCCAGTCTTGAGGGCCATTGTGTCCTAAGGCTGATTGTTTCCAAATGCCCTTGTTTTTTTTGTTTTTTTTTCTTTTCTTTTTTTTTTTGCACTCTTCTTTGCTTTCCATGCCAGGAGACTATGAGGTGCATCTTAGCTGGCCGCTTGAAAGCTTTTAAGACCCCAGCTGCTACTCACCAATGCACGATGAGGAACAAGACTTTATGTAGTTTGTTGTGCCAATTGAGTCTGGTGTCCCCCAGTACTATGGTCCTGAGATGGTGGATCTGTTGGCTCTTTCTCCCACAGTGTCTGGGTGTCTGTGAGGGATTACTCTGTGTCTGTCTTCTAATGTTTCTGTAAGGATTGCAGGTATTTTGTATCTCTGGTATCTGTGCAAGGTTAGCCTGCACTGACTCTATCCTTAATCTAGAATATACT
>NW_006922113.1:1581027-1582088 GCF_000298275.1 Orycteropus afer afer | reverse complement strand
AATACATACATATATTTTATGCATTTATGACGTACTTAACTTTTTCTTAATTTTTTTGATCTTTCTAGGTGACACAGTTTGACACCTTTTTCAAATTGTCTCAAATCCCCCTAAAATTTTCCAATGTATTTATTATAAAAATATGCATATAAGTGATATTAACTTTGGAGAATTTTCAGCCTTATTATTTCAACTATTTATTCTCTTTATCTCTCCCTTCTTCTGGCATTCCTATTGTATAAATATTATACTTTTTACAATCATCTCACAATTTTGGGGTATTGTTTCACTTTTTCCCCCACTCTTTTTTTTTCCTTTGCTTTTTAGTTTGGGAAGTTTCTGTTGACATATATTGAAACTTACTGATTCTTTCTTGAGCTGTGTCCACTCTACTGATGAACACATCAAAGCCATTCTTCATATCTGTTAAAATGTTTTTGATTTCTACCATTTCTTTTTTTATTATTTCTTAGTTTTTCCCCCTTTCTGTTTATAATACCCATCTGTTCTTGCATTGTCTATTTTTTACATTAGAATCTTCAACATAATATTCATGGTTATTTTAACTTCCCTGTGTGATAATTCCAAAGTCTCTTCCATATATTAGACTGATTCTGACACTTAACCTGTCTCTTCAGACTGTTTTAGTTTTTTTTTTTTTTCTCTTTAGTATGTTTTGTAATTTTCTGTTGGAAGCTTGGAACAATTTATTAGGTAATAGAATTTGAGGTAAATAGGTTTAGTATGAAATTTTCTGTTTATCTAGCTAGAAGTTAGGTTGTGTTAACTGTTTGCTGTAGCTATAGGTATAAAAGGCTCCCATTTCCTCTAGTGTTCTTGTATTTCTTTCCTTTCTTTTCTCTGCCTTTCCCTAAAGACTTTTTCTTATATAGTATTTGAACCTTTCAATTCTTTCAATGGTAAACTCCTATTATACATATGCTCTGTTGATGTGTTGGTGAAGTGTTAGTAGAAGATAAACATTTTATAATATAATTATTAGTGTATTAGCAAGCTTTTCCTCCTGGCTTTGACCTTCACAAAAAAAAAAAAAAAAAAAA
>NW_006922113.1:1577362-1580520 GCF_000298275.1 Orycteropus afer afer | reverse complement strand
CAGCCTTCTGGTTAGCAGCCAAGTGCCATGGACTGCTAAAAGAACTAACAGATCTGTCCTGGAGGAAGTGCACCTGAAATGCTCCTTGGAAGCAAGAATGGCCAGACTTCGTCTCACCTATTTTGCTCATGTTGTCAGAAGGGACCATTCCTTGGAGAAGGATGTCATGCTTGGAGAAGGCCTGAAAGATTGTGGAGGGTTGATGAAAGAGGGGGAGACCTTCAATGAGATGGATTGACATGGTGATTGCAATGATGGGCTCAAGTATAGCAGAGATCGTGGAGCTAGCGTGGGATTGGACAGTGTTTCGTTCTGCTGTGCATGGGGTTGCTATGAATCGGAAATGAGTCCACGGCACCTAACAACAACAACAGTTTGGTCATGTTATCAGAAGGGACCATTCCCTGAAGAAGGATGTCATGCATGGTATGGTGGAGGGTTGATGAAAGAGGGGAAACCTCTCAATAAGATGGATTGACAGTGGCTTTGGCAATGGGTTCAAGTATAGAAAGAATTGTGGAGCTTGTGTGAGACCAGGCAGTGTTTCATTCTGCTGTGCATAGGGTCACTATGAGTGGAAGATGACTTGATGGCACCCAACAACACTAACCACAGGGTTAATTTTCCCACACTACTGAATAAAGACCTTTATGAGCTCCTCAATTCCTGGAACCACCTCATGCAATAGGCTTATCAGCACTTGTGCCCATGCACTTCCATAAGAACTATCTCTTGTAGA
This sequence comes from Orycteropus afer afer, assembly GCF_000298275.1. NCBI lineage: Eukaryota > Metazoa > Chordata > Mammalia > Tubulidentata > Orycteropodidae > Orycteropus > Orycteropus afer. The sequence continues at coordinate 1,579,781 of NW_006922113.1, read as the reverse complement.
CTAATTTAAAATAAATAAATAAATAAATGATGAGGTCAAACAGACAAATAGCACTGTGTAGTAATAAGATAATTTTTCAACAGAGATAAAAATTTCTAATGTAAAGAGACAATCTAAGAATTCCTAAAAACTAACCAAAAAATAAGAATATAAATTCTCAGTATTTCAGGTGTTTTTAAAAAGAAAGTAAGAACTAAGGACCAGTGACAGACTTAGTTTACTACCATGGTTGAAGAGACTCCCATGTAAGAGGCTGAAAGTTCTGAGACAGCATGCAGTGTTAGAGTTAAGAATCTTGAGGGATGACAGTGACACTCTGTCTTGGTTCTCTAGTGCTGCTAAAACAGAAATACCCCAAGTAGATGGCTTTAATAAACAGGAATTTATTCTTTTACAGTTTAGGAGGCTAAAAGTCTGAATTTAGAGTGCCAGCTTTAGGGGCTGAGTGATTGTTCCTTGTCCTTGGGCTTTAACTCTACCTTTGCTTTCAGGCCCACTGGAACTGGAGGCTTCTGATTCATGCAGCTGCTGGCTGCTGAAGCTGACAAACCCAAGATTAACAGGTAAAATGGCACAATCCCAAAATTGGAAGACAACATAGCAGGCTAGATAAAAATGGCCAAATGCAGGATCCAAATGTGCCAAAAAGCTAGAGAACTTTCTTAAAGCTTCTCCTTACATACTGGAAACAGGCCACACCCTGAAAGCAACTACTTAGCTGCTCACAACAGATTCCACCATGGAGATGATTACAATCGCATCATGGGAAATAACTGCATCCAGCTGCCCAGCCACTCAAATCCACAGCCTAGCCAAGCTGACACCTAACTTTAACTACCACACACATCTTGACTTTATCTCAGTTGGCCTGAAAGATTGTGTTCTGTTAACTCCCAATGAGGCCACCAAAATAATCTGCTCATCAAACAAGGGACATAACTAACTACCCTGATAAGTCTTAATAATGTCTCAAAAGTGGGTGGTTCTGGATAATGTATTTGTAATGTTTATAGGACCTGGATTGAAGCACACTTTTCCATATGAGGTGAAGTGAAGAAAGCCTGAATAAAACTATGCACATTTTGAGATACAATAGTTTAGAACTGGTGCACTCGGTGAGGAATTATAAAATGAGCTTTGAAGATTAAACTATTGTTTGATAATCCCAGTTCATCATTTTTTTTTTTTTCTGCAAAGTGACTACTAGCCTAATGAAGCCTACCTGAGTAGTCTGTTGCTTCTATAAATGCATTTTCAGAAAGTTCCTGAAACCACCAATAAAGTTATCTGTAACTCATCTTCCTAGAGCAAATGTTATTGAAAAATAATACTAAGTTTATGCTAATGTAGACATAAGCTTTGTGACTGTAGATACTTTGAATTCTCATAAGTTGTTGCCAAAATATTATTAAAATTTCTAATAATAACCTTGAAGCTATATTTCTAATGGAATGATTACTATTATCCAGTTGTCATTACTCATATAGATTGTCTAATAAGGTCTATAGTAGTTATGTATACTGAACTATTTTAAGCACACGGAAGTCTAAGATAACCCTATACACACACATGATATTTTCCCAGGCAATTGTTATACTTATAGCCATGGATTTATTTATGGTTTTAATGAAACAATGTTATCAAACTCTAAAAGTTCAAGGAACTTTTTTTTTTTTTTTTAACTATCTCATTAATATATTTTAACCAATCACCTTCAAGTCATTCCTGGCACATAGTGACCCCACACACGTCATTGTTAGCACAGTGCTTCACAGGGTTTTCAATGGCTGTTTTTTTCAGAAGTAGATTGCCAGAATTTTCTTCCAAGTCACCTTCAGATGGATTCAAATCTCCAAAATTTTGGTTAGCAGGTGATTGCATTAACTATTTGGGGCACCCAGGGACTCCATTAAACATATTCCAAAACACCAAACTCACTGCCATCAAGTTGATTCTGACTCACAGTGACCACTATTGATTTTCCAAGGCTGTAAATCTTTATGGAAGCAGACTGCCTCTTCTTTCTTTAGCAGAGTAGCTGGTAGGTTCCAACCAATGAGCTTTTGGTTAGCAGCCAAATCATTAACCACAACATCACCAGAGCTCCTTATAAAATATGTTAAAACCCCAAAAAACCAAAGTCACTACCTTTAAGTCGTTTTCTGACTCATAGAGACCCCTCCTTAGATTTCTGAGGTGCTTTCTCTACAGAAGTAGATTGCCCAATCTTCCTTCTGAGGAGTGGCTGAGTGGGTTTGAACCACCAGCCTTCTGGTTAGTAACCAAAATTAAAAATTAATATTATCCTTTATCATAATTAACCAAAAAAAAAAAAAAGATTTTCTTTCTTCCAAGCTGAAAAGTAAATACAAGCAGGGAGCAGGATGAAAGTGGGTATAATATAAATCTTCAGGTTTTT
>NW_006922113.1:1575902-1576987 GCF_000298275.1 Orycteropus afer afer | reverse complement strand
TCATAACTTGTTACTGGTGTTTTTACTTACATTATCTTGCATATATAGTCAGAGTATACTAGCAGCTTAAACACACAAGCTGTATTTATACATAGGAAGTGAGTTGAAAGGGTAAGGGAATATTTTAGATTAAATAATGTAATGCAATATGCCCTCCTTCCCCCATATATATAAGGGCCTTTGGTGGCATAGTGGGTAAGGCATTTGGCTGCTGACCAGAAAGTCAGCAGTTCAATGAGTCCCTCATATTTTGTGCATGATCAGATTGTTATCTCAGTGTTTCATGCTGCATATGTTGAACAAGTACATTAGAACTTTGATAAGAACTAATTTCTGAAAATGATTATAAACATGAAAAATATGATAGGGAAAAAAATCGATTATACACTCTTTAATAATATGCTGCAAATTACTTTCATAATTTTAGAAAACAAAATAAAACCACAAAAATAAATTCATATTGAAAAAAATAAGTAAAATTTTATTTTGCTTACCTGTTTAACAATTTTACCCATAATGCTTTATATAATGGAAATGTTTATAGTTATCTCTAGTGTATAGTGGCATTGTTTCTTGGTAACATTTTTTAAAAAGTGTCTTTAACAGAGTGGAAGCAGCCTGGCCAGATGGTGAGACCATATGCATGGAATCTAAAGAGCTGAGTTCCAATCCCAGCTCTGTCACTTATTAGATGTAAGAAATTAAGGAAGTTACTTAACTGCTTTGAGCTTCCACTTACTCATCTGGGAACTTGGAGAAGTTGTGTCTATTTATTGGGTGGCAGTGAGGTTACAAAGGAGGCAGTGCATGTAGCTGTTGTTCCCTCTGTCTTGTGGATCTAGTCTCCAATACAACACCTGGCCTGTAGTGGCACTCAGTAGCTGTTGAACTGACAGAAAATAAGATGCCTGTGACCATGGTCCCATAGGAAATTGTCCTATGACAAATAATCTCAGAAGAAAATAAGAGAGAAAAGGAGTTTCAGAGTCTGTTTTGACTCCCACACTTATTAAGCATAGAAAGTGAAGTTCAGAGAAACAAAGGTATTTGCTCAGAATAACTTACACAGTCATTGGAAGATTAAA
>NW_006922113.1:1569955-1575552 GCF_000298275.1 Orycteropus afer afer | reverse complement strand
GATCTCACCTGTTGGCCCTCTACTTCAACAAAATATGTCCTCCCCCAGTGATGGATCTCTTCTGTGACTTGTCCAGAGCAAGCAAGTTGGATAACATTCTATTGTGATCCGGAGTTCTTATTGCCTAAATTTTAGAAATAGATTAGCAGGTCTTTCTTTCTAATCTGTTTTAGTCTGGACACTCTGCTGAAAGCTGACCACACAAGGTGACCCTGCTCACATGTGAAATACCTGCAGCATAGCTGCCAGCATCACAGCAGTGTGCAAGCTACTGCAGTACAACAAACTGACAGATGGCAGCAGTCAGAAATTAAAACTCTACTTATATATTGATGCATTTGGTCTTTTATTCAGTGTGCAACTACTGAGATCCAACGTATGGATGCAGCATTGTGGTAGACTTGGTACCACCCAGAAGAAAGCACAAGCCCACTAGTGGAAAGAGATTTGTGTAAACAAATGACTTTAATGCATTCTCTTAAGGGGTCTAAAAGAGGAAAAAGCAAAGTGCAGTTGAGGCTGTGGAATAAATGTCAGATACAGAAGAACAAAGATTGAACATGAAAAATAATAGAATTCTTTATGGTGGGTATAGCAAAGGACAACATTTTAGCTAGAGAAGATAGGTGGGACAAAGACATCAATGTGAAATATTGAAGAAGTGGTTTTGGTTGGATGGAATTTAGCTGTCAAATGGAACAGCAGTAGGATATGAAGTTGACCAGTTCAGCAGAAGTAGATCCTGGAAGGAACTAATAATCCATACCAAGGAATTTGACCTTTATTATATGGTTTTTATTCAACAGTTATGTTGTGGAGAATACCTATCAAATTTTCCAAAAGAAAATCAAAACAGCTATATCATAGCTTCTAATATATTCAACAAATATTTATTATGTGTTTACTTGGTAATTGGAAAAATTCTCTCCACAACTCATAGGACTCACAGGCAAAAATTGTCAGTTTGAGGCCAGAAAAGCTACTGAGAAATCAATTCTCCACTGGGAAATCCTTGTCAATGCAATATAACTATGCAAGAGACCTTGTTTTTCAATTAGTAAAACATACAAGTATGTACATTTAATGTGACTTTTTTGAGTTGGAGAAAGGAGATGTTCCCTGTAAATATTACCTCGATATATAGCAAAGGTGACCCAGTGATAGCAAACAGACAGAATAAAGGAGACACGGGAGCAAATTGTGCTGCACGTCCTTACATCTGCAATGCAGCAGGGCTTTCCTTCTGTTTCCCACTTTGCAGAGAAGATTATAAAAACTAATTTCCTGTCCTTATTTAAATTAATATTCTCAACTGGTGGCCAAAGTGGCATGCGGGAGTTTGCTGCCTAAGGAAAGAAGAAAAGACATTTGAAAATTAATGATGTCTTTGTCTAGCATAAAGGTAACTGAAAAGCAAACTTGTTTATATAAAAAAGGTCCTTTTAAGAGAGAAAAATCATTAAGCGGTAATAAAAATGGAGATGCATCTGTTCTTTATTTTTCCTTTTGAATGCATTCTCTACATCAATTTCAACAATGAAGAGATACTTTTTCAAGGTATATTTTTCCTTCTTGAATAAGGCTTTAACTGGCAACAGGTAGAACATTAACAATGAGAAAAACAAATTACCTGGCTTTCAAAAATGGTTAGAAAGCTGAGAAGGTTGCCTAAGTGATCTATGTTTTAAAGTCTGAGTTTAGCCTTATTTAGTTCCACTTATATCTTTAGAGCAATTAATATAAGAAGAAATATGTATAACAGGACTTTTAAAATGAGGATTACATCTGATTATTCCAAAAGACCAAAAGAAAAACAGACTCACTGCCGTAGACTCTATTTGACTCATAGTGTCCCCTCCTTGGGTTTCCAAGGCAGTATCTCTATGGAAGGAGGTTGCCCAATCTTCCTTCCAATGATAACATTTTAGCTAGAGAAGATAGGTGGGAAAAAACATCAATGTAAAATATTGAATAAGCAGTTTTGGTTATTATATTATTATTATATTGATTCCCCAACCTAAATCCTAGGTGAGTTTGAACCACCAGCTTTCTGGTTAGCAGTCAAATGCCTTAGGCACTATGCCACTAGAGCTCCCACATCTAATTATTAGTGATGTGAAAATAATAACCTACTTATGATATAGAACTTTTTCAATAAATCTAAAACTAATTCATTTCAGATAGGATAAAAAACATCCAAATCCACTACCATCAAGTTGATTCCAACTCATAGTGACTCCAATTGGGTTTCCAAGGCTGTAAATCTTTATGGAAGTAGATTGCTCCATCATGCTTCTATGCAGCAACTAGTGGGTTTGAACTGCCAACATCTGATTAGCTGTCAAATTCCTTAGGCACTGTGCTACCAGAGCTCTTTCAGATAGGATAGGATCTCATGTCCATTTCTCAATCTTATCTGTGCATAGTAATTACCCAAGAATAATACTTGGGCATGACCTTGTATTTCCCTTCCCTGATCCATCTCTGGATCGCTTTCATCAAGACTTTCCTTTGTAGCTTCCTCCTTTAGTAGTTGAGGCTAAGGGAATTGACAGCAGAGATGCGTAGCTGGGTATTTCAAGAATGGGGTTGCAGGAACTCAGATGCTGTTCCAGTCTTCTTGCATTGGAATGAAGAAGGAGTGCTATTTGTTCTCGTCAAAAGACCTGTAGCCTCCATAGTCAGAAACTAGAGTTCTACCTCTCAATTTCTATGTTAACAGGGTAACAAAGCTTTAGCTCCCTGATTCCAGACATAGCCTGGGAAAATTGTCTTTCTTAAATTGCCTTAAGGATTTGAAATAATATTGTGAACATGAACTTTAAAGTACATATTTGGATGGAATAGCATTATGTTCAAGGGTGGAAAGAAGGCCATCACCGTATTTCCCAAATATACTCAAAGTCTCTCCAGGGAATGTGGGTGACAAAGGTTTAGCAGTTAAAAATAAAAATAAAATAAAAACAAACATATTCATTGCTTGAAGACAAATGGTAAACCAATGACTAGGCAGAAAAGAGTTTAGATTTAGATCTTTAGTTTCATTCTTAGAATCAGATGAACTGGATATGTTTTTCAAGATAAGGTCAGTCCATCACACTTCTGCAACCCAGGTGTGTCTATGACTTAGGCAGTTGTTCCCACTCCAGTTGGTATACATAATCTCTGCATTATGGTTTTCAAGATTCTGTTGATACTCCAAAGCAAGAGCTGCAGAAGTTTGGAAAAAATATTTCATTCCTTCTTTGAACAAGAAACATTTATAATTTTCTAGATGTGGCTCTTCTTGTGTTTCTGTGTTATATACCAGTAGCTGGATGTTAACAAAATTTATATTAAGCCTTTATAAAGCACCTTTTGTCCTTGTAATGCCTATCAGAGCTAGGCAGTGACCATACAGACTTTCTGAAGCAAGGTACCATGCAGTCTTTGATGTACAGTCTTTTAACTTGCAGTTTTATGTGAAAATTCTTTAACATTATATATTTTGGAAGTAAGGGAGGGAAGAGAGGATAGGGGAAGGGGAAGTCACAAATAAATTAAAAAATGATCAGAATGTCAGTTATGATTTTGATTCCTGACAGTTTGGCTAGTTTTTCAACTTTTGAAAAACACTTAGTAGAATTTTTTTTTTTTTTTAAACAGTCATGTAAAAGTCATATAAAAGAAGAGGGAATGGTTATCTACAAAGTGTAAAAGCACGTTTTCCTTGGTGCTGAATTTTAAGCCTGGAATGAATTTTTATGACCACATTATAAACCTCTGAAATAGAGTTTAGTAGAGGTGCTGAAATTGCCTTAAATATATTTTACTGGAAAATGTGCTCCTGGAATGATTTTTGTAAAGGTAAAAATATTAATTTTATGCAATCCATATGTATGTGTGTTTTAAAACATTTACAGGGTTACTTATTTGCAGTATGACTACCATATAAGCAAAGATAGAACAGAATGATTTGAAGAGTTTTTAAAGACAAAATTACACATGCTGTCTGTCAAAAGTTCTGCATAATTCATTTCATTCTAATACTATGAGGCATTTAGCTCCTTACACTCTAAGCACTGGGGAAGATAGATCAATTTGGTATGATTCCAGAATGTCCTCCTAAGAGACCAATACCCATTTCATTTCTGATGAGAATATTCAATCAAAGTGTAAAAAAAAATCCTTTGTCCCATTAGGATGTATGTGGTTCTGATTTGAGAATTTAGAAACAATAGAATTAGATATTTCCAATAAACAATTTCATCCATAGTGAAGGGTATTTGGAAGAATAATAAAGCATTGTGATATCTATGTGCAGTGATTTAACTCACAATTCTGTTTGTGGAAACATTATTATAATAAAGGTTAATTAAAACTTGTGGAGAAATGGTATCTCCTAAATGGACAACAGACTTTCCTCTGTTTTAATGTAGTTTAGATGTTTTTTCCAGAATGATGACCAAATGGAGCATGTCCAAGGAGCATGATCTGGATGATTAAGTGTGTGAAGATAGTCAGCTTACCCATGGAAAACATGTTGAGAAAGCTGATGAAATGAAGACAAAGTAGAGGAATATGATGCCATATTCACATATTGTTAAAAATTAGGTTTATTCTTGGTGGCTTTGAAGAGGAAGCATGAAGCTCAATGATTCTGGGGAAGGCAGATTTATTTATACTCCAAATAAGCATGAAATGTCTAATAGAGGTCTTTGAAAATGGAATAAATCACCTCATGAACTAGTGAATTCATATTCTCATCATTAGAGGTTAACTTAATAGTGATCATCACTTATTAAGAGTTAATGCTTCATGTGGAGGGTTAAACTGAATCACTTAGTAGCCTCTCTGACTGTGACAAGCTATGCATCTATGAGGTGGCTGCGTTTGCAGATATAATCTTTTCTGGGGACAATATATCAACAGAGCATGTCAACACTGACATATCTTGAATCTTGACCCTCCCATATTGAGTGCCTGACCCTTACATGGAGAGAGACTGTCTCTGGAGTATAAAAAAGTAGATGTATTATCTGTCTGTTGAAAATCAGTAAAGGAAGCCTGAAGAACCTTTGCAACTCTTTTTGTTACTTTGGGAGAAAAGTTAATATTAAGCAAGATGGCACTGGAAAAGCAAGGTGAGTTATAACTAATAACTCATAAATCCCAAGACTATATAAAAGTCTTTGAATACTAGGAATATCTAGGTCACAAGCATTAATTGTTTTAGTTGTGACTTGGCGGTCTAGATGTCAAACCCAGCTGATATAAACTTGAAGCTCAATAGAGTTCAATCAGGCTTTGACTTTGTGCATTCTCTAGTTTGTAAAAAATGAATATGAAATGACAATTTTCCCCCTTCTTGAACAGAGTTGGTATGAGAATTTGGTGTGATAATGAAGATTAGCTATTCATTTCTGGCTTATTTTTAGCCACTTAATTCTGTTTCTATTGTTATAAGAGTGATTACTATTATTCAGCCCCATGAGTTAAAATCAATTATGCCCCTTTTAGAGTGGGTCTGGTAGCATAGTGCCTAAGGCACTTGACTGCTAACCAGAAGGCTGGCGGTGGAAACCCACCAGCCACTCCTCAGAAGGAAGGTTGGGCAA
>NW_006922113.1:1567694-1569065 GCF_000298275.1 Orycteropus afer afer | reverse complement strand
TTGAGCAAATAATCCAAGAAGCTTAAATATATGAAGAACACAGCATCAGGATTGGAGGAAGACTCATTATCAACCTGCAAGTCCTCTTGCTGAAAGTGAAGATGACTTGAAGTACTTACTGATGAAGATAAAAGAGTATAGCCTTCAGTATGGATTGCACCTCAACAAAACGAAAACAAAAATCCTAACAACTGGACCAATAAGCAAAGTCATGATATATAGAGAAAATATTGACATTGCTAAGGGTTCCATTTTACTTGGATCCAAAACCAATGTCCATGGGAATAGTACTAAAGAAATCAAATGATGTAATACACTGAGCAAATTTGCTGCAAAAGATTTCTTAAAAGTGTTAAAAAACAAAAACATCATTTTGAAGACTAAGGTGTGCCTGACCTAAAACATGGTATTTTCATTCACCTCATTTGCTTGTGAAAGCTGGCAAATGAATAAAGAAAAGTCAAAAATAGATGCATTTGAATTATATTGGCAAAGAATATTGAATATACTATAGACTTCTAGGAGAAGGAGCTTGGAATAAGTACAGCCAGAATGTTCTTCAGAAGCAAGGATGGTGATACTTTGAATCATATACTTTCTACTTGAAATCAGGAGGGATCATTCTCTGAAGAAGGACATGCTGCTTAGAAAAGTAGGTCAGCAAAAAAGAGGAAGACCCTCAATGAGAGGGATTGACACAGTAGCTATAACAATGAGCTCAAGCATAGCAATGATAGTGCAGATGTCACAGGATCAGCCAGTGTTTTGTTCCACTTATATAGGGTCACTATGAGTCTGAACCAACTCAATGGCACCTAATAACAATAACAGGGACTGATTGAGCCTTAGGTATTAGTATTAATCTCACCAAGCAATTGAGATGTACAGTATTAATAGTTACTGCTTGAGGAAATAGTATGTACATTAAGTATACAAAATACATGATTATAAGAAAAAAAAATGAGGGAGGCTGGGAAGATGGTGTCCCACTAATAGATCATGCACTTGTTCCCTCTATCAACAGAGATTGGGAGAAACTAGGTAAAGGAGATGCAGATAATGATACTGGAGTTATGAGCAGGTAATGAAAAGATAAAATATTAGATCCAGTGAAGGTGGTGAAAGGGACCACGTTAAGCAACTTGGGGGGGGGGGGCTGTCCATCCAGCAGAGCCAAAGAGAAATCATTAGAAATACAAAGGAGGATGAGGTGCAGAAAACAAAACAAAACATGGAACCCACAGGTATTAAAGACTCAGAATAGTCACACTAGGAATGTTTCAAGGTGAGCTGGGGTCACGAGTGAGGGCCAAGATCTTATTAGGTAATGGAACAGAACCCCCTTAACTTAAGCTGCAGCAGAGTATGCAA
>NW_006922113.1:1562709-1563869 GCF_000298275.1 Orycteropus afer afer | reverse complement strand
CAAATATTAACTGAATTGAAAGGAAAAATAGACAATTCTACAATAGTAGAAGGAGACTTTAACACAACACTTTCAAGTAAGGACAGAACAACTAGAAAAAAAAAAAAAAAAAGATCCAGAAGAACTCAACAGCACAATAAACTAAACTGACCTTATAGAAATATATAGAGCACTCCACTCAACAAAAGCACAACAAACATTCTTGCGCAGTGCACATGGATCATTCTCTAGAATAGACCATAGGTTAGGCCAGAAAACAAGCCTCAATAAATTTAAAACATTGAAATATTACAAAACATCTTCTTGGATTACAATGCATAAAATTAGAAATCAATAGTAGGAAGACCAAGGGGAAAAAAATTGAAACTGAATAATGCACTGCTCAAAAACTGCTAGCAGGCAAGAAGGCAATGGGATGGTAACAGAAGAAATAATGTGTGAAATAAAACAGTTCCTAGAAACAAATGAGAATGAATATACAACATACCAAAACTTTTGGGACACAGTGAAAGCAGTACTCCTCAGAGGTCAATTTATAGCAATAAATGCACACATCAAAAAAGAAGAAAGAATCAAAACAACACTTTAACTCAACAACTCCGACAATTAGGAAAACAATGTGGTAGTTAAGGTTGTATGTCAACTTGGCTGGGCCTAGTTGAGTAGCTGGGCAGCTGGATATAGTTATTCCCCATGGTGAGACTGGTAATTAACTCCATGGTAGAATCTACTGGAGCAGCTGAGTAGCTGCTTTAGGGATGTGGGCTGCTTCCAGTATGTAAGAAGCAACTTTGAGGAAGGTCTCCAGCTTATGGCATGTTTGAATCCTGCATGTAGCTGAGTCATTTTTTGGCAGTGTGCCATATTACCCTGCTGATCCCAGGTCTTCTTCAGGACTTGAATAAATGGCATGCTGTGTGGTTTGGTACTATTGGGACTCTGCCATTTTCTTTGTTGACCTTGGGCTTGTCAGCCTCAGTAACCAACAACTACCCGAGTGAAGAAAAGCCTCCAGCTTCAGTGGGTTGAGCACAAGAGGCAGAGCTGAAGCCCTAATTAAGATGCTTTCACTCAGCCCCTAGAGCCTGGCACTTTGAACTCGGACTTTTAGCCTCTCAAACTGTAAGAGAATAAATTGTTTGTTAAAGCATACCATTTGT
>NW_006922113.1:1561118-1562269 GCF_000298275.1 Orycteropus afer afer | reverse complement strand
CCAGCATAACACTGATACCTAAACCAGGTAAGGACACAACTAAAAAGGAAAACTACAGACCAGTATTCCTCAGGAATATAGATGCAAAAATTTTCCACAAAGTCCTAGCCAAAAAAAATCAAACAACATATCAAAAAATAATACACCATGAACAAATGGGATTAATACCAGATATGCAAGGATGGTGCAACATCAGAAAAACAAACAATGTAATCCATCACATAAATAAAACAAAAGAAAAGAACCATATGATCATTTCAATGGATGCAGAAAAGTCATTTGATGAAATCCAACAGCCATTCCTGTTCAAAACTCTCAGAAAATAAGGATAGAAGGGAAAATCCTCAGCATAATAAAGGGCATATACACAAAACCAACAGCCAACATTATTGGAGAAAGACTCAAACATTCCCCTTGGGAACATGAACCAGACAATGATGCTCTCCATCACCAGTTCTATTTAACATTGTATTGGAGCTCCTTTGAAAGTCTTAGTCATGGCAATGAGGCAAGAAAGAGAAATAAAAGTTATCCAAAAAGGCAAAGAAGAAGTAAAGCTATCTCTATTCACTGATGACTCAATCCAATATGTAGAAAACCCAAGAGGCTTGACAAAAAAAAATTACTAGAACTAATAGAAAGTTTCAGCAAAGTGACAGGATACAAGGTCAACATACAAAAATCAGTTGGATTCCTCTACATCAACAAAGAGACCTCTGAAAAGGAAATAAAAACAATAATACCTGTTACCAAAAAAGATTAAATGCTTAGGAATAAATGTTACTGGAAACACAAAAGACCTATACAAAGAAAACTACAAAACACAACTACAAGAAGTCTACATAAATGGAAGAACATGCCGTGTTCGTGCATAGGAAGGCTGAGTATTATGAAAATGTCAATACTACCCAAAGCAATCTACACATTTAATGCATTCCTGATCCACATTCCATAAAAATTCTGTATGGACATGGAAAAACCAATCACTAACTTCATATGGAAATGAAAGAGACCTTGGATAAGTAAAGCACTGCTGAATTAAAAAAAAAAAAAAAAAAATGGACATGGAAAAACCAATCACTAACTTCATATGGAAATGAAAGAGACCTTGGATAAGTAAAGCACTGCTGAATTAAAAAAAAAAAAAAAAA
>NW_006922113.1:1546826-1548575 GCF_000298275.1 Orycteropus afer afer | reverse complement strand
TCTCTATTGGAAATAAAATGGTAATTTTTGATGTTATAATTGATATAAGAGTTCATTGGTATGATATATATGTCTATGTATCAGGACAGTGATAGTGTTTAAGAAGTAAAACAGGGTTTCCCTTCTTAGCCTGCGTAACTGTGTACCCCTTTTCTCCTCTCCCCAAATAATGGGGCTTGCTACTAGACATAGCTAATGAGGGGTTGGGATTTTGTGGTTTGATTCAGGGTCTCTGTGGAATTTCTTTGAACTACAGAAACACTGCTACTTGCAGTGTCTTTCTTGTTTTTATCAGTTTAGCAAAAACATTGCCTTTCAATGCAACTACATGTTCAAAGCAAAACATAAATTTGTGTTACTTTAAAGGACTTGTTAATTTCCTTTGTACTCCAAATCCTCTGCATTAACAAATTCAATATGCTGATTCAATATTCAAACTTATTCCATTTTGGCTGCTATTAACTTCAAAGGAACCCTGAAAAGAAGAGTGTAAGAGAATTAGATTCTTGTGTTGAAAAATTAATACATTACTGACAACTGACCCACTTTTCAGTTTTTCTATTTTATGAAATTTTAAAGTTTTTCTATTTATAAGATAGATTTGTGGTTAAATTTGTCCCCGGGTATTGCTCCTTTAAAGATTAAACTGCCAACCCTATCAAGTCAAGGAGCTCTGGTGGTGTAGTGGTTAAGGCATTTGGCTGCTAACTAAAAGGTTTGTGGTTTGAATCCACCAGCCACTCTGAGGAAGAAAGATGAGACAATCTGCTTCTGTAAAGATTTACAGCCTTGGAAACCCAATGGGGATTGCTACAGATTAGAATTGACTCATTGAGAGTTAATTTAGTTACCCTATCAAGTCAGTGTAGTTCTGTGCATGCATGGTGCATATTTGTTTTAGTACCACCTTTGGAACTCTGATTGTCATCCTGGTGTGTGTGCATGTGTATTTGAAGTTAGGTATTAAATGTAAAAATATTTGATATGTAAAATGATAGATTATAAGTGAAATTTCCTTAATGAATAGTGTCTTTATTTATTTTGCTTCTGTTTACTTAACACATTTTATAACATTTATCTCATTGGGAATTGTCAATGAGTACAAATATAAGCTTTAACCTTTACTACTTAAATATCAATAACATATAATTATCAATATGAATGTACTTTACTATTTTCTCTTACTAATATATAACAACACATTTAACAATTTTGAAAAGAAAATGTATATGCTTGTCCAAAACTTATAACCCAAGGAATAAATGCGCTGATAGTTATTCCTTTTCTTTGATCGTTAAACTAAATTTGTATTTCACCATAGCAAAAGCTAAGGAAGGTAAAAGGAAATTCAGTTGCTAGGTGATATCAATAATCCTTTCGTTTGACTCTAAGCAGAACATTTAATTTCCAAGATGATATGAAAGTTTTTGAATAATATCTGTATTCTAGCATTAGATAGAGGTCACATATTTTAGGAAGTCTCTTTCTTTGTATGATTATAAAGTATATATCTTTGCTATAAAATGATTTTAAAAAAAAATCTGTTCTCCTAATTTCCTAATTTAATTTGCTATTTTAGCTCTATATTTGTGTAAGCAAAATAAAAACACATACAGGAGAAAATTCAAATACAGTCATCCCTCCATGTCCATGGGAGATTGGTTCCAGGACCCCTGCAGATAACCAAAATCCACAGCTGTTCAAATCCCTTATATAAAATGGCTTACTTTTTGCATATAACCTGTGTAT
>NW_006922113.1:1544616-1546191 GCF_000298275.1 Orycteropus afer afer | reverse complement strand
AATGCCCTTGGATGATGTATCTGTGTTAATGATGTGGTATGTCTTACCACTCAGTCATTTTGTTACTAGAATCATATTGGAAGTGAAATTTTCATATTTGATATTAGTGGTATTTCCACTTAATCTCTTACCTAGCCACTCCCTGAGCAGTTTTTCCCTATGAAGTTAGGAAAAGCTCACAATTTCTATTCTGTTTCTATTGCTTTACCTTGTCTCCCCCCACAAACATAAAAATACCTGTACTCAAAAAAGTTTGCAACACTGGATGTAATTAAAGATTTCATTAAGTACTTAAGAGTGCTGACAGTCAAAGATGTGAATAAACAGCAACAAACTCCAATCCTGTAGAGACTGGGCAGATTAGCTGAATAAGTATAAGGCTCAAATTGAGACCTGTGTCAGGGTTGGTTCTCTAGAGAAGCAAAATCAGTAAAGCTTATAGAAAAAGAGAAATTTATCTTAGGAAAATGTCTCACACCAATATAGAAACTGGCAAGTCCCAAGTTTTGGGATCAAACTGCTTTTCCTGACTCACACAGCTGCAGGGGCTGATGAGCTCAAGGTTGGCAGGAAGTTTAATGGCTGTTGACTCCAATGGATGATGAATCCAAGATCTCCAGGCCGAATGGTGGATTGTTCACTCACAGACAGTTTAGGCAGCACAACCAGATCTTGATCCACAGAAGAGTGTCTCTTTTCCCAGGATGTCCATAAATATATTGGAAACAGGCCACACCTCTAGGGAAATTCCCGTTCAACCAATTGGCTGCTCAAAACATATACATCCAATCCCATCATGGGAATAACCCACATCACGACTGCTTAAAACACACAGAATTGTGGTCCAGCCAAATTGAAACACAGCTCCAACTATCACAAGACCTCATGCCCCATTAGTGACGAAGGCTCCACTACAAGCATATCTCATTTTATTGAGCTTTGTTTTATTGCACTTCACAGATGCAACTTTATTTTTTTTTTTTAGAAAAACAAATGGAAGGTTTGTGACAACCTTGCATTGAGCAAGTCTATTGGCACCCTTTTTCCAACAGCATGCACTCACTTTATATCTCTGTGTAACATTTTGGTGATTATCACAATGTTTCCAACTTTCTCATAACAGACTATAGTATAGTGTGAATATAAATTTTATATGCAATGTAAAACCAAAAAATTCATGTGACTCACTTTATTGCATTATTCACTTATTGCAGTATTCTGGAACTGAATTTACATTATCTCTGAGGTATGCCTGTATTTAGCTCTAACAGATGTAGAATGTAGGAATGACAGCCCTGAGTCACAAGACTTCTCAATTTTTCAAGAGGAGCCAATGCTTTGAATTTTTATGTATAATCTCCCATCATTTACATTTTAATTTTAAAAAATCAAGTAAAAAATATTCTATGGGCAGGATTTGGCTTGGAACATGTAACTTCTCCTCTAAAAATTAAGAAATGGTAATCATGAGGATATTCACAAATATAGCTCAGAATACACAAGGTAGCTGGCATTTCTATGTATGAAGATTCTTTTTTTTTCCCCCATATAGTATATCTTCGAAGACATGTAAAG
>NW_006922113.1:1537968-1540466 GCF_000298275.1 Orycteropus afer afer | reverse complement strand
TCTGCCTGTGCATATTCAGCCCTTGTATTCTTCCAAGATTTTTCTTTCCAAGAAGTGTATCTACCTAATGTAAATGTTCAGCTCATATCCCTATCTTTAGTTTGGCTGGAAGCCATAGGAGTGCGTTCCATTCCAGACCTGAAGTGCAGCTAAGGGCCATAGCCTCAGGGGTTCGATTAGGCCTATGAAAACAGCAAACCTGTTCGCCCCCCCCCCTTTTTTTTTCCAATTATTTTGAGTTTTGTTCCACATTGTTCTAATTCTATCAAGGGTCTCCTACATAGATCCCACTCTGAGTGGTGGACTGTGCTGGCTGGGCACCATCTAGTTCTTCTGGTCTCATAGTTATATAGACTGAGGATTTCAATTGGTCACTCAGAGTGCTTGTTTCCATGAGTCTTTGGTTTTCTTCATTCTTCTTTGCATTGGAGGAGGGCAGGCCCATCTTTGCATCTTGATGGCCACTTGCAAGCTTTTAAGATCCCAGTCGCTATTTGCCAAAATAGGATGTGAAACAATGTTTTGTGCAGTATGTTGTACCAATTGAGTTTGATGTCCCCTGGGACTATGGTCCTGAGTGCACAGGTCCAACTACTTGTTTCCTCTGGGTAGCTGGCTGTGGCCAAGAAATGACTACAACCTTGTCCCTTTTCAGCTGTTCTATAGACCTGGGAATTCTTATAGAACTTATAAATACACTTGTAGAAGCATTGTCTAGCAACCCTATACATTCAGCCTGTCCACCCATCTATCCACCAGTATATCAATGTTTGCCTTCACTGACAATGCAGTACTGTACATGTAAAAGGGTTCATCTTTGTTGTCTATACCTTCCATGCACCTCTCTATGTCTTCTTCCTCCTTAATACCACTGTGTGATCACTCATATTTCGTACACTGACCTTCCCTTCACCCAAATCTATACTTGTCTCTACCTGACAGTGTTCCCTCCTCTCCTTTCCCCTCTCACCCCTGGAAAACAAAAAAGAAAATTTCCTTCTGTAGATAAACCTTTCCTTGACTTTTACAATAATGAACTAATACAATATTTGTCCTTCTGTGATTGACTTATTTCACCCAGCATAATGTCCTCCAAGTTCATCCACATTATGCAGTGTTTTCTAGATTCTATATTATTCTTTAGGGTTGCATAATATTCCATTGTATGTATGTACCATAGTTTGGCTATCCATTCTTCCATTGATGGACACCTAGGTTGTTTCCATCTTTTGGCTATTGTAAATAGTGCTGTGATGAACATGGGTGTGTATATATCTGTTCTTGTCCTGGCTCTCCCTTCTTTAGGATATATCCTAGTAATGGAATGGCTGGGCCAAATAGTATTTCTATTTCCAGCTTTTTAAGGAGTTTCCATACTGTTTTCCATAGTGGTTGTACCAATTTGCAGTCCCACCAGCAGTGTATGAGAGTCCCAATCTCTCTGCATCCTCACCAGTATTTTTTTCCTGTCTTCTTGAACTTTGCTACTGGGGCAAGATGGTATCACATTGTTGCTTTGATCTGCATCTCTCTAATGGCTAATAATCATGAGCATTTCTTCATATGTTTGTTGGCCATCTGAATATCCTCTTTGGTGAAGTGTCTATTCATGTCTTCTGTCCATTTTTAAATTGTTTTGTTTGTCTTTTTGTTGTTGAGGTATTGGAGTTTCCTATAAATTTTAGAGATAAGTCCTTTGTCAGATATATCATTGCTGAATATTTTTTCCCAGTCTGTAGGTTCTCTTTTGACTCTTTTGGAGAAGTCATTGGAAGCACATAAAATTTAATTTTTGGAAGGTCCCATCATCTAGTTTGTCTTCTGCTGTTTGTGCATTTTCAGTTATGCTTGATAGTATATTTATGTCGTTTATTAGGGCCCCTAAATTTGTCCTTAATTTTTCCTTGAGGAATTTTATGGTTTTAGGTTTCACATTTAAGTCTTTGATCCATCTGGAGTTATTTTTTCTGTATGGTGTGAGGTACAGATCTTGTTTCATTTGTCTGCAAATGAATATCCAGTTTTGCCAGCATCATTTATTAAGCAGACAATCTCTTCCTCACTTAATGAATTTTGGCCCTTTGTCAAAGATCAGCTGACCAAAAATCAATGGATCTATTTCAAGGTTCTCAATTCTATTCCATTAGTCTATGTGTCTGTCATTGTGCCAATAACAGGAAGTTTTGACTACTGTGTCTATATAGTAGGTTTTGAGATCCGGCAGTGTGAGACCTCCTACTTTGTTCTTCTTCAATAATACTTTGTTTATCAGAGCTCTCTTTCTTTTCCATATAAAGTTAGAGATAGATTTATCCATATCCTTAAGAATGTTGATGGGATCTGGATTGGGATTGCATTGAATGTATAGATTGCTTTGGGTATTTTTCATTTGTGAACATTTTCACAATGTTCAATCTTAATATCCATGAGCATGTCATGTTCTTCCATTTAGTTAGATCTCTGATGATTTCTTGAAGTAGTCTTTTACAGTTTTCTTT
>NW_006922113.1:1536555-1537826 GCF_000298275.1 Orycteropus afer afer | reverse complement strand
TAAATGGTATTGATTTTCTTACTTATTATTTTTTTCCAGCAATCTCTTTGCTGGTGTAGAGTAATCCAACTGATTTTTGGATATTGATCTTGTATTCTGCCACGATGCTAAATCTCTCAATTAGTTTCAGTAGATTTTTGACTGAGTCTCTTGGGTTTTTTAAGTGTAGGATCAAATCATCAGGAAATAAGGATAGTTTGACTTCTTCCTTATCAATTTGGATGCCTTTGAATTCCCTCTCTTGCCTTATTGCCCTAACTAGGACTTTCAACACAATGGTGAATGGAAGTGGTGATAGAGGGCATCCTTGTCTGATTCCTGTTTCAAGGGGAATGGTTTCAATCTGTCTCCACTGTGAATAATGTTGGCTATGGGTCTTGCATATATGAGCTTTATTATGTTGAGGTATGTCCCTTCTATTCCTATTTTGCTGAGAGTTTTGATCAGGAATGGATATTGGATTTTATCAAATGCCTTTTCTTCATTGATTGATATGATCATGTGGTTCTTCTCCTTTATTTTATTTATGTGTTGGATGACATTGATTGTTTTTCTAATGTTGAACCATCCTTACATACGTTATATGAACCCCACTTGGTCATAATGAATGATTTTCTTGATACATTGTTGGAGTCTATTGGCTAGGATTTTGCTGAAGATTTTTGCATCTATATTCATGAGGGATATTGGTCTGTAGTTTTCCTTTTGAGTGACGTCTTTGCCTGGGTTTGATATCAAAGTTATGCTTGCTTCATAAAATGAGTTAGGGAGGATTCCATCCTTTTCTATGTTTTGGAATAGTTTGAGTAGGATTGTTGTCATTTCTTCTCTGAATATTTGGTAGAGTTCTCCAGTGACTGTCTGGGCAGGACTTTTTTTTGTTGGTAATTTTATCACCTGTTCAATTTCTTCTTTTATTATGTATCTGATCAACTTTTCCATCTCAGTCTGTGTTAGTTTAAGTAAGTTTTGTATTTCTAGAAATCTGTCCACTTCTTCCAGATTTTCACATTTGTTGGAGTACAGTTCTTCATAGTATCCTGATATTATCCTTTTTATTTCAGTAGGTTCTGTTGTGATGTTGCCCATTTCATTTCTTATTTGTATTCTTTCCCTCTTTTCCTTTGTTAAATTTGCCAGTGGTTTGTCAATTTTATTAATCTTTAAAAAAAACCCAACTTTGAGTCTTGTTGATTCTTTCTATTGTCTTTCTATTTTCTGTTTCATTGACTATTATTTCCTTTCTTCTGCTGACTGTAGGCTTTTTTTTT
>NW_006922113.1:1534738-1536367 GCF_000298275.1 Orycteropus afer afer | reverse complement strand
ACACAGTTGTTTTTGAGGAGAGTATTGCACAGTTTCCATGTGTTTGCTCTTTTTCCATTGATCTTCCTATTGCTGATTTCTAATTTGATAGTATTATTATCTGAGAAGTTGCTTTGCAGTATTTCAAAGTTTTACATTTATGAAAGCTTGCTTTATGGTGTAATATATAGTCTGGCATGAAGAATCATCCATATGCACTGGATAAGAATGTATATTGTGGTGTTATTGGGTGAAGTGCTCTGTAGATGTCTATAAGGGCAAGTTGGTGGATTGTTTTCTGTAGCTCTTCTGCATCTTTTTTGAGTTTCTTTCCAGTTTTTCTATCTTTGATTGAAAGTGGTGTATCAAAGTCTCCCACTATGACTGTGGAGTCATCTATATGTATTTTCAATTCTGTTAAGGTCTGATTTGTATATTTTGGAGTTATTTCATTGTGTCCATAGATATTTATTATGGTTGTATCTTCCTGTTCAATTGATCCTTGGTTGTATCTTCCTGTTCAATTGATCCTTTAATCATCATATAATGTCCTTCCTTGTCTCTTATGGTGATTTTTGCCTTAAAGTCAATTTTATCAGAAATTAGTATTGCCACTCCTGATCTTTTGTGGTTGCCACTTGCTTGATATATCTTTTTCCGAGCTTTGATTTTTAGTCTATTTTTGTCTTTGTCTCTAAGGTGTGTCTCTTGTAGATAGTATATTGATGGGTTATGTTTTCTTATCCAGTCTTCAACTCTCCCTTTCTTGAGTGGTGCATTTAATCCATTGTCATTCAGTTTAATTATTGACAAGTATGAATTGGTTGCTGTCATTTTATTATGTGTTTTTTTTTCATGGTGTTCCTGGTTTCTTTGCTCCATATAATTTTCTGTGCTGAGCTCATTATGTTTATGAACTGTGTTATCATTTCCTTTGTTGCTATTGTTTTAGTATTTGCTAAATATTTGTGTTTGTTCTCTTTTTTTTTATTACAATATGAAGTTCTATCATTTTTCTTTGAGTTACCCTGTGATTTATAATTTTCTCCCCAAATTTAGAGCAGTCCATTCTATCTTGCAACTCTCTCAACTTCCTCACCATTTAGAAATTTTTAACTACACTATTTTTTCCCTCTTTTTGGTTTGTAGTTGTCCTCATTTGCCAATTGATATCTCTGGCTCCCTGTTTACAGTCTTTTATGTTTATTTTACTTTGGATACTTCCATAGCTGTGTTGATTTCTGGATTATGTGACTTTGTATATTAATAGTTGGTTATTGTTCACTGTTATTGATATTCTATTCAAATACTCCCTTTAGTATTTCTTGTAAAGTTGATCTGATTTTAACAAATTCCCTTAATTTCTGCTTTTTTGTAAATCTCCTAATTTCAGCATCATATTTGGGGGATAATTTTTCCAGGTATATAATTCTTGGTTAGAAATTTTTTTCTTTCAGGGTTTTGTATATACCATCTCATTGCCTTCTCATTTGCATAGTTTCTGCTGGGAAATCAGAGCTTATTCTTATAAGTTGTCCTTTGTAAGTAACTTTTTGTTTTTCCTATGCTGCTTTCATGATTCTTTCTTTGACTTTGGTTTTGATGAGTTCAGTGATGATATTTCTTGGTGATTTTTTGGGGGGATGTATC
>NW_006922113.1:1533372-1533893 GCF_000298275.1 Orycteropus afer afer | reverse complement strand
ATAAACACACAGGAACAATCACCAAAAAAATAAAAAATAAAATAAAAATCCAAATCCTCAATATCTGGGGAGAGGGCAATAAGGGAAAATAGGTAGAGTAGGATAATAATGAAGAAAAAAATGGGAAAAATGCAAAAAGAAAAACAAGAAATGGAGTTAACCACAAGAAAGAAAAAAATGAGAACCAGCAAAGGGAAGAGAGAAAAAGTTGAAAACTAGAACCTGGGAAGGGAAAAATAAAGAATAATAACAAAAATAATGAATAATAATAATTATTATTTTAAAACATACAAAAACAAACAAACCAAAAAAAAAGGGGAAAAAAATTCTAGGCATGGTGGGGCAGGGCACCTAGGCTCTGTTTAAGCATACAGACTGTGATGGAATTCCAGCCCAGAAGGTGGGTGGGAGTGAGGGATAGCTGCACCTCTGTTCACCAAGAGGGTGTGGGGTCTAGGAGTAACAAGGGAATCTTGCACTGTTCCAGTCATTTGTGTACTGAATGTCCTCATGGTTCCTGG
>NW_006922113.1:1529877-1531187 GCF_000298275.1 Orycteropus afer afer | reverse complement strand
CTCACCCAAGCGTTTTCTTTTAGTGTTAAAGTTAGGTAGGTGATGAGGAGGAAAAAAGACATATGAAGCCCTTTGGTGTTGAGGAACAGCCTTCACACTGCTCAGATTATGGGTGTGCTCAGGCCAAGAGCTCCCAATCACTGGGTTTAAAGGATCCTGAGCTTTGCATATGAGCTATAGATCAATTCTAGGAGTCTCTTTGGAATGGTGATTTCCTGTTGAATTCAAACTGCTTTGAGCCTTTGGTACAATTTGAAAAGTTCACAAGTAATAAAGAAAGGTCTTCAACAAAGGAGGAAATGGGAAAATCATTTATATCAATAAACTGGTAACATTGCCCTCTAACGTATCCATTAACTAATTAGACACAATTTCAATGCAAGAAATTTGTCTCAGTGTCTTTGCTCATTGGAACTGATAAAAAAAAAAAAAATGCATTTATTCTGTTTACTTCTAGCTTCAGCAAGTCACCTTTGTTCTGGCACTCAGCCACATCTTCCAGCTCACTCATCTGTGGCTGAATTTAATGAGACCTACATCTTGCTGTGAAGTGGGTTGTGGAAATTATTGTAATGATTATTAAATCATTTTCCCAAATCCTTTTAATCTTTGAAATGTTTAATTTCTCAAATCCCAAGTCATCTAGTAAAATGAAAAGACTGCAAAAGCAGCACAGCTCCCCTGCCTTTCCCAAAAGTGCATATTTTCCCTCCCATCTCCTTGATATTTACTGACATCCATTATAGAAATTAAAAAGCAGCAGTAACCCATATCATGAGGTTCTTGCTATTTGTTTGGAGTTCTGGGTTTGAAAGTTGAGAAAGACAATCAACACAAAACATTGAGTTTGTCAAGGAGAAATATTCTGCATATGATGAGACTGAGTTTGAGAAAAATACTTCCTGATTCCATAATGTTATATGGGGAAATGCATGTAAAAGGAATATAGTTTCTTTGCTAAACTATGGAGATATTAATTTTTGACTACATAATTGATTGTGAGTTATTTAAAAGACATTTTGGAAGTGTTAAAAAAAAATCAAAACTCACTGAAATTTAAACATGAGGTTTATTCTGAACAGTTAATCTATGTACATATATGCAGGCCATTTTAATTCCAGACAAAGCAAACAGCTTTTAGAAGCTAGGTATTCATTAGAGCTTAAATTCTAGATGCTTAGTTTAATGAAGGCTGCAGTCTGCAGAGGGAGCCCTAACTCCATATTGAGTCTTGACATAGTTCATATGCCATTTGAGTTCTTCCATTTACTTCCCCAATTCCTTGTGACCATTAAACCATGGAGATGTCA
>NW_006922113.1:1527037-1528467 GCF_000298275.1 Orycteropus afer afer | reverse complement strand
ACATCTTTGCTCTTCAGCACTTTAAAGAGGTCTTTTGTAGCAGATTTGCCCAGTGCCATATGATGTCATGATTACTGTTTCCATTTGTGTTAATTATGGAAACAAGTAATATGAAGTCTTCAACAACTTCAATCTTTTCTCCATTTATAGTGATGCTACCTATTGGTTCAATTGTGAGGATTTTTGTTTTCTTTAGATTGAGATGTAAGCAAGCCATACTGCAGACTGTAGTCTTTAATCTTCATCAGTAAGTGCTTCAAATCCTGGTCACTTTCAACAAGCAAAGTTGTGTCATCTACCTATGGCAGGTTGTTAATGAGTCTTCCTCCAAAGCTGATGCCACGCTCTTCCTCATGTAGTCCATCTTCTTGAATTATTTATTAGCATACAAGGTGAATAAGTATGGTGAAAAGATACAACCCTGATGCACTCCCTTCTTGAATTTAAACCATGCAGTGTCTCCTTGTTCTGTTCGAATGATAGCCTCTTAGTCTATGTACAGGTTCCTCATGAGCACAATTAAGTATTCTGGAATTCCCATTCTACTTAATGTTATCCATAATTTGTTATGATCCACACAATCAAATACTTTTGTGTAGTCAATAAAACACAATTGAACATCTTTCTGGTATTCTTTGCTTTCACCCAAGATCCATCTGACATCAACAATGATATCCCTCATTCCACGTTCTCTTCTGAACCCAGCTTGCATTTCTGGAAGTTTCCTGTCAGTACACTGCTGCAACCATTTTTGAATTATATTCTGCAAGATTTTACTTGCATGTGATATTAATGATATTGTTTGATAATTTCCACATTCTATGGGATCATCTTTCTTTGGAATGGGTATAAACATGTATCTCTTCCAATCAATTGGCCTGGTAGCTGTCTTCCAAATCTCTTGGCACAGATAAGCGTTTGTTGAAACATCTCAAAGGGCATTCCTTTAATTCCTGGAGCCCTGTTTTTTGTCAGTTCCTTCACTGCAGCTTCGACTTCTTTCAGTACCATTGGTTCTTGATCATATGCTACCTCCTGAAATGGATGAACATTGACTAATTCTTTTTGGTACAGTGACTTTGTGTATCCTTCCATCTTCTTTTGATGTTTCCTGCATCATTCAATATTTTGCCCATAGAATCTTTCAATATTGCAACTGGAGACTTGTGGTAGTTAAAGTTGTATGTCAACTTGGTTGGCCCTGGTTGAGTGCCTGGGCAGCTGGTGGTTGTTATTCCCCAAGATGAAACTGGCAATCAGCTCCATGGTGGGATCTACCACAAGCAGCTGAGTAGCTGCTTTAGGGATGTGGTCTGCTTCCCATATATAAGAAACAGTTTTGGGAATGGTCTCTAGCCTATGGCACGCTTGATCCCTGAATGTAGCTGTGTCATTATTCAGCAGCCTGCCATGCTCTGCCAACATTGGGA
>NW_006922113.1:1518149-1526030 GCF_000298275.1 Orycteropus afer afer | reverse complement strand
ACAAGTTGGTAAATATCTTCAATTTCCTCATCTGTGACTTTGGCAGTTGGTGTGTAAATTTGAATAATAGTAGTATTAACTGGTCTTCCAGTCATATCATGTCAGTGTATGGATATTATCCTATCATTGACAACATTGCACTTTAATATAGATCTTGAATCATTCTTCATAACAATGAATGTCATGCCATTCCTCTTCAATTGGTCATTCCAGGCATAGCAGATCATACGGTTGTCTGATTCAAAATGCAAACATCTATTAATAATCATAACATAGAATGTACAAAGTATAGATCTAGGAAAATTGGAAATTGTCAAAAATGAAATGGAATGCATAAAGATTGATATCCTAGGCATATGTTTCCCTAGCACAGGTGACATGGTGCTTATAAAGAGAAAAAACAAAATCAAACAAAACCCTTTGCCGGCAAGTTGATTTTGATTCATAGAGACCCTATAGAGCATAGTAGAACTGCCCCATAAGGTTTCCAAGGCGGTATTCTTTACTAGAGCAGACTGCCATATCTTTCATTTCCAGAGTGGTTCAAACCTCTGACCTTTTGGTGAACAGCCAAGCACATAACCACTAAACCACCAGGGCTTGCTCCATAAAGAGAAGGAAGAAATACAGAAGATCAACTAATGGAAAATCTTAACATGACTGAGATTTAGTGCTTTCCCTTTTTACCAAGATCCATTAGTAATTTTGACCTTCCACTCACCTGCAGCCTTGAGGAACCCACCAGCCACTCCTCAGAAGGAAGGTTGGGCAATCTACTTCCATAGTGATACTGCCTTGGAAACTCAAGGAGGGGTTACTATGAGTTGGGTCCGACTAGATGGCACATAACAACAACAACAACAACAACAAAATAAGAGGTAATGATTTGACAAGTATATTTTTCTAGTAGGATGAGATAAATTTTCATTTCTATAGAGCAGTTTCTGGCAGGCTTTTGTAGTTTGGCTCAGGCTTTTTATAGTTAATATTTGGTTTCATGGATAAGATATCTGTTATTAATTTTCCTATTCAACAGAACCTTACTATGGTCTGTAAATTATAGTTGAGATGGCCATACATTCAGTTTGTCCCAGCACAGTTCCCATCTACACATGTTGACTGCAATGTAATTGTTGACAGTGTTC
The DNA here is from genome assembly GCF_000298275.1 of Orycteropus afer afer. Lineage (NCBI taxonomy): Eukaryota > Metazoa > Chordata > Mammalia > Tubulidentata > Orycteropodidae > Orycteropus > Orycteropus afer. The sequence continues at coordinate 1,524,885 of NW_006922113.1, read as the reverse complement.
TCCTTTCACTCTGTTTTGGTGAATGAACTTTATGGTCACCCTAGATATAGAATGTGTACATAGTCAACCAAAGATAACTAGTGTTGAATCAGAGAATTAATAATAGACGTCTTGCTTGATTTTAAATTTTTTCTTAACCACAAAATCAAATTTTCACTTTAAAGAAATCCCTGACCAAAATCAATACACTACCTGCTTTTCTTTAACCCTAAATTGAAAGTCCTTTCTTTCTTATTGACAGCCAGGTTTAGTAAATTTGAATCTCAAAAGATGGCTGGCTAGAGGCCCAGAAACTATTCTATGAGCTGATATCTCTTAATCTCAGTAAAAGGGGGAGGGCACGGTTCAATCAATCCCTCTAAAATTAGCCAGTGGGTGATCTTCTATATTTCTCACTCCTTTTCTTTTTATAGGCTCTCTAGTGGCATATAGCCTAAGGCATTTAACTGCTTACCAGAAGGCTATGGTTCAAATCTACCAGCCATTCCTCAGAAGGAATACTGGAAATATATTTCCATACAGATACCACCTTGGAAACCCAAGGAGGGGTTGTTATGAGTCAAACTGACCCCACAATTGTGGGTTTGATTTGGTTTTGGGGTAATCTACTTCTGTAAAGATTTACTGCCTTGGAAACCGAATTCAGGGGAGGGCTGTCACTGTGAGTAGGAATCAAGTGATGACAGTCAGGTGTTTTTGTTTTTTTTCCCTTTATAAGTTCCATTGTACCTAGTTTCTTCAAGCAACTATTTTTTTTTCTGGAATCAAATTGCATATAGAATAACTCCTCAGAATAAACCTTAAGTTCAAATTTCAGTGAATTATGATTATTTTTAACACTATATACAAAATCAATCCTACGTAGAAGCATACACAGTCTATCCAGTTTCATCTTCCTTCAAAGGAAAGTTGTAAAATGACCCTTGATACAAACCCTTGCTCCCTTAGAAATGGTAAGAAAGCAGCTTGCACTTACGCACCTTCTCAAAATATAGAAAAATGTGTGTGCACTCAATTATGCCATTTGCAACTCAGTATCAAATATATATTTCACTCTAAATGTACCCTGAAAACACTGTCAAAAGCAGACCTTGAAAATGTAACGTATTTCATTCCATAAGTAATGCTAAGTGAGGAATAACTCAATTCTACCAGAAAAGTTCAGAAAAATAAATATTTGATATTACAGTCATCTTTTAAAAATAGATTGCTTTTGAGAAACTTATTAGATACTTTTATCATTTTTACTTAGAGAGTATTGAAATAACTTTTGAAATAATCAGTGTGTACTACCAATGGCAAGGAGAACATTCCAAAATGAAATGAAAGTGCAATTAAGGTGAAGGAAGACTCTGTACATAATTTTATATGTTGTTGTTGTTGTTATGTGCCGTCGAGTCAAACCCGACTCATAGCAACCCCTCCTTGGGTTTCTGAGGCAGTATCACTACGGAAGTAGGATTGCCCAACCTTCCTTCTGAGGAGTGGCTGGTGGGTTTGAACTGCCAGCTGTCTGGTTAGCAGGCAAGTGTCTTAGCCACTATGCTACCAGAGCTCCCTATTTTATACATATATAAAATATATATTTCATAATATTAAGCCATTTCCATGTCAATTCTGAAAGATTAGAAAAATGCCAATAAAAAATATTTTAAGGACACTGAATTGTGCTCATAACATATGGATGTCAGAGGGTAATACCAGTATATTCACAATACTGCATTACCATTAACACCAAACACCAGGCTACAGTTAAACACATAAACATCTGAGATGATCAGATGGGGATCAGTGAACAGGATTATAATCTAAAACAAGGATAGATTCAGCAGAGGCTAATCTTGCACAGATACCAGTGTTAAAAAATACCCACAATCCTTACAGAAACAACAGAAGATAGACATAAAGCAATACTTCACAGACAGTCAGACACTGTGGGAGAGAGATCCAATGGATCTACCAACTCAGGGACATAGTCCTGGGGGATACTAGACTCAATTGACACAACAAAATATATAAAAATTTTGTTTCACAACCTACATTGGTCAGTAGTGACTGGGGTCTTAAAAGCTTTCGAGTGGTCATCTAAGATGCAGCTAAGGTTTCCTATTGTCAGAAGTGAAGAAGAGTGCACAAAACTGAGGGCATTTGGACATGATGAACCTTGAGACCAGAAAACTAGATAGTGCCTGACTATCCATGCCAACTACTCGGGAAAGAGTCACAACTGGAGATCCTGGATAGAGTGGGAGGAAAAACTTGGAACAAAATCAAAAAACACAATAATGACCAGAATTACTGAAAATTATTATAAAAAGTTTGCAATGACTACCCTGACTCTTTTATTGAGTGAGATGAAACTGATAGGGTGTAAAAAAGAAACTCACTGCATTGTTTTCTGTCTCTTCTTGTTGAAACCAACCCTTACCTTAAATAAATATACTTTCTATGTTTAATAATTCTTTCCCTGCCCTTAGTTGAAAACAGGTGTACCACAAAGTTGTTATGGTCACTTTTAGATAAAAATTCTTTACTTCCTTTTAGAATAAAACAAACTGGTTTCATTAAGATTAAGATGTCCCTGCCAGTGAAATAGGAGTTCCTGGGTAATGTAGTCTCCTAATTTTCCAAACTTTTTCTTGCTTTATATAAGGAGAAATTTCTCCCTATCCATGAGAGAGAATAAATGAAATGCCGCAATGCTTTTAAAATTCTCTTCAAATATATATTTATATATATATATATATTTCAGCCTGTCTAACATCTTTTACATATATATTATGGAAGTGGGTGGTTACAAATTTTGGTAAAATTATTTCATAATCTCTTGTTGTTGTTGTTGTTATGTGCCATCGAGTCAGACCCGACTCATAGCAACCCCTCCTTGGGTTTCTGAGGCAGTATCACTACGGAAGTAGATTGCCCGACCTTCCTTCTTCTGAGGAGTGGCTGGTGGGTTTAAACCGCCAGCCTTCTGGTTAGCAGTCAAGTGCATTAGGCACTACGCTATCTTTAGAATGTTCTATATAGGTGGTCTAATGCCTCACTATGGAATAAAATCAAAGCCATTCCCCTCGAGTCAGTTTCAACTCACGGAGACCCTATAGGACAAAGTAGAACTGCCCCATAGGGTTTCCAAGGCTGGAATATTCATGGAAGCAAACTAAATACATCTTTCTCCCAAAGAGTGGCAGGTGGAACCAAATTGCCAACCTTTTGGTTAACAACATAGCACTGAATCACTGTGCCACTAGGGCTCCTCCACTATAAAATAGGGGTTGGCCAACTGCAACTTATGTGCCAAATCTAGCTTGCCATCTTGTAATTTAAGAAAGATTTTTACATTTCAAATAATTAAAAAATATCAAAAGAAGAATCATATTTTTGGAAACATGAAAATAATGTGAAATTCAAATTTCAGTGCTAATAAATAAAATTTTATTGGAACAAAGTCATGCCCATAATTTCTATATTATCTGTAGCTGCTGTAGTGATATAATGGAAAATTAAATAGTTGAGACAGAGACCCTATGAACTGTACATCCTAAAATACTTACTACTTGTTCCTTTTCAGAAAAGGTTTACTGATCGCTGATTTAGAATATAAGGAATGCCTGCCCCTGAATCTGTGGTATTGTTCTTGGCTTTTGGGTTTTTAGTTGAAATTGAGACAGTAAAAGTTCCATTTTAAACATCCTGTTACTCTACATATGAAAGCTGCCAAAATGTTATTACAATCTTAATTTTATGATCCTTAAATCAATGTGCATTTAACATGGCTTCTAAGTTTAGCGTTTGCCACCTAGATAGAGATTTTAAAAAAATACAGGCAATATGCTTTATGCTTTCTTGTGAGAAATATTCTTGGCTGAAAATGTAGTATGATAGATTTCTAGAACAGAGCTTTGAAATAGTTCTTCCTGTTACAGTCATGACCAATGAAACGAAACCAGAATGGACCTGTATTTGTAAAACTGTCCTGTATTTTTAAAATCTGCGGGTACTGAAATGATAACTGGAATGGGAAAAATTATAGGTCGATGCCCTGTTAAAAATTTAATCTCCCTCTTAGAAAACAAGGGGCAGCATTTGTGTTCCATAGCAACCAACTCTCTTGACCAGCAGAGGAAGAAACAGTAGTGCCTAGCTCAAAGATGCCAGCAACCACACTACTTTGAATGTGTGTCATGCTCTATAGTCCTGAAAATAATCCAATCTCCTTCATCAGGCTCCTGAAAGGGCTCACTATGCCTCTGTCAAGTATCTCATTTCGGGGCTTCACACCCTCATTTTTCCCATTCTAATTATCATTCCAATACACCCATACTCTACTTTGCTGCATTGGCCCTACTCCAGAATCACTCATAACATTCACCTTCCACAACAATCCCAAGCCTAGAATTTAGGCAGGAATTGATTAGCCATAGTTATTGTAAGTCTCAAAGAATCAGTAGTCTATTGGCAGGCCCTGGTAGGCTAACTACTATATATTTGCTTTGTTTTAGTGATTATGCTTATTTTTGAAGTTATACAAAGGTAGAGGTTTATAACCGGAATTCTATTATTTAAAGGAAATAAAATTAGCTATGTAAACGAAAATTAAGTCCAATTTAGTAAATTATTATGATTCTAACTTAATTTTATTTGAGGCATTTTTATTTCAAACAATGCTTCTATTAAACTAGGAGCATATTTTTTAGTAAAGATCCTGGTTCATCAAAACTTACAAGAGGTATAGATAACAGAGGTAAACACTTTCACATACACAATAATGCATTATCAGTAATAACAAGCATTAATCTATGGGTAGATACATAGGTAGATAGGGTGAATGATAAGATATAGCTAGGCAAAAGGGAACATACTCATCACCATATATAAGTTGGGCAGATGATATTTCTACATGTGTATTTGTATGTGCTTTAAGAATGTTCACTTGTATGATAGAGGTAACAGAGGGCAAAGTTATGATAACTTCTTAGCCACAGCCAACCACCCGGAGGGAGCAAGTTGTTGGACACTTGGGCTTGAGACCATGGTTGCAGGGGATATCAAGCTCAATTGGAACGATATATTGCACAAAAACGTTGTTCTGTATCGTAGTTTGGTGAGTAGCAACTGGTGTCTTAAAAGTATGCAAGTGGCCATCTAAGGTTCAACAATTTTTCTCTCCTCATGTGCAACAAAGAAGAATGAAGAAAACCAATGATACATGGAAACAATTACTCTAAGGGACTAGTAGACTATGAGAACTTCAACCTATATGACAATGATACCAGAAGAACTAGATGGCTTACTTATCATCTGAGAGAGACTGATGAAACCCCTGAGACTCTGGCCCCTAAACACTCTCCAGGCCTGGAATTGAAACAATAAACAAGCATGTAAGGTAATGATTTACACCAGATAGGTATACTCCTTAGAGCAATCAACTATGGGAGATCAGAAGGGCAGGATTTGCAGAGGGAGATAGCTCAAAGGGCAGGAATGCATAGCAAAGGACACAGAGAAAAGGTAACCATAGTAAGGAACTGGGAAGAGAGCTGCTACATTATGGGGATTACAATCAATGTCATGAAACAAAATGTGTATGATCTGTAGTATGGAAAATGAATTTTCTCTGTACACTTACACCCAAACCACAATTAAAATAAAATAAAATAATTTGAGGTATATTCCCTTTTGCCTAGACATGTCTGATCATTTAGCCTATCTACCTATGTATCCACCCATAGATCAATTTCTTTATTACTGATAATGCAGTATTGTGTATGTGGAAATGCTTATCTTTGTTGTCTGTACCTCTTGTGCACTTTTCTGTGTCTTCGTTTTCCTTAGTGGTGTTGTGTTGGTCACTCACTTTTGGTATATTGTCTTTCCCTTCACCCAAATTAATATTTTTCTCTTACCTATATAGCAATTTTCCCTCATTCCCCTCCTACACCTGCTAATCAACAAAGACAATTTCCTTCCATATGTAAACCTATCATTTGTTTTTCACAATAGTGGACTAATACAATATTTGTCCTTCTGTGATTGTTTATTTCACTCAGCATAATATCCTCCAAGATTATCCTTGTTATGAGGTATTTTGGAGATTTTACATTGTTCTTTATGTAGCATAGTATTCTACTGTGTGTATGTACCATAGTTTGGTTATCTGTTATTTTGTTGATGGATGTTTCCAACTCTTTCTATCGTGAATAGTGCTATGAAGAACATGGTTGTGGTGAAACACCCAAGACTATGGCCCCAAGTCACCCTTTGGGCCTGGAATTGAACTCACCCTCGTGACATCCAACTAAACAATAGACAGGCATATAAGGTGAACATTTATACTAGGTAGGTATACTCAGAATAATTAACCATGGGAGATCAGAAAGGCAGTATTTGCACAAGCAGATAGCTCAGAGGGTAGGAGTGCATAGGGAAGAAGGACATAGGGAAAGGTAACCACAGGGAGAAAGTGTAAAGAGAACTGTTATATTATGGGGATTTTAATCAATGTCATGAAACAAAATATGTATGAACAATCTCATGGAATATGAATTTGCTCTGTACACTTTCACCTGAATCACAATTAAAAAAAAAGAAGAATTTTTGAAGACTTCATCATGACATTTTGTCACTAGGCATTTGTAGAACATATGATTGACTAGTATAAAACTAGGTGAATAAGTAAAATGACAGCATAATAAAAAATAATAATAGAATTGTGAAAATGCACAATATTTTA
>NW_006922113.1:1505404-1514931 GCF_000298275.1 Orycteropus afer afer | reverse complement strand
ATTATATCTAGTTTGTCATACTGTGTGGCTTACATGTTGCTAAGATGCTGGAAACTATGCCACTGGTATTTCTAATACCAACACACACATGATGGACAGGTTTCACTGGAACTTTCAGACTAATACAGACTAGGAAAAAAGGCTGGGAAATCCACTTCTGAAAATTAAACAATGAAATTGCCACACATTTCAACAGAATATTGTCAAATACAGGGCCAGAAATGAGCCCCCAAAGTTGAAAGCACTCAAAATACACCATGGCCTATAATAATAGACTCAAGCAAACTAATGATCTTGAAGATGGCACAGGATCAAACAACATTTTATTCTGTTGTAAGTTGGGTTGTCATGAGCCGGAGCTGATTCAATAGCAATTAACAACAGTATGTATTCCATGGGTCATACATCTATCTAATCACAACATAGCTCATTATAATGTATACTTATCTTTTCCAAAGGGAAAATCATATTGCTGTTCATATCAATCACTGTATGGAAGTTATGGTTGTATGTCAACTTGGCTGGGCCTGGGTAAGTCACTGGGCAGCTGGATGTAGTTATTCCCCATGATGAGATTTATAATTAACTCCATAGTGGAATGTACTGGAGCCCCTGAGTAGCTTCTTTAGGGATGTGGGCTGTTTCCAGTGTATAAGAAGCAACTTTGAGAAAGGTCTCCAGTTGGTGGCATGCTTGAACCCTTCATTCTCATGTCATTGTTCAGCAGCCTGCCATGTTGTCCTGCAAATCTTGGGACTTTTGATGGACTTGAATTAATGGCCTGCCATGTGGTTTGGTAATATTGGGACTGTGCCTGTTTGCTTGTCTATCTTTGTCAGTCTCAGCAGCTAGAAGCTGTTTGAGTGAAGAGAGGCCTCTAGCTTCAGTGGGCTGGGAACAAAATCAGAGCTGAAGCCCAAGGTCTTGGTGTTTCGCACAGCCCCTAAAGCCTGGCACTTTGAACTCGGACTTCTAGCCTCGAAAACTATAAGAGAATAAACTTCTGTTTGTTGAATCTATCCCATTTGTGGTATGGGACACCTGTCAGAGTGACACTTTTGTTGTTGTTATTGTTGTTATGTGCCATCAGACAGGCCCAACTCATAGTGACCCTTCCTTGGGTTTCTGAGGCAATATCACTACAGAAGTAGATAGCCCAACCTTCCTTCCACAGAGCGGCACTAGGTAATAAAAACATGCTGGATGATACACTTGGAGAAAAGTACATCCTTCACCAAGCATCCAGGTTCATTTTTATGACTATGGACATCCAGGAAGATATATCACCATTCATTTGTTTGTGTATGAAAATTGTTTTTCTGAAACAATAGATTTTTCAGAGTGACACTTTCCTTACCTTATTTGAACAGATAAACTGGAACAGGGGACATTTGCATGTAAAGTACGTTTCTTTTAGTAGGTGCAAGAATTTATACTAGGAGGTAGAATGTGGCTAGATAACAATATAAATTGTTCTGAGGTTACACAGTGTATGTGTGTGTCTGTGCATGCATGCATTTGTGTTTCACATTCCATTTTTACTTCTTGCCTCCTCCCCCATTGAGCAATCCAGTGTATTATAAAAGCTAATCACTGCATAAACAGAGAATGAGGATATTAAATAATTTAATATTGTAAAGCTATGGTCCAAGTGTAAAACAGGAAAACTGGAAGACTGTGAAATCAAACAATCAAGTAGAGTGCTTTAATCACTGTACCACCATGACACCTAAGATTAAAGCCCAGGAAACCAGATAAGGCAGTTCTACTATGCCCTATAGGGTTGTTGTGATTTGGAATTAACTCTGGCACACAACAATATCTCAGGTGTCCCATGATAATGCATAGGTCTCATAATGTCTAATTCTTCCTAGTGTTTATGGGTTTAAGATTTTGTCTTAGGGATTTCAAAGTGGGTCTTAGCTAGACTTTCACAGAACCAAGGCATCTCTTACGTTCCAGCCCCTGTTAGTTTCAGGCAAGAAAAAATAGATTGGAATTATTAGCAGAGAAAAATAGAACCACATAAGATTACCTTTTTCCAAGAATCTCCTGGTGTGTATATTTTTCTTTACTGACTTACAGCATTAAAAAAACTCAACCTGTTTTACCCATAGTTAATTTGCCACTGCAAATTCTTGCACAGAATTAATGGTGGCACCTTAAAATCAGTCACGTCACCTTTCAATCAATTAGTCAATAAAATGTATCTAGTCTGAATCCACACTACTGCATTAGAATGTTGAACCACATCTAATTTGGCTATGGCCATATAGCTGTAGCTACCTAGTTTCACCTAAGTAGATTGTAAATCTCAAGTGAACACTTCTCAAAATAGAAAAATAATAATACACCGAGGTAAAGGAAATTGAAGAGCAGCTCTAAAAGGCCCTTGGAAGTAGTTTCACTTTGAGTGGGCATAACATTAATGGAGCAGATAATAAACTCTCTAGGTGTCAGAGAAAGGCTGTTTCCCACTTATCAATTACAGATTTTCCCCGCTATCCAAAAGTAAAGCATCCCTGGGAAATTTTTCCTAAGTCAAAATGGCATGAAGTTAAGAACCAATTATCATTAACTTATGTGGGAATTTTATTTTAGTATTCCCAGATGTAAAAATTAACCTATCAAAACATGCCAAATAATACATCAAGTCTAAAAGAACATTAACATACAGTGTTCACACACACAGTTCAAAGCTATAGCACCTTGACACTGAAATGCTGCATATCGTTCTAGGAGAAGGAGTTTGACTATGCCATTCTCACTGCAAAACAACTGCTGAAAGCAAAATTCTCTTTTCACCTTTTTTCTTAGAAGTGAATACCTTCTTCAGAACTCTTTCAGTAGTGAAAACAATACTAATGTAGGTCTTTCATAAAAGCGAAGCAACATAAAGCAAACTTTCGGTAAGTGGGGGATACCCGTACTGAAGGACCGGTGTGGTCTCCGGGCACGCCGATAAATACTCTAAGCTGTGCTATTACATATTCCTAACTACAAAGTGGAACTGCTACACAGATGAATGAATTATAGCTTACATGGGGAAAATTCACCATACCATTAATGTCTTTTCATTTTCAATCTTACCCGATTAAGATGTAAAATAATATATAGAAGTTTTCCTTTCCAAGAGAAATTATTTTGGAGAAAACAAATCAGAAACATGATTTTGTAGATAGGATCCATAAAAAGTCCTCTTAAAATTCTAACAATTTGAAAAATGTGGAATATGTAGCAAAAAAATGCCTCACACTCATGGGATGCTAAAATACTAAATTATAATGCTTCTCCCTTTTGCACTGGTGAACAATGCTTTGTTTATGATATTGACTCCAGATGCTATGAAATACCCAATTCATTTAGGAGAGCTCACATTTCTTGCAAAATGGCTCCTGGTTCTACTTCTATGGTAGTACACATGCCCAAGCACCATAGCTAATTGCTACAACATGTATATCTGAACAGGACTTGCATTCTATTCTGAAGTAGGGGCTGCACAAGCTGACAGGGATTGATATGTGTAAAATACCAGTAGCTGAAAATTAGATATGGTACCCTGAAATATTTGAACCATATAACCAGAAAAAAAAAAAAAAACTATTTTGTGTGATAATTCCTTTTCTTTTCCATTCTCATTTCTTTATCAGTCAAAAATACTTGTCATGGTAGCCAGAGCACAGTTATTATTATAATATGATAATGATAACAGCTAACTTAGGCAACACTTAAAGTGTCATATGCTGTTCTATACCTTTTACATGTCTTAAGTCAATCCTCCTGACAATTTTGTTAAATAAGAATTGATTTTACTAGCACTTGCCCTATATTACACAACTAGCTGTGGATTCAGCATTTAAACTCATCTCTCTGATTCCAAAGGAGTTCTCGTGGCTCTGTGGTTAAGGCATTTGGCTTCTAACCTAAAAGTTAGCAATTCTAACCCATCAGCCACTCCATGGGAGAAATATGAGGCAGTCTACTTTGGTAAAGATTTATAGCCTTGGAAACTCTCTGGGGATTGTTATGGGCCAGAATTGACTTGATGACATTGGTTTTGGTTTCTGTTCTCTGACTCCAAAGGAGCTCTGTGGTACAGTGGTTAAGGAATTCAGCTGCTAACAAAGTTTGGTGGTTTAAACCCATTAGTCACTCTATGGGAGAAAGCTGAGGCATTCTACTCATTGCCGTCAAGTCAGATCCGACTCTTAGCAACCCCTCCTTGGGTTTCCAAGGTGGTATCACTATGGAAGTAGACTGCCCAATCTTCCTTCCGAGGAGTGGCTGGTGGTTTTAACCACCAGCCTTCTGGTTAGCAGTCAGATGCCTTAGTCACTACACCATCAGAGCTCCCCTATAAAGATTTACAACTCTAGAAATCCTAAATTGTTTTTATTACAATGCACAAACACCTTATTTATTTATTTACTTTAGAAAGATCAGCACAAGGCTGGTCTCTATAAGAAGTTAAAGATGTTCCAACGTCCAACTTTTCCACTCCCAACTGCTGTACCTCTCCATCAGCTCTATTATCAACTACTCCTTCTCTCCTCAATACTCTCCCTTCCGTCTTTGTTTCTGTAACTTGCTGTAACATCTTACCAAATTCATGAGCCACCAAAGAAATGGTTCATGTGGTTGTGGAAGCCAGCAAGTCACAAATCTGTGGGTCATGCTTCAATCTGGAGGAATCTTCTCACTCATATGGTGGTAGGGGCAGATGAACCCATATTGGCAGGTCAGATGATGGTCTGCTGGCTCACAAGGCTGGAATCTGGTGAATTAAGTGAGACAAAGGCTCCTGGCTCAAGTTCCAAGAACTGGAGATCAGATGATGACAAATCAGATTCAGGATCCAAAGCAAGAGAGAGAAACCAGAGCATTAATATATATTGGATGTAAATTGTGCTGTCCAGGAAACTAAGGATGCTGACTAGAGTCACACCCTCGAGTAAGGTGTTGATTCAAGACAAATCCCACCCTAATCCTGCTTCATTACCACAATGGACAACTCACTCCAAAATGGGACAATAACCATTGACATAGAGGCTAAGATTTACAATACATCACAAAATGGAGAATGATGTGGCTGGAAGGGCTGTATTAAGTAATTCACTGAATCATGTATAGTAATGATGTTTATTGTTTTGTGCCATCAAGTTGATTCTGACTGATAGCAAGTCTATAGGACAGGGTAGAAATGCCCTGTAGTATCCTAGGCTGAAATCCTCAAGGGAGCAGATTACCAGTCTTTTCAATCATGGAGCAGTTGGTGGCTTTGAACTTTTGACTTTTTAATTAGCAATTGTGTGCTCAACAATTATGCCACCAGAGATCCTATGATGATTATTAAGTATAAATTTTTGGCCAGCTATGAGGCCAAATTTCTTATTTTATGTATCTTATAATCTTCAGGATGGAAAAGATTAAAGAGAAAAATTAACAGAAGTGATGTATACTATCAAGGGGATTGGATGTACAAGTTACCCTGGAAAGTCAGATTAATGCTTAATATAATTTTTAGGTCAGGGAACGTTTCCCCATGGAAGTGACATTTAAGCTGTTTTCTGAAAGGTGAACAGAAATCAGTGGACTGGAGAACACAAGGGAGAAGAGTAGTATATAAAAAGAATGTAGATTTTAGTCTAGGGCTGGAAGATGTAGAGCCTCCTAGAAAAAGTTAAAGATTTTGGGTTTATTCCAAGAGCAACTGGAAAGTGTTAAAGGATTTAAACAAGAGAATGGCATGAACAAATCTGGATTTTAAGATCACTCTGACTGCTGTGTAAAGAATGGATTAGAGTTAGACAAAATTGGATGTGTCAAGATCAATGAGGAAGCTATTTTAGAGGCCCACTTGAGAAAGAATGTTGCCCTGAATGAAGATAGTAGCATTAGAGAAGGGGATTCTTCAGGAAGGATTCAAGAACTGTTAAGGACTAGGTAAAAAAAAAAAAAAATGTGGGTAGGCCAATTATTTCCTTATGTCTGTTCATTTATTTTCTTCCTGCTTGTCATTAAATTAAGACTCAAATATATTCATCAATCCTTAGCTCCATTTATCTCTGAATTATACCTGTATAATCTGTATATTCAAATCCAATGACCCAACTGTCTCCTCTTGTACTTTCATTTCTAAATTCAGCTTCACACTCCGTATACTTTTACTGCTCCGACCCCTGCTTCATCCCCACATTCCAACTATCCAGGGAGATTCTGGTTCTGTTGTGAGCAAATATCATTCTACAATAAAATTTTTGCGAAGAACACACATTCTGCTTCCTAACATAAATAAATGAACTTCCCTCCCCCCAATAAGATCATGTGCTCCATAGTCTTCAGTGATGTTCACTGTTATCTTTTCCTATTCACTGACTAAATAGACAGATGAGTTTATTCTACTCATTTCTTACCAGGAATCACTTTTCTGGGTAAAACTGGAGAGATAGGTTGACAATTAGGAGAGTCTTGAACACCAACAAGACTGAGACATTTATTTGTCACTCATTTGTCACTTCAGGGCTGAAATTGTTTTACAGCAAGAGGACATGATTAGGCCGCAATTCAAGAAGACTAACATGTAGGGGTTGGTGGGAGGAATTGGAGTAAGAAATGGATTGAAATTCCTATATTAGAAGAGAAATAGTGTGGTGAATGGAAAAATAATGAATTTAAGATTACATAATTGTATATTTGCATCTTGCCTCAATTATTAATTCAATAGATATCTTAATATATATTGACTATGATGATGAGATTAGGAGAATTTGGAAAATTCGTCAAAGGGCAAATCATTTAGTGCATCCTAGAATATAATTTGTAATTTAAGATTTATTTACTTACAATAGAATGATATTGAAGGACTTTAACTGTGAGAAATATATACAATTCGTGACTTTAAGATGGTCACTGCAGCACTTACAATCAAAAATGGTAGATTGATGGAAACTGATACTATACAGGGAAAAGAAAAAAAAAAAAAACCCTTCAAAATTATCAATTACCTCAAGTTGAAAATAGGAAATAATGCATTAAAACCCAAGAAGAGAATAATAAAGAATGAGTAAAACAGAAGTATTTTAACATTAATATGTTGTTGTTGTTGTTGTTATGTGCCATTGAGTCAGACTCGACTCAAAGCAACCCCTCCTTGGGTTTCCTAGGCATATCACTACAGAAGTAGATTGCCCAATCTTCCTTCCAAGCAGTGACTGGTGGGCTTGAACCACCAGCCTTCTGGTTAGCAGTCAAGTGCCTTAGGCACTATGCTACCAGGGCTCCTAACATTAATATATTAATGTTATTATTATTATTATATTAACATTAATATATGATACTTGAAATAGAATGGCAAAGGAAAAGCCTGCATGATAAAGTTGAGGAAAGCTTCCAGAACTAGAGTAAAAAGAAAAAGAAAGAAAATAGGAGATGAAAGTGAAGGAAATTGGAGAGCTGTTTTATAAGTTCCACTCTCAAAATAACAAAAACTTCAGAAACAAAAACAGAGAAAATGGAGGGATACATATTGCCAAGAAATGAGTTTCTCAGAACTAAAACTTATAAATTGCCAGATTGATAAGATGCACTAAATGATCAGAAATATAGGTGAAATGGATCCAAGTCAAGGCACATTATTGCAAAATTTCAGAACATGTCAGACAAAATTTCCATAATTAAAAGTAAAGGAAAAGAGTTCCATCAAATTAACAGAATGACAATCACTTCAGATTTTTTAACACCAATATTAGAAGCAATAAGACAATGGAGAAATGTCTTCCAAATTCTGAAAGAAAATAATTTTTGGTCTAGAATCTAAAATATATCCAATTAAATATCAGTAAGAATAGAAGAAGATATTTTCAGGTTTGAAAGATGTCAAAAATTTTACCTTTCATTCTCTCTTTTTTGGGAAGCTACTAAAGGATGCACGGAAGTAGATTGCCCAGTCTTCCTTCCATGGAGTCGCTGGTGAGTTTGAATCACCAATCTTCTAGTTAGCAGTCAAATGCCTTAGACACTATGCCACAAGAGCTCCTTCTCCTTTTTTTTTTTTTTTTTTTGGTTTCGGTTTGACTAAAGGATGCACTTCACAAATTTGAGGAGTAAATAAAGGAAAAGAACTAGAAACAAATAGGAAAAGATGGTGTCCATGAAACAGAACACATATACTAACAAGAGGTAGAGATAATCTTTAGGATGATGATGAAGAATTCCAGGATCATAGCTGTATAAACCAAAAATTAAACCAGTCTAGATGTAATAAATTAGGAGATTTTTGGTAGAAATTTTATCAAGGAGATAAAATCAAGAGATTATAGAATGTTTTTGAATGTATTTAAGGGAAAAGCACATAACTGAAGGAGAGTTGGGGCTAAATTATTATAAGTATCTACGATATCTAAGCATGCATGTCTCAGCTGTAAGTAGCACTTATATAGTCTTAATAATGTAGATGCTGCATATTTACATAACAAAAATACAGAAATATATTGGAAGGATGCCGATATAGGAAGTGAATATGTGGTTTCTGGAGAAGCAAACAAAAAAACAAACTCACTGCTGTCAAGTCTGATCTGACTCATAAAAACCCTTCCTTGGGTTTCTGAAATGGTGTCACTACGAAAGTAGATTGCCCAATCTTCCTTCCGAGGAGTGGCTGGTGGGTTTGAACCGCCAGCTCTCTGACTAGTAGTCAAATGCCTTAGGCACTATGCCACAAGAGCTTCTGGATTGCAATGGTAAAACGAGAACTATATCTTCATGTAGCTAATTAATGGATAATTCCTAAAAGTGAAGTATATAAATATAACATGTTTTAGAAACACACACACTATAAATATACATAATTTTGAAGTAAATACCAAATGAATTGGGAGTGTTTACCTTTGAGGAGCATGGAACATGAAATAGCTAGGGACTGGGGATTTTCTTTGTAATGAACCTGGTGGAATTATTTGATTTTTGAACATTTTACGTGTTTAATTTAAAAAAATTAACAACTACATATTTCAAAATACCACTTTTCTTATTAAGATTGGACTGTAGAGGAGAGAGAGGTAAGAACAGATAAAAGGAGACTTGAGTTATCAGGGAGATAATGATGTCAATAATCATAGTAACAGAAGACAAGTAGATTGTGTAAGCTCAAATTTTGTCTGATTATAAGACTGTTAGAGTGTTATCAAAGAGAGGGGTAGATGTGTACCTGTTTGGGATTGTTATTGGAGGTACAGCCAGTAGGTTTTGCAGGTAAGAATATTGGAAAGAAAAGTGGTCTTAGGAGAAAATCAAAGATTTTCTTTTGGATGCCATCTTCAGCTAGACTTGATTACTAAACATCAAGGGGAGATGTTAAGTAGGCATTTTGTAGCTACTTGTCTTCTCACCGTCTTTTCCAGTGAAATTTTTACTGCCCAAGTGCTGTAACCCGGTAATTCCATCTCTTTTGATAGCCTTTGCAGTCAGAGAAGTAGCAGCATTCCTGTAATTCACTGGTAATAATGGATTCTTGTTTCTTCAGTCTTTTT
>NW_006922113.1:1504105-1505304 GCF_000298275.1 Orycteropus afer afer | reverse complement strand
TTTCACTCAGCATAATGTCCTCTAAATTCATCCATATTATGCGGCGTTTTGCAGACTCTATATTATTTTTTAGTGCTGCATAGCATTCCAGTATGTGTATGTACCATAGTTTGGTCATCCACTCTTCCACTGATGAGCATGTAGGTTGTTTCCATCTTTTTGCTATTGTAAATAGTGCTGTGATGAACATGAGCATGCATGTATCTGTTCCTATCCTGGCTCTCACCTTTCTAGGATATATACTTAGTAATGAGATTGCTGGGTCAAATGTTATCTCCAATTCCAACTTTCTAAGGAATCACCATATTGCTTTCCACAGTGGTTGTGTCACTTCGTAGTCACATAAGCAGTGTATGAGAGTCCCAATCTCTCCACATCCCCACCAGCATTTGTTATTTTCTGTCTCATTGAACCCTGCCATCAGTGCTGGGGTGAGATGGTATATCTCATTGTTGTTTTGATTTACATCTTTCTGATGACCGATGATTGTGAGCATCTTTTCATGTATTAGCTGACCAACTGAATGTCCTCCTTGGTGAAGTGTCTATTCATTTCTTCTGCCTATTTTCAATTGGATTGTTAATTCCTTTGGTGTTGAGGCATCAGAGTTTTCCATCAAATAAGATATAGGTCCCTTGCCAGATACGTAATTATCAGCAAATAGGAATTTGTTGCTGTCGTTTTTGTCATGTGTTTTTTCATTTTGTTGATTTCTTTGTTCAGTATAATTTTCTATGCTGAGCTCATTTTGTTTATGAATCATGTTATCACTTGCTTTGCTTCATTGCTATTGTTTTAGTATTTGCTGAATATTTATGCTGGTCCTCTTTTTTATTTTGATGTGAAGGTTTATAAATTTTCTTTGAGGTTATCCTGTGATTTATAGTTTTCTTCCCAAGTTTAGAACAGTCCGTTCTCTCTTGTAGTTGTCTTGATTTCCCTATCATCTAGAAGTTCTGTAATGATACGGATTTTTTTTCCCTCTTTTTGGTTTGTAATTTTCCTCATTTGTTGGTTGGTGTCTCTGGTTCCCTGTATACAATCTTGTAGGCTTATTTACTTTGGATGCTTCCATAGCTGGGTTGACTTGTGGGTTATATCATCATGTGTGTTAATGGTCAGTTGTTGTTGGCTGTTGTTGCTTCTCTGTCCAAAGGGCTCCCTTTAGCATCTTTTGTAAGGTTGGTCTGGTTTTAACA
>NW_006922113.1:1496045-1500619 GCF_000298275.1 Orycteropus afer afer | reverse complement strand
GTGATGACAGGCAGTGAGGAACTGGATAGAAATATTCTGTACTTGTCCAATCAAAGGAAAAATGTAAAACATTGTATGAAAAGGTGGACCAATGTCATAGTTGTGAAGGTTTCTTTCTTTCTTTGCCTTGTTCTCTCCCATTCCATAGTATGCATACTATTTATTCTTCAATGAAAATGTTAGTTCTAAAACTGAAGAAGTAGGGGGAAGGATTTAATTTACAGAATGATTTGAATGAAGACAATATAATATAACAGAGTTAGTTAGGTGCAGAGCTAAAGGAATGAAATAGGAAAGAAAACTATAAAATTTTGATGAGAACTACCATTTGCTGCCTTTTTCTCTTCCACTCTGCTTCACTTCTTTTCTGCCTCTATCAGTTTTAGCCTCTCAGTTTTGCTGTATTTCATTTTCTTTCTTTATGTATTTCATACTCTCTAGCAATATACAACCAGATTATGAAGATTGATGCTCACGTTAACATGTTAAAATTCTCCTGATATCTCATATTCTATAAATATCCTCATTAATAATTATAATAATAAAAGTGAAAAACCACTAAAAGCATTGCAAAGCTTCACTTTCAATATTCTTTAAACCTCATATTGAGAAAACACTAGATTAATAATATTCTGTCCTAAATTATCTATGTTACACATTCTTTAGTGAACAATTGAAAAATGAGTTTAATTTTATATATGTCAAAGAAAATAGAAAGGCTTGTATAACTTATAGTATAAAGGAACTCCAGCTCTGCTACATACTAAATCTGACAAATTGTCTCTGTAAACATAATTTTATCTTTCATATAATATCAATAAAATGGAAACTATATATGAGCTTATTATAGGGATTAAATAATTACTGTACTATATTAATGTAGTGCTTACTGCGACATGCTTATACTGTTTTTATTATTATTGGTTATTATTATTAGTTGTATTAAACATGTTTTCTGTTGATGCATTCATTTAATATTTAAGACTTATAAGTAAGTCATACTAGGCAATATGCCTGTGTAAAATTTTTGGGAGGAAGAATATAATTCATTTACATATGACTACATTGGATGAGGTTCGTTAAGAGAGAAGCAAATCTGTTAGCTTAGGGTCCACATTTTTAAACTTTCTCTCAATTGAAGAAACATTTAATAAATTATATAAATTATAGGTTTGTTGTTGTTGTTATGTGCCGTCAAGTCAAACCTGACTCATAGCGACCCCTCCTTGGGTTTCCGAGGCAGTTATCACTACAGAAGTAGGATTGCCCAACCTTCCTTCTGAGGAGTGGCTGGTGGGTTTGAACCGCCAGCTGTCTGGTTAGCAGGCAAGTGTCTTAGCCACTATGCTACCAGAATTATAGGTAGTTTCATAAAGTCATATTATTAGAACTGAAGAGTGCTTTTAAAATGAAACCTAATCATAATAATACTTCTACATATTTCTGAAACTTTGATAGGTTAAATGACATCCTAGGATTTCAGTCAAAGGTTTTACTTCTGCAAGTTGTTTGTAAACACATTTACCTCAAGCTTAATTTATGTGCATTTTTAGAGTTTAGTTTTATCATAACACATTTTTCCTGTAAAAAGTTTATAAAATTCATGTAGGAAAGTTGTTGTTGATATGTGCTGTGGAGTCAGACCTGACCCATAGTGATCCCTCCTTGGGTTTCTGAGGCAGTATCACTACGGAAGTAGATTGCCCAAATTTCTTTCCAAGGAGTGGCTGGTAGGTTTGAAGCACCAACCTTCTTGTTAGTAGTCAAGTGCCTTGGGCACTGTGTTATCAGAGCTCCTGTAGGAAAGTAGGAAGTTTAATTATTAGAGTAAATGTGGGTCTTCTAATCTACCTAATAACCTAATACCAAAAAAAAAAAAAGAAAACAAGAACAACTCACTGGCATTGACTCGGCTCCAAATCATAGCCACCCCTCTTTGGGTTTCCAAAGGGGTATCTCTAGATTGCCAGTTAACGTAAAAAAAATAAATAAATAAATAAATAAAATAATAATAATATTCCTTATTATTTACCACTATCATCAATGACTGCTCTTTTAGTCAATTTTAACAATATCTAAATGTATAAATATAAATGTGAATTAATTTCAAAATCAACTGCATATCTTGCAAAATATGAGTGAATAAGTCAGTAAAAATGGTATTCAAAAATTCCTCAGTTATACTCAAATAGTATAAAAGAGATGATCTGGCAGAATAAAGCTAACAGATTATAACGAGGATAGATAATAAGTAATTAATTGGTAAATTAGAGCTTTCATAAATGAATAAATGGGTGAAAAATTAGTAAAATATGTTCTACAATTAAAAAAAAGATGGTAGAATGAACACATAGCAATAAAAGCAGAAATCAATAAAATTTAAAAAGTGAAAAACCAAAAGAGAAAATAAAGAAGCCAAAGATGATGTTTGAAAGGTTATGGAAAGATTTCTAATCAGACTGGCCAAGAAAACCTGAGAAGATACAAATTACTCATATTAGAATGAAAGAAATGATATAATTACAGATCCCAAAGGCATTAAAAGAAACAGAAAAAAAATCAACTCTATATCCATAAAATCAACAATTAATTGTGATAAACAAATTCCTTGAAAGAGACAATCTACCAAACCTTAAGAAGGAATATGTGAACTGAATACTCCTAACATCTTTAGTAATTAGTGATATTGAATTTGTAGTTAAATAATGGATTAAAAAATGGTATAGCATAAAATGGAGTATTGTTCAACAACAAAAGTAAAAAACTACTGACAAGTGAAATAATGTAGATGAATCTCAAAATCATTATGCCGAATGAAAGAGACCTGGAAAAACAAGACCAACACAGAAAGATCACATACTGCTTGATTTCCTTTATGTAAAACTCTAAAAATTCAATCTAATATATAAGTCAAAAAGCATATCAGTACTTTTCTGATGATAGGGTTGGAGAGAAAGATGATTTACAAAGTGGTAGAATGAAGATTTTGATGGTGATTAAAATATTATTTTATCTTGAATGTGGTGACAATTTCATGACTTTGCACTTATCATATATTAGAGATGATCTAGCAGAATAAGCTGACAAATAATAACCAGGATCAATAATAATAACAAAAATAGATAATAATAATATATATCAAAATGTATTGATTTGTATATATTAAATACAAATTGTTTACTGTTCATTGCTTATATGTCAATAACTCTAAGAAAAAGAATAAAAATATTAGATCTGAGTATAAAGAGAGACGTATTGCCTTCATCAATAGATGGATACAACACTGGAAATATGTAAATTCCCTATAAATTAATCTATAATTTCCATTTAATCCAAACCTAAAATCCCAACAGTTTTTTGGAGGAATTTTACAAATCCATGAACTCTTGATATTTTAAAAGTAAGAAAAAAAAAAATATTTAGGAGAGAATTTTGAAAATGAGCCAAGAAAAATTTATAGTACATTTAAAACTGTGATATTTTCTCAAGAATCAAAGGAAAAAGCAAATCAATAGAAGAAAATAAGTACATTAAAAATGAATTGACATATTTTTCTGTACTTGATATATGACAGCATGACATTAAAAAAACTTAAACTTATAGGCTACTCAATAAATCATGATATAGAATTGATTATTTATCTGTAAATAATAAAGTTCCATATCTGGTCTAAACTTTGTTTTCATTACTGTTGTTGCTAAGTGTCATCAAGTCATTTCTGACTCATAGCGACCCGATGTGCAACAGAAGGAAACACTGCCAGGTCCTGTGTAACCATCACAATCATTGATATATTCAAGCCCATCATTGCAGCTACTGTGTCAATCCATCTTGTTGAGGGCCTTCCTTTTTTTAATTGACCCTCCACTTTACCAAGCATGGTATCCTTCTCCAGGGAATGGTCTCTTCTGACAACAAGACCAAAGTTGGTCAGACAAAGCCTGGCTTTTCTCGCTTCCAAGGAGCTTTCCAGCTGCACTTCCAGGACAGATTTGTTAGTTCTTTTAGCAGTCCATGGTACTTTCAGCATTCCGTAGTACCACCACAATTCAAAAGCATCGACTCTTCTTGGGTCTTCCTTATTCACACTCTCACATGCATATGAGGGGATTGAAAATACCATGACTTGTGTCAGGTGCACCTTAGTCTTCAAGGAGATATCTTTGTTCTTCAGCACTTTAAAGAGGTCTTTTGCAGCAGATTTGCCCTATGTCATACATCGTCTGATATCTTGACTGCTGCTTCCATTGGTGTTGATTGTAGAACCAAGTAATATGAACTCTTTGACAACTTCAACCTTTTCTTCATTTATTGTGATCCTGCTTATTGGTCCAGTTGTGAGAATTTTTGTTTTCTTTATATTGAAGTATAATCCATACTGTAGTCTTTAATCTTCATCAGTAAGTGCATCAAATCATCTTCACATTCAGCAAGCGGTGTTGTGTCATCTGCATATCACAGGTTGTTAATAAGTTTCCCTCTGATCCTGATGCCATGTTCAGGATAGCAGTTTTGTCTAAACTTCATATAGTTCAGCTTCTCAGATTATTTGTTCAGCATACAGATTGAATAAG
>NW_006922113.1:1493192-1494985 GCF_000298275.1 Orycteropus afer afer | reverse complement strand
TCCAAATCTCTTGGCATAGATTAGTGAATGCCTCCAGCATAGCATCCATTTGTTGAAACATCTCAGTTCCGTCAATTCCTGGAGCCTTGTTTTTTGCCAATTCCTTCAGTGCAGCTTTGACTTCTTCCTTCAATACCATTGGTTTTTGATCATATGCCACCTCCTGAAATGGATGAACATTGACCAGTTCTTTTTGGTACAGTGACTCTATGTATTGCTGCCATCCTCTTTTGATGTTTCCTGCTTCAGTCAATGTTTTGCCCAAAGAAGCTTTCAACATTGCAACTCAAGGCTTAATTTTTTTTCTTCAGCTCTTTCAGTTTGAGAAATGCTGAGTGTGTTCTTCCCTTTTGGCTTTCCAACTCCATGTCTTTGCACATTTCATTATAATAATTGACTGTGTTTTCTCAAACTGTTCTTTGAAATCTCCTGTTCAGCTCTTTTATCTTGTCACCTCATCCATTCACTTTAGCTCCTCCATTCAAGGTCAAGTTTCAGAGTCTCTTCTGGCATCTATTGTTGTCTTTCTTCCTTTTTTGTCTTTTTAATGATGTTTTCTTTTCTTTGTGGATGATGTTCTTGATGTCATCCCACAGTTCCTCTGGTTTTCAATCATGGTGTTCAAGGCATGAAATTTATTCTTTAGATGGTCTCTAAATTCAGGAGGAATATATTCAAAGTCATATTCTGGCTCTCGTGGACTTGTTTTAATTGTCTTCAACTTCAACAACTTGAACTTGCATATGACCAATCAGACCCTGGCCTTGTTTTGGCTGAAGATATTGAACTTTTCTATCACCTCTTGCCACAGATGTAGTCAATCTGTTTCTTATGTACTCCATCTGGTTAAGTTCACATGTATAGCCACTGTTTGTGTGTTGAAAAGAGGTATTTGCAATGAATAAGTCGTTGGTCTTGCAAAATTCTCATGCAATGTCCAGCATTATTCTATCACTCATGCCAAATTTTCCAACTACTGGTGATTCTTCTTTGTTTCTAACTTTTGCATTCCCATTATCCATGATGATGAACAGATCTTGATCGCATGTTTGGTCAATTCCAGACTGTAGAAGTTGGTAAAAATCTTCAATTTCCTTGTCTTTGGCTTTCATGGTTGGTGCATAAATTTGAATAATAGTAGTATTAACTGGTCTTCCTTGTAGGCATTCCAATATTATCCTATCACTTAGAGCATTGTACTTCAGGATAAATCTTGAAACATTCTTTGTGATGATGAATGCCACACCATTCCTCTTCAATTTGTCATTCCTGGCATAGTAGATCTTATGGTTGTCTGATTCAAAATGGCCAAAACAAATCCATTTCAGCTCAGTAATGCCTAGGATATATATCTTTATGTGTTCCATGTAATTTTTGACAACTTCCAGTTTTCTTAGATTTGTACTTCGTACATTCCATGTTCCTATTAATAATGGATGTCTGCAGCTGTTTCTTCTGATTTTGAGTCATGCCACATCAGCCAATGGAATTCCCAAAAGCTCTGCTTTTTCCATATCATTAAGGTTGACTCTACTATGATGAGCCAGCTCTCTCCCAGTTTTATTTTGAATGTCTTCCAATGTGAGGGGCTCATCTTCCTTTTCCAGTCATCTGGTGGCTCCTGCTTCCTGCCTGGGGCTCTCCCCTTACCTGTTCTGGCCCTTGGTGCCTGGCTCAGGCAAATAATCATATCATAGGTAAATACATGTCCAAAATTAATGAGAAATCTTTATTTTTTACAAATCAATCAATGAGCTTTTACAAATCAATGAGAAAAGTCAAAGAATGCAATG
>NW_006922113.1:1491160-1492557 GCF_000298275.1 Orycteropus afer afer | reverse complement strand
TTTTTTTTTTTTTTTTTTTCCTATGTAGTAGCTGGTGGGTGTGAGCAACCAACTTTTAAGTTAGCAGCTGAATGCATAAACTCTGAGCCACCAGAGATCCTTAAAATAGGCTAAGTTATTGTTGTTGTTGTTATGTCCCATCGAGTCAGCTCCACCTCATAGTTACTTTACATACAACAGGACAAAATAATGCCCCGTCCTGTGCCATCCTCCTAATACTTGCTATACCTATGGCTATCCACGTAGCCACTCTGTCAATCCATCTCACCTCCCATTTTCACTGACCCTCTATTTTAACAAGAATTACATCCTTCTCCAGAGAATGGGCCCTTCTGACCATATGACCAAAGTAGGTGAGATGAAGTCTGGCCATTCTCACTTCTAAAGATTATTCTGACTGCACTTCGTCCAGGTTAGATTTGATTATTCTTCTGACAGTCCTTGGTATTTTCAGTGTTCTTCACCAACAGCACAATTTAAAGCATCAAGTCTTCTTTGGTTTTCCTTACTCAGTGTCCAGCTTTCACATGCATATGAAGTTATTGAAAATGTCACAGCTTGGTTTATACACACCTTAGTCTTCAGAGTGAAATCTTTGCTCCTCAACATTTTAACTAAGTCTTTTGCAGATTTGCCCAGTGCGATACTATGTCTGATTTCTTGACTGCTACTTCCATGGGCATTGATTGTGGATCCAAGTAAAATCAAACTTGACAAGCTCAATCTTTTCTCCACTTATCACGATGTTGTTTATTGGTCTAGTTGTGAAGATTTTCATTTTCTTTATGTTGAGGGTTAATCCATACTGAAGACTGTAGTCTTCGTTCTTCATCAGTAAGTGCTTCAAGTCATCTTTATTTTCAGCAAGCAAGTTTGTTTCATCTGCATTTTGCAGACTGTTAATGAGTTTTCCTCCAGTCCTGATGCCACGTTCTTCTTTATATAGTCCAGATGCTCAGATTATTTGCTCAGTATAGCCTCCAGCCTCACACCAACACACAAGCCACCTCAGTACAACCAAATAACAGACTACTGGTGCTTGTTGATATGAAGACAATTTGGAAAGAATTTGATTAAGTAGATAAAGGTGGTGGA
Organism: Orycteropus afer afer; assembly: GCF_000298275.1. Taxonomy (NCBI): domain Eukaryota; kingdom Metazoa; phylum Chordata; class Mammalia; order Tubulidentata; family Orycteropodidae; genus Orycteropus; species Orycteropus afer. The sequence continues at coordinate 1,491,462 of NW_006922113.1, read as the reverse complement.
AGTCATGAAAGTTAACGTTTTAAAAGATGAGGACATTGGTACTTAAAAAGTCTAATTTAGGAGGATTTTAGGGAATATAAGGGGAAAGAAGAAAATGTACAAAAACCAGAGAAGAGAAATGTCAATAATAAGCCTAAAAATGTTTTTTGAAGTACAGTTTAGATAACAGGGAAAGCAATTTTCAACTACTGCAATATGCAAGCAGAATGTTTGAAAGATGACAAATATTACTTATATTTGGTAAGAAAGTAATTTATTTTAGAAATTAAAAACCACATATCATTATGAAAGCATACTGTGCT
>NW_006922113.1:1479371-1489795 GCF_000298275.1 Orycteropus afer afer | reverse complement strand
CAGTCAAGTGCCTTAGGCGCTATGCTACCAGAGCTTCTGTTGTTGGTGTTAGGATCCCTAAAGTCTGTTCAACACATAATGACACTATATACAACAGGATGGAGCATTGCCCCATCCTTCACCATCCTTACAATTATTGCTACATTTGAGCTCATTGTTGCAGAAACTGTGTCAATCCTCTCATTGTGGGGTTTCCTCTTTTTCTCTGACCCTCTATTTTACCAAGTATGATGTCCTACTCTGGGGATTGGCCCCTCCTGATAACATGACCAAAAAACGAAGTCCCACTATCCTGCATTCAAGGTGCAATCTGGATATTACTCTTCCAAGATAGATTCTTTTGTTCTACTATTAGTCCATGTTGTTCTTGTTAGGTGTCATCAAGTTGGCTCCGACACATATTGACCCTATGTACAACAGAATGAAAAACTGCCTGGTTGGATGCCATCTTCACAATCCTTGCTATACTTGAGCCCATCATTGAAGCCACTGTGTCAAGCTATCTCCTTGAGGGTATTCCCGTTTTTTGCTGACCTTCCAATTTACCATGCTAGATATTCTTCTCCAGGAAATGACCCTTTCTGACAATATGACCAAAGTAGATGAGATGCAGTCTGGCCATTCTTGATTCCAAGGAACATTCTGGCTCACTTGTACCAGGAAAGATCAACTCGTTCTTCCAGGAAAGATTTGTTCATTCTTCCAGCAGTCCATGCTACTTTCAGTATTCTTTGCCAACACCACAATTCAAAAGCATCAACTCTTCTTCGGTCTTCTTTATTCATCATTCAGGTGTCATTTGCACATGAGGTGATTGAAAATACCATGGCTTGGGTTAGGTGCACCTTAGTCTTCAAAATGACATCTTTACTCTTCAACACTCTAAAGAGGTCTTTTGCAGCATATTTGCCCAGTGCAGTATGACATCTGATTTCTTGACTGCTGCTTCAATGCTTGCTGATTGTGGATACAAGTACAACGAAATCCTTGACAACTTCAGTTTTTTCTGTATTTATCATGTTGCTGTTTATTGGTCTAGTTGTGAGCATTTTGTCAGTGTCAACTTGAAATTGCATACGACAATTGATGGTCTGTTCCACAGTCAACTCCTGGCCCTGTTGTGGCAGAAGATACTGAGCTTCTGCATCACCTCTTTCCACAGATGTAGTCAATCTGATTCCTGTGTATTCCATATGGTGAGGTCTACTTGTATAACTCCATTTATGTTGTTGAAAAAAGATATTTGCAAAGAACAAGTTGTTGAGCTTGCAAAATTCCATCATGCATTCTCTGTCATCATTTCTGTCACCAAGGCCATATTTTCCAACTACCAGTGATTTTTCTTTGTTTCCAACTTTTGCATTCCAATCAACAGTGATAATCAGTACATCTTGATTACCTTTTGGTCAATTTCAGACTGCAGAAATTGGTAAAAGTCTTCAATTTCCTTGTCTTTAGTTTTGGTGATTGGTGCATACATTTGAATAATAGTAGTATTAATTGGTCTTCCATATAGGCATATGGATATTAATCCTATCATTGACAGCATTATACTTGAGGATAGATCTTGAAACATTCTTTGTGATGATGAATGCCACATCATTCTTGTTTAATTTCTCATTCCCTGCATAGTAGATCATGTGGTTGTCTGATTGAGAATGGCCTAAACCATTTCATTTCAGCTCACTAATGCCTAGGATACCTACTTCTATGCATTTCATTTCACTTTTGACAACTTCCAATCTTCCTAGATTCATACTTCAAACATTCCATGTTCTGATTATAAATGGGTATTTGTAGCTATTTCTTCCCATTTTGAGTCATGCCACATCAGCAAATGCAGGTCCTGAAAGTTTTACTCCATCCACATCATTAAGGTCAGCTCTACTCTGATGAGGCAGCTCTTCCCCCATCTTATTTTATGTGCCTTCCGACCTGAGGGGCTCATCTTCCAGCACTATATTAGACAATATTTCAGGGCTATTCATAAAGTTTCCCAGTACCAAATCAGACAGTGTTTCACTGCTATTCATAAAGTTTTCACTGGCCAATTGCTTGAGAAGTGGATGGTCCCTTCCTTCTTCCGAGTCTATCTTAGTCTGGAAGCTTAGCTGAAACCTGTCCACCATGGGTGACTCGGTTGGTATTTGAAATACTGGTTGCATAGCCTCCATCTTCACAGCAATTCACTAGCCACCACAATACAACAAATTGACAACTGAGTGGTGACCACCACCATTAACATAAATTCAATAGCCTGCAAAGAAAAGCTTTCCTTTTCCCCCTCCCTGTTACTCCTGACAACCACTAATAATCTTTAGTTTCTATACACATATACACATTAATTTTTTTTTTTCCATCCGCTCTAGGAATTTAGCCTCCACTCCCCTCCCATCCTTAGTACAATAGTGGACTAATATATTTGTCCTCCTCTTATAGACTTACTTTTCTCAGCAAAATATCTTCCAAATTTATCCACATTATGCAGTGTTTTGCAGATTCGACATTATTCTTCACCATTGCATAGCATTATTTTCTGTGTATGTATCAATTTTTGTTTATCCATTCTTTGGTTAATGGACACTTAGTTCCTTTCCATCTCTTTGCTACTGTGAATAGTGTTGTAATGAACATTGATGTGTATATATCTATTCATGTCATGTCTTTCACTTCTTTAGGATATATACCCAGTAATGGGACTGCTGAGTCAAATGGTATACCTATTTCCAACTTTTTATGGGATCATCATACCTATTTCCACAGTGGTTGAATGCTTTTACAGTTCCACCAGCAGTGTATGAGAGTCCCAATCTCTCTGCATCCTCACCAGCTTTTGTTATTTTCTGTCTTATTGAACTTTACTATTAATTCTGAGATGAGATGGTATCTCATGGTTGTTTTGATTTGTATCTTTCTGATGGTTAACAACAATGAACATTTCTTCATGTGTTTGTTGTCTGCCTGAATATTTTCTTTGGTGAAAGGTCTGTTCATGTTTTCTGCTCATTTTTAAATTGTATTATTTGTATTTTTGATGTTGAGGTGTTGGAGTTTTCTATAAATTTTAGAGATTAGTCTTTTGTCTGAAATGTCATTGCTGAATATTTTTTCCCATTCTGTAGGTGCTCTTTTTACTCTCTTGGAGAAGTCTTTTGATGCATATAAGAATTTCATTTTTAGAAGGTCATAATCATATAGTTTGTCTTCTGCTGTTTGTGCTTCTTGAGTTATGCTTGATAGTCTATTTATGCCATAAATGAGGACCTCTAAGTTTGGACCTATTGTTTCTTTGATGAACTTTATAGTTTTAGGTTTCACACTTAAGTCTTCGATCCATCTGGAATTCATTTTTGTGTATGGTGTGAGGTAGGGATCTTGTTTCTGTTTTCTGCAAGTGGATATCGATTTTCCCAGCACCATTTGTGAAAGACTATCTCTTTTCCATTGAATGGATTTTTGCCCTTTGTCAAAGATCAGCTGAGCATAGGTTGATAGATCCATTTCTGGGTTCTCAACGCTGTTCCCCTGGTCTATGTGTCTGTTGTTGTGCCAATATCAGACTTTCTTTTGGACAACTGTGACCCACATGATAGAATTTTGTAGGACCGATGACTTATTCATTGTAGATATCTTTCATAGCGATAGTGACCCTTCTTGAGTTTCTGAGGCATTATCACTACGGAAGCAGATTGCCCCACCTTTCTTCCAATAACAATAATATGAGAGTCTTAATAATCATTATAAGCTTTTTTCCACTAAGTGGCCAATTTTTCACTTGGAGAAAGAACTAGAAAGTCATGGTTAGCTATTAATTAATGGTTAGGTATTAATTCTTTTGTTGTCTGCCATCAAGTTGATTACAACTCATATTGACTGTACTAGACAGGATAAAACTGTTCCATATCACTTCCTGGGCTGTAATCTTTGTGGGAAAATACCAGGTTTTCTCTCCAATGGTATACTGTAGAGGGTTTAAGTCTTCTGAGTATCCAATGCCCAATTTTCTGGAAAATCTGTTACATGGACTTTTACTTAGGCCATTAGTCCAAAAAAAGAAAATTAGAAAATTAGGTTAATCAGGTGATTGACTACTTGGCTACCCTCAGGAAATAACTTAGGATAATTTTCAGGAATTTTCTCTAGTTAAGACTTTACCTTCTCTAAACATGTCTCCTGAGAAAAAATAATTAGTGATAGTGAAGTACTTATCCAATAAGTTGTACTTCATTGTCATCCACTGATTGCATTTTAGAAAAGTACAATAATTTATGATTAAACTTTCCAACCTATCTCCAAAATGAATAGTTAGCTCAAGCATTGATAGCAATGCCATTCTGTGATTTCTATGCAGATATTTGAACTTACTGAACAATAAATCTAAATGAGAACTTGAGTGGCAGCCCATGCCATTAATTAAATAACATCATTGAATGATTACTAAATGACAAGTGATGCATGAGGCACAGAAAATACAAACAGAAGCTAGGCATATTTTTTTTTTTAATTTTATTATTATTTTTAGGAGTAAGTAAGCATGAAATCAAATATTTTCTGGTAAGCACTGAGACAATATATCTTCTGTACCATGACCATTGCACTGGCATTGCTGCTTCTAATCAAACAACAACAAATGTAAACCCATTGCCTTCAAAATCACTGCAACTCATGGTGACCCCAAGTATTCCATGTGTTACATATAGTTTTCTTGACTTTAATCTTTATGGGAGCAGATGACCCAGTCTTTCTTCCATGGTGCTGCTTGGTAGGTTTGAACCACCAACCTTTGCATCAGTAGACTAGCACAAACAGTTTGAGCAGCCCAGGGCAAGAGACTGAAGCTGAGTACTTGGTGTGAATGAATTCACTTAATTTCACAATAACCCTTTCTTTGAGATAAGAATCTCAGAACCAAATTTATTGTCTATAAAGCATTGTATGAAATGAACAATGATATTTTCCTAGAGTTATTTTTTTTTCCTACCTTTTTCTTTTGCCAAGTTTACTTTTATTTTAACTTTATCTCTCTCTCTCTTTGTTGTTGTTAATGTATTTTTAAACAACCTCGAGTTCTATTTATGAGGTGTGCACACTTTCCTCCACTGGTTTCTGTGATGCAACACACTCCTCCTGCTTTTTTCCTGACTTCTGATTTCTTCTCAGGATTTTTTTGCAGATTCATCTTCTTTTAAGTACCCCCTAAAATGTAGATTTCCACATGACTAGAGACAATTGCCACTTCTTAATCTTTAGAAAATATTGTTCATTCTCATAACCTTAATTTCCACCTGTATATAACACATTCAAAAATTTATTGTCTGTAGTTCAACCCTGTCTTCTGAGCTCAAAGCTGCTATGTTCACCTACCAACTAGACATCCCATGTTGAATTTCTCAAAGTAACTTCAACAATTCACTCATATGTACTCTTATCCACTAATGACATTTTAAAAAGTCACTGTAGTTTCAATATTTCATTTCTCAGTAAATGATACAATTATGTACCTAGTTTGTTAGTCAGACTCTTAGACATCCTTAATTCTTGGCTTTCCCTCATGGCACTCCACGTACTCATCTTTGAAAATTTCATAAGTTAATTTGTTTTTCCTCATTCCCACCACCAGCAACCTAGTTCAGGATACAATTGTCTTCCTTGTTAGATGCCTTAGAGTCAGCTGTGACTCATAGTGACCCTAAGTTCAATAGAGCAAAACACTGCCTGATCCTGTGCCATCCTCACAATCCTTACTATGCTTGAGGCTATCTATGCAGCCACTCTGTCAGTACATCTCATTGAGGGTTTTCCCTGACCCTCCACTTTAACAAGTATGATATCCTTCTCCAGGGAGTAGGCCTTTATGACAACCTGAACAAAGTAGGTGAGACAATGTCTGACCATTCCCTTTCCTAAGGAGCATTCTGACTATATTTCTTGTGGGATAGATCTGTTTGTTCTTTTAGCAGTCCACAGAATTTTCACCATGACTTGCCAACAACACAATTCAAATGCAATAATTCTTCCTCAGTTTTCCTTATTCATTGTCCAGCTTTCACATACATGTGAGGCTATTGAAAATACTATGGCATGGGTCAGATGCACCTTTGTCTTCAAAGTGACACCTTTGCTCTTTAACACTTTAAAGAGGTCTTTTGCAGCAGATTTTCACAGTGCAATATATTATCTGATTTCCTGACTGCTGTTTCCATGGGTGTTGGTTGTGGATCCAAGTAAAATTAAATCTTTGAAAACTTCAATCTCTTCTCCTTTTGATATGATATCCAAGATACCATTAGATCTGTTTCAATCTTGTGAAATAGCCTCTTATGTAGTTATCTATGAACATTGGCTCAGGCAATTCACTGAAGGGAAAGTGTTAGCCTATGTTCAATGCTAAAATTTTAAAAATGACTTTCTAATACACTTAATGATGAGGATAAAAGACTGGTTAAAATGTCCCCACTGATATATTCTATTTTGTCTGGTCATAATAGCCATTTCCTAGTACCCAATCATGGTCTTGCCCACCACATGACATTTTCATGTACTGTTGCTTCTTTCCTTGTGACTACATATTTACTTTACTTTACAAGGGTATTCTTATGAGCACACATTTTTACTCATGCACTTATACACATACATCATCTTATTAAGTTAAATGTAGGTGGAAAAGAAAGACTATGTTTGTAATGAAATGATAGGAAGCATTTTAAAAATATGTATAAGTATGCAAGTTCATCCATAACCATTTGAGTCAAACCCATATGGAAAGAAATATTTTCAAGGAAAATATTTTGAAATTTTTCATGCCCCTTTTTCCGCAGTTGCATAAGTGTTAGCCGAAGTTTAGCAACTGGCAGTAATCTGGGGACGTTTTAGCCAAGCAAGTTCTCTGCTTTTATTGGCCAAAAGTAAATAGATGTTCCATTATCAGTGTTTTAAACTAATATTTCTGTAAAGATATAATTACCAAGGGATAAAGATCTGCAATTTGAACCTAAGAAACATATGTGAGCAGACAAAGTGAATGCTGGTTATTTTGTCATTGTCTGAATCACAGCCACATTTTCATAGTGCATAAAAAAAAATGCATATAAACCTTTGTTATGTAGCATGGATACTTGTTATTGACCTAATTTCCTTTACATTCTACAGATTAAAAATACAATTACATGGCTTATAGACTCTACAGTTAGTTGTCTTCAAGGAATTACTTCCTAAACACATATTAATTGAATCTTTATCCAGCATTCTAGATAAATTAAGTGTAATTTTTGAAATAATTCTTTGCTATTTCCATAGTAGTCTTCTAAGTTTTAACAGAATATGCCAATTTTCACCATTTAAAAATTGTCATATATCCTATCCAGAAGATGGAATAATTCTATGCTTTCTTTTTTCTTCATTGTCATCTTCAAGACAAAGCACAGATAGCAAATTTTAATTGCCAATGTATTTAAAGAAATTAAATATTGTTGTGAGTTTTTTATTTATTTCAAATTAAGATTGGTTAGTGACTCCATTTTTCCTCAATAACCAAATTAAATAATATTTAAAGGACAAAACAAAAGCAAATGCTAATCTTTATAAAATGTATATTTAAATATTTAGTTCAGCATTAATCATAGCTCATAAGTTAATAAACATAATAAAATGGGAAAGTAGGACAATAAGCTAGTAACATCGATGTCCTTTTAAGCTATGATAATTTTAGGAAAGGTATATTGGTTTGTGGATTATATATGCTCATTTCCTTTCTATAACAGAGTACTTGACAAGTTAAAATTTAGTTCAAAAGGAATATTAATATCTTGGCTGGTTTTGAACTTTCTGTACCCCAAAGATAGAGAAACTGGGAGGTTGTAAATAGATTACCTGCATTTACAATTTCCACTGGATCAAATGACCATGTTTTCTAATAGATTAAAAAGTACCTCTGTCTTCCTAGCAGTAAAACAAAATAAATAAATAAAAACTCTTTCAGAAAATATACTCCTCTTGAAGTAGTCATTGAATCTGTTGATATTAACACTTCTTTTGATTCTAATAAATTCTGATCCAAAAGGCTGTAGTTTCTTTCAGCGCATTCTAGTCCTTCAATTTTTATTTTATGCAGTTAGCTTAAGAACAGAGTATGTAGATCATCTGATTCTATTGAAAGTCAGGGAGGGTCAGGACTGGGAGGGAGTGATACAGGATTAATATGTCAGCAATTGCTGATCACCAGCTGACACGAGAACTAGTTGGACTGATAATGGGTTGGCAGTAGAGCCTCCAGCTATAGAAGCTTTCAGCTAAAAGGTATTAAAGCTGGGATCCTTCAACTGAAATCCTTCATCCTGAAATCCTTCAACTATGCCATTCTGATAATGGACAAGGAGCATACAGATTCTCTCTGTGTACTCTGTGTATATGCATGCAGACTCTATTTTCATGAGTTCAAGCCTTTTAATTCCCTTCTATTTGGGAAGGTTTAGGCCGACAGTTCTTACATATTCCTAAACATAAATAACTTGACAACATTGCCTTAAACTATGGAGGTAATAAGAGAAACCTCATTCTACTGACCTCAAAATGCTAATTATTATAATCCTTTAGAACAATATTTCTCTTAAGAAAAGTGCATAACAAATTATGTATTTTCTTCCAAATATGTAACGAAAAAATGGGCCAATCTTATTTATCATCATCTAGTGTGGAGCTCTGATGGCATAGTGCCTAAGGCATTTGACTGCTAATCAGAAGGTGGTTCAAACCCACCAGCCACTCCTCAGAAGGACGATTGAGCAATCTTCCATAGTGATACCACCTCGGAAACCCAAGGAGGGGTCGCTATGAGTTGAATACGACTACACGGCAATGAGTTTGGTTTTTGGTTTTGAGTGTGAGTTCATTTTATCAATAGATTTATCATTGAACAGTGATTAAAAAGGACCATGTTTGGAGAGCAATTTTTCACAAATAAAAAAAAGCTGTCAAATTTTTAGTGAGAAAGTGTTTCTTATTTGATCACTGGTAAGAACACAATGAAAATAAATAAATAATCTTCCTAAGGAGTTTGGATTTCTTTTCTCAGAAGAAGATGACAGGACATTTTCAAAAATCTGGTGAGATCAACGTAAGTCAATCTGGTTGTTAACTAAGAAAGGAAAGGAAAAAGTGGAATGTTAGGTTAGAAAATATGTCCTTCTATACAGGTGGCTTCTACCAGTCTGAGAAAGGGATGTATATCAGGTCTCTGCCCTAATGCTGCATCTTGGAAAGGCATAGTTAAATATGATGAGTGGGTACCTAGGGAGACCTGGCTATTAAATGATGTGGCCTTGGGCATCATGCCAAGGGTATTCTTGGCACACCTTGAAAGGGATTGCTGAGTTGGCATTGTAACAGCCATGCAGACGGATAGTGTCTTAGACACGGAGAATGGAGAGCGAAGCAGTGCATAGCAGGACCTTGACTAATGTAGCAACATTGTGATTAAAATGCCAAGGTATTTCTGTTTTAATTTTTCAGGATAATCTGAGCTCCATTGTGTAATTTAATGGACAATGGAAAGAGGCCAAATAATAGTTGATATTGGGCCTCATAGCAACTTTGGAAAGGGTATTATAGCCATATTTGCTTTATTTTGGAAAAATGATGAATGTTGGCATTTTTCGCTCCTTGAGTAGTGAGGAGCAACTCACTCATACCTGTTACATTAAAAACAACACCAACACAACCTTAATTAATTTCCTGGTATGTGCTTTTATATATATATATATATATATATATATATATATGTATGTATGTATATGTATATATATATTCTTCAATCCTTGTAAAATCATTGTTTGGAGGTTCACTCTTAATTTTTTTAAATTTTGTATGTATCTATTATGATACTCATTATGTCAGTACTGCAGTTATCTAACCAAACTTTTTTTTTTCTAAAACAAATATTTCTTTGCCTACTAGGCCAAGAAATAGACAATAAATCAGGAACATCTTGAGGACAGGCATCATACACTATTCATTTCTTATTCCCAGGTGCCCAGAGGTAGAATAATGTAACTAACATCTGTTGCACACATATTTTGTGCTCTGCTAATCATTTCTACATTGCATTTATCAGGATTCTAATTATAACTAACCTGGCTTTTGCAGGAAGGTGGTGTATTGGAAGGATTATACCTTAGGAAAGTTCAGGAAACTAAATATCTCTCTAACCATCTTTTATCTTAAGTTAGTCTTTCCTACTACACACAATCCTTCTCCACTTGCTGGAACATTTTTACCAGCATTCTCAGATTGGGTTTCAGTTTCATGATCTGATAGCCAAAGGGACCTTTACCCCAGATGTGGTTGTAAAAATCCTTAGAAGGGTTCTGATTGCCCTGTTGTTGTTGTTGTTATGTGCCGTCGAGTCGGCCCGACTCATAGCGACCCCT
>NW_006922113.1:1477374-1479271 GCF_000298275.1 Orycteropus afer afer | reverse complement strand
GTGCCGTCAAGTCGGCCCGACTCATAGCGACCCCTCCTTGGGTTTCCGAGGCAGTATCACTACGGAAGTAGGATTGCCCAACCTTCCTTCCGAGGAGTGGCTGGCTGATTGCCCTAAGATGAGACAAATGTCCCTTCTTGAGAAATTTACCAAGAGGATGAGGTCATTTTGATTGGTCCAGACCGAATCTCATGACCACCCCTATGGATAGCACATGGAGCTGGTTCCCAGTATAATAGGGACCATGAAGTGGATATATATAAAGTGTATCAAAACACAACCATAATTCTTATAATATATGCCTCATTGCACAAATAAATCCATTTTTTCTCAAACACATTAAATAATTATCCATGGTCTCTCAGTTTATAGAAATAGGACTCGAGCACAGCTCTGAGAGCTAGAAATGTGTGCTCTTTTTAAATATATGACGCTATTTCCATGATGCCTGGAACATGAGAAGTTTTAAGAAATATTCACTGAATAAATACATGAGCATCAAACTATATGTAGCTAGGATATATCCAAAGAATCTATCCATTTTTTACACAGTATTTAAACTGGAATATATGCAAGCCTATGAATTTTTAGATCTGAAATGGGAATACTTAACTAGATAGATATAAAAATATGTACATGAATACACTGTGATATACATGAGGAACTATGAATACAAAAGTATAAAAAGAATTATTCTAGTTCCCATGCTAAAAGTACTGTTTAAAATTCTTTGCATACAGCAGACTTTATTTTTTAAGTTTTGAAATTGCCAAAATCACTTTTATTTTGACAAGATGAGTCAGCTAAATGTACTCTTCTGGCATATTGAGAAGAATTTTCCTACTGAAATAGCTTCTAATGGTTAATCAGGATACTTGCCATCATCATTTGGACTGCATTGCACCCAGTTCTTAGTTTGTGTCTCTAATTGATGAAGTTTGTATGTTATTTCTGGCTGACTGGCAGCTGTCACTTGTCAGTGGCCATATGTGAGGATCAGCAGTTTCCCTAACAATTGACTACAGAAGCTTATAGAAGGCTTCTCAGTCTAAGCACCTTTAAACAGATGTGTTCTTGAGAATCATTTTACAAAAATCTAGCTTCTGATGGCTTAGCTGAGGATTGTCTTTCTTAAAGACCAGGTGGATTTGCTGGCAGAAAAGGTAGGGCAGTGAGAGAAATAGAAACAGATGTTCCTTCCTCAAGGAACCTGTTCAGGCACCCAAACAAAGTTTTTTTTTGTTTGTTTGTTTCCTTCCCTCCCTTCAATGCATTATTTCAAAGTTTAACCAACTTTTCCTCTTATGAACCAGAGAATAAATATTTTAGAACTTGTAGGACCTACAGTCTTTGCTGCAGCTACTCAACTCTGCCACTGTAGCATGAAAGCTGCCACAGACAACACATAAACAAACAGACATACTGTGTCCCAATGACTCTTTATTTCCAAAATAAAAGAAGGTATTAGTTGGCTGGTAGCCATATAAGAACTCTGAATTAAATGAAAGCTATTGTTTCATACATGTCATGTATATACATATACCTCTATGAGATGCTCTATGTTAGATATGAAAAAGAATATGGTGCTGTGATACATCTAATGTGAAAGACTGGGTAAAAGCCATTTTGTTTCATGTGGTAAAATATATAAAGTCTTTTAAGAGTTAAGAGGAGAGATCTCTTTTAAGTGTACAATCATTTGTGGAAGGAGAATCTGAACTAAAATTTGAAGAGTAGTTTGGTTGTAATGGAAGAGCACATGAGGATGTTAAATGTGTACTATTACTATTAAATGTGCGCCTGACAGAAGCCATGATATTTCCAATCACCTTGTATGCATGTGAGAGCTGGACAATGAATAAGGAAGACTGAAAAAGAGTTGATGCTTTTGAGTTGT
>NW_006922113.1:1463550-1477084 GCF_000298275.1 Orycteropus afer afer | reverse complement strand
ACGAGACGGATTGACATGGTGGCTGTGATGATGGTCTCAAGTATAGCAGGGATCGTGGAGCTGGCACGGGATCGGGCAGTGTTTCGTTCTGCTGTATGTGGGGTCACTATGAGTCAGAAATGACTTGACGGCACCTAACAACAACAACATTACTATAGTGTTAGGTGCCATTGAGTTGGTTTTAACTCATAGCAACCTCATGTACAACAAATGAAACACGTCCAGGGCCTGTGCTATCCTCATAATCACTGCTTTGCTTGAGCCCATTGTCATTGCAGACACTGTGCCAGTCCATCTCGATGAGGGTCTTAAGCATTTTTGCTGACCTTCTATTTTACCAAGCATGATATCCTTCTTCCAGGACTAGTCAGTCCTAACAATACATCAAAAGTCTGAGAGACAAAATCAGGCAATCCTCCCTTCTAAAGAGCATCCCAGCTATATTTCTTTCAACACAGATGTGTTCATTCTTCTGGCAGTCTTTAGTATATTCAGTATTCTTCACCAACACAATTCAAATGCATCAATTCTTCTTTGGTCTTCCTTACTCTGTCCAATTTTCATATTCACATGAGGCTGCTGAAAAGATCATGGCTTGTGTCAGGTGCACCTTAGTCTTCAAAGTGATCTTTCACACTTTAAAAAGGCCTTTTGCAGCAGATTTGCCCAACACATTTGATTTCTTGATGTCATTTTATTTCTTTCCTGCTGCTTCCATGGACATTGGTTGTGGATCCAAGTAAAGTGAAATCCTGGACAATGTTTTCTCCATTTATCACAATATTGCTTATTAGTCTAGTAATGAGGATTTTTGTTTTCATTATGTTGAAGTGTAAGCCATAGTGAAGGCATTGTCTTTGATCTTCATCAGCAGGTGCTTCAAATCTTCTTTACTTTCAGTGAGCAAGGTTGTGTCATTTGCATATTGCAGGTTGTTAATAAGTCTTCCTCCAATCCTGATGCCATGTTCTTCTTCATATAGTCCAGCTTCTCAGAATATTTGGTCAGCATATAGATTTAATAAGTATAGTGAAAGGATACAGCTCTGACTCACAGTTTTCATAATTTTAAACCATGCAGTATCCCCTTGTTCTGTTTGAACAAGTGACTCTTGGTCTACATTCAGGATCCTGAATGATGTGCACAATTAAGTATTCTGGAATTCTCATTCTTCAGAATGTAATACATAATTTTCTATGATCCACATGTTTGAATACTTTTGTATAGTCAATGAAGCACAGGAAAACATATTTCTTGTATTCTTTGCTTTCAGCCAAGGTCCATCTGGCATATGCAATGTTAAACCCTGATCCACATCCTCTTATGAAATTGGCTTGAGTTTCTGGCAGCTCCCTGCCAATGCAAAAATACTGCAACCATTTTTGAGTCATCCTCATCAAAATATTACTTGTGTGTGATATTAATCATATTGTTCTGGAATTTTCATGTTCTATTGGATCATCTTTCTTTGGAATGGGTACAAATATGAATCTCTTCTAGTCAATTGGTCAGGAAGCGGTCTTAAATGTATTGGGATGGCAAAGAACAAAGACAGAAAGGAGGAAAAGTAAGGTCATGTTTTAAAAAAGGTCATTATGACTGATATTTTGAAGAACATGGAGAAATGTGTATTCATATATGTAGGCACTTGAGTGCCAGATTGATGAGTTTGAGCTTTATTTTCAAGCAATGAGAGTATATGGGAGTTTGAAAATAGAAGAAAGTGATGTGAATTTTATACTAAGAAAATTAATATGTAAGATGTCAGAAGTTTGAATAAGAGGAAAGGAGTTTGGAAGTGGGGAGACTAGTTAGGAAGCAATTGAAATCACCCAAATGAGTCAGTGAAGACTTGAATCAAAATGTGAGAAAGTAGATGTGAGAATGAATGGTGTAAAAGTGTAAAATAAATGTATATGAAAGACAGCTAATCATTGGGATGACTGAATATAAGGCATCAAGAAAAGAGAGAAGCCAAGGAATACTTTTACTGGTCAACCCTGAATAACTAAGAGGAGCTCTGGTGGCGTAATGCCTAAGGCATTTAACTGCTAATCAGAAGGCTGGCAGTTCAAACCCACCAGCCACTCATAAGAAGGAAGATTGGGCAATCTACTTCTGTAGTGATACCTCCTCGGAAACCCAAGGAGGGTTACTAAGAGAACAGAATTTATATTTAAAGAAATAGGAATGTCAGAAGTTTAGCCTGAATTTTGGAGAAATTTGATTAATTTAACCTTGAGTATTATGGCATAAACTGGAGGGGAAAAAAAAAAAAGCTTAATCCAATGGCATAAAGCATTTTCCTTACATAGAAAGTCTTTTATCATTGAAAATTGCATAATGGGACTGACTATATAACCCACATTGTCTAAATCTTTTATAATAAATTATTATATTAAGACTTATAATAGCAGACTAGCAATTATACTAACAATCTTATTGGAGTAGCCATTAACTCTAAACAGTAGTAATTCTTGTTGATTTTATAAGAGAAGGTACAGAGGAGAGCAGATGTGATAGTGAATATTGAAAGTAGAGTTAAACTATGATTTAATGTCAGTGATTGTGATGGTTATATTTGTGAGTCAACCAGGCTAGGCCTGGTTGAGTGACTGGACAGCTGGTGGTAGTTATTACTCATGATGAGACTGGCAATCAGCTCCATGGTGGAATCTACCACAAACAGCTGAGTAGCTGCTTTGGGTATGTGGTCTGCTTTCCATATATAAGAAGTAGCTTTGGGAATGGTCTCTAGCCTATGGCACACTTGGGCCCTGCATGTAGCCATGTCATTGTTCAGCAGCCTGCTATGCTCTGCCAATCTTGGGACTTACAATGGACTTAAATTAATGGCCTGCCATGTGGTTTGGTAACATCAGGACTGTGCCTTTTTACTTGTCAACCTTGGGGCTTCTCAGCCTCAGCAGCCTGCAGCTGTCTGAGTGAAGAAACACCTCTAGCTTTAGTGGACTGGGAGCAGGAGGCAGAGCTGGACCCCAAGAGTGAGGGACTTTCACCCAGCCCCTTGAGCTTGGCACTTTGAACTTGGGGACTTTAAGCCCCCAAACTGTAAGATAATAAACTCCTGTTTGTTAAGGCCATCCCATTTGTGGTATATTCCTTTCAGAGCAGCACTAGGTAACCAGAACAGTGATCATTGTTTTAGAGATTAATGGCTATCTCTTTGTTTAAATTACATTTTATAAAAGATAGCGATCACATGATGTGAAATTGTAAGTGCTACATCACTCTAAATCATGTTTAATAAACCAGGGCATATGTTTTGATAAAGAACAAAAAAGAAATACTGCTAAATCATAAACCTCATCATTACTGGCTGGCATGGGAATAAAATGCTAGGCTGGTTATTCAGAACATACATTTTTTTCATCTGAAGTCATCGATAATGTTATTTGGTAATCAAATTTAGTTCTAAATTGAGAAATAGGGACATTTGTATTTTTC
Organism: Orycteropus afer afer; assembly: GCF_000298275.1. NCBI lineage: Eukaryota > Metazoa > Chordata > Mammalia > Tubulidentata > Orycteropodidae > Orycteropus > Orycteropus afer. Next base: position 1,473,616 of record NW_006922113.1, on the reverse strand, counting down.
AAGTAACAAAGGGCATTGGTTAATAAGGAATAGCATACAAAAGTGGCATTTAAAATGCTTTATCTGCTTAATAATTTATAGCATTTGAATAGGATGTGTTTTTCTAAAAGCTTTGGAAAAAATTACAGACATTGTAAAAATTAATTCTAATACTGCTTGTTAATGGACTCCCATCATATATATAGGAGCTCTGGTGGTGTAGTGGATGAGACACTTTACTGCTAACCAGAAGGTCAGTGGTTCATGTCCACCAGCTGTTTTGTGGGAGGAAGATGAGGTGATTTACTTCCGTAAAGATATATAGCCTCAGAAATCCAGTAGGGGTCGCTATGAGTTGGAAACAACTTGATGTCGGTGAGTTTGATTTTATTTAATATCTATATTTTATAGAGTGAGGCTTTATTATAGGTTTATTTAATAAATGGGTTGCAGGCACATAACAAAAACAATAATTCTTCCTCAGAATCTCAGAGAATCCAGGGTTCCAGTTGCAGAAAAGAAGTTCTGTACCCATGTCCTGGTTTTGGTCCTTTGGTCTGTGTTATATGGGGATGTATGGATATGATTATAACATTACATACTGCAATGGAAGGCTAACTTCAGGAAAACTTGGTTGATGATGCAGGTTGCTGTTCTACTCATCCCTGCCCTGTTTATTGTGTGAGTAATAAATGCCTACTGACCAGGCCATTAAAATGTATCTGGTCTGTCCTCTGCTCCAAATAGTCCTTCTCAGTAAGAACTTGTGGATTTGGTACAATGCAAGAGGAAAATTGAATTATTTAATAGGGATTCAAGTTAAAATATTTCTGTGATTCTACAAATGACAGAATTAAAATCATGACATGTTTGATGGACTGGATTTCTTGTTGAAATGGAAAAAGGGGTGAGTTTTCTCTTCAGCTTGGTGTAGAGCATGGCAGGAGTCACCAAGTATTCAAGAAAGGATAGATGAGGATCTAAGCTATGATGAATATCCACTTCTTTGTTCTGTTTACTCAAAATAAATTCATGGCAAAAGAAAATGTCTTGCTAACTTAAAATTAAGTTCATATGATAAATTCAGATAAGTAGAGTCCTAAATCTTCTGACCAAAATGAAGTTTTGTCACTCCATATACAAAATACAAATACTTTACTCACTGCTGTTGAGTCTATTCCAACTCATAGTGACCCCTCTTTGGGCTTCCAAGGTGGAATCTCCATGAAAGTGGATTTCCAGTCTTCCTTCCAAGGAGTGGCTGGTAGGTTTGAACCTCTAGCCTCTGTTTAGCAGTCAAGTGCCTTAGGAACTACTCCAATAAATAGGTTTGATCTTATATATTATTGAGTTCATACAGAGGAGATTTATCTTTTTTGAATTTTCTTGAAACAAATTCCTAATGAGAAGGATGCTTTCTACATTTAGGCAAATGGGAGATTTAAGAATTCTCAGACTTGAAATGTTAGAAGGCTATTCCAAGGGCAGCTCCAATTTTTTCTTCCTTATCTAACTGAATTTTTTTAAATTAATCATTACTCTGCTCAATCAGATCTTTAGTACAGCTCTGTGCACAGTTAATATTTAGTACACTATTTCTTTTTTTTTTTCAATTTTTTTTTCCAGGCCAAAGATTCAGCCAATTTGAGACAAAACAATTTAGCAGTCATAATTATGAGCTTCAACTGCATAAGTTAGTGCCCAAAGTTGTGATTTTAAAGTATGTATGTTAGTAGAATCAAAAAGCTTCTCAACTCAATCCTGAATAATTTTTGTTTCTGCTAATATACCTACTGGTTTTGATGAAGTATTCTAAATAAATGAAATAATCAAAGATAAAGAGATGGGCTTTACAAGGTGGAAACTGGTCTAAAATAAATGAATAGATCTTTATTGGAAGATATGAGATAGAGACAGTACAAGAACAGAAAATACAAATGAGGGGAGAAAATTAGCTAATGATTTATCATGTTGTGGAAAAAGATGAGGAAAGTATGGATAAGAATGTCAAGAGAAGATCTGTGGAAAAAAAAAAAAAAAAAGTCCAGGTCTAGGCTGACAGATTGACAAGATAAGGAAAGTCAGAGTTCTCATATTCACTAACTAAAAAGTCCTAAGGATGGTGACATAAAAGTCACTAGTATAAATTTCCTCAGAGAATAATTAGCATTCACACCATCTTTATTGGTTGTCTTTATTGAGCTATATTGGTTCTAAACCAAATATTTGTATACTAAGACTTAACAAACCAAGTTTTCCAAGTTAATTATAAGCCACACCCAATTAAAATGTGCAATTAAAATATGTGTGTATAATATATGGAAATTTTCCAAATAACAAAAGAACAGTGGAAACAATGTTGTCAAATTAATGCTTCTGGCAGCAGTTAGTCATCTCCTTGGCTTTCATTGCTGATTTGGGCTTCAGGTTGGCTGTGTTATAGATAAAAACTAGCCAGTAATCCTAGACATTTGGACATTAGACTCCTCAAACAATGCATGCCCAGATTAACTTTAAGCAGGGAGCAGAAGACTTTTGTATATTTCACAACTTAACCAGAAAAGTAGTCATTATTCTACTGTACAAGGCATTTGTCTGGTTCTATCTATTTTTTTTTTCAAACATTGCAAATGTGGTGTCTAAACTTGGATTTGAATTTTTCCTAGAGAGTAATTTGGGTGAGCATCAAATTAAGTGCAGCTTCGTTAATAACTGAAGCAGTCACAGAGATCTCTAGGGTAGTTAAACTAAATGTATTTACATATAAAGCGATTATTCTTTAGTCTCTGTGGAGTATATGGAAGTGAGCATAGCTAATTGCAACTATTAAGATATGCATGGGGTTGAGGTAATAAGATACTGAACTATTTCAGGACTCAGAGATATGGAATTACATTTCAGTGCTGACAAGTAAATGCTACTGTTATTCCACTTTTGATAATATCTGTAGCAAATGTGGACTTAATTACTCTACTAAAATACACATCCTTTTGTAATTTGCGCAGTGGAAAAACACCAGTTTAACTTAATCTCAGTCCCCAACTCAGAAAATGTGAAGAATGACATAAATGATTAGAAAAGTAAGTAGCTGGCACTTTAATAAAAGTGGCCTCTTTCCATAGAAATTTCATTACTCGCCTCTGTTCAAAGAATCAGATGAAGCCAATAAAGCACTTTGTGCAATTTTTCAATCACTTCTTACCAACTGTGCTGTATCTGTCTCAGTTTCTGTATATGATCAAGTGCCAAGAGACTGTCAGGGTATATGTGCTATTTGGAAATACATTAGATGTTAAAAATATTTTTATTTTTCTAATTTACACTTGCTCTTTTCCAATTTCCAGCCTTTGTTTTGGCGTGCTACACTAACAAAGATACCTAACCCGGTAGCATTTCTATTGCTCCATGGAAACTGATGGTTCATACAAAACTACTAGGAGGTTTGAACAAATCTAAAATGTTAATAGTCTTTTCCATATATTGGGCTTTGTAGCTCCTCCCGAAACCAGTGTCAGATTACCCAATAAGCGAGGTAAGCATTCTCTAATCTGTGGTGAACAATTACAGTTTTCATCACATCAAAGATTTTGCTTGAATCTTGATTCAAGACAATTGGCTGGCATTTGTCTTTCTTCCAATCCCACAGCACCTCCCTACAGAATTAAAGACTTTTCTAATTTTCAAACCCTGACAGAGCACCCAGTAAGCAAGGTAAGCATTGGCTTAGTTGTGCTTACTCACTACTCTGTAGTGAGTATGTTTTTCACCAGAGGTGGTGAAATCTATGTGAAATTGTTCATTCACTATGGATTAGTAAGTAAGCACACGTACACCATGTTTGCCTTACTTGTTGTGTAATTGGTGCAGTGATAAACACATTTGTCTGTTCACCCAAGATCAGTGATTTGAACCCACCAGCCACTGTGTGGAATAAAGGTGAAGCAATCTGGTTCTGCAAGCATTTACAGGTCTGATAACCCTATGAAGCAGTTCTACTCTGTCTTATAGGGTTGCTATGAGTTGAGTTGGAATCTACTCAATGGCAGAGGGTCCCTGGTACCCTTTGATTTTTAGAATAATACAGAAATCCTGTGTCCTGGCCCTAAAAGCCTAAGGGATGTTTCATTTTACTTTCTTTGGGTTCTCTAATGTTTTTCTGAACTTGAATTATTCACTACGCCACCCGAGCTCCCACCAAGGGAAGAAGGTGTGATAATGTATATCATACATTATCCTCCAAGGGGGATAAAGCTCCAGAAAAGTCTTTTCCATTATTGAGTTAGCTTTTGTTACAGAAAACATTGAGCATTTTTCACAATGGTACACCTCTGCCATAAATACAAGGGGCGCTTAAAAAGAACTTGATGGGCATTTGTAAAAGTCATGGTGTGAGGACATCTGACCTATTGTAACTTAACAAGGCGGGAAGAGAATCAAGACTAACAGCCCAGGACTCATTACTATGATGTTCAGTGAAACAATCAAGTTTACTCATTTACTTTCTTTGCAGTGGGTAACAAATAAGTTTTATCATGTAGAAAGTGGGAGTGTAGCTTATGTTTAATAATTATCATACACCATTGCAAGTTATGGTAGTTTCTTCAACTTTTTTTTAATAGTATTTGAAAATTTTATGGAGTATTGTGGAAGATGAGAAGAAAAAGGACACAATTTGTATTATATTGGTATTGATTTAATATTTTGAATATCTCTTGATAGGTTTGAAGTATATTGATTCTGGTCAACTCCCCTGATAAAATATGTATAGCAGAAGAAAAGTAATATCACTTAATTATTTAATAACATTACTTAATACCACTGCTAATATAGGTTTTAAAAGAAGAACTGTAGTGTTATCTAGGTTTGATACTGTAAAGAAAAGAAATATGTACCAATGCATTCTTCTCTCTAAAAAATATAAATGTTTACACACATACATCAGAATTGTGTGCATATTTACACATACACAAATTGAATTAACTATCATTTCAAAGATATATTTTAGTAGACTTATGAAAGGATATTAACTGAAGGGCAAAGGAGTTTGAGGGAAAGTTGTGACTTAAAGAAGAGAGAGGATAAGCAGAAAGATCAAACATTCTGTAAGAAATGGTCAGGAGCCTACTGAGTTTCTGTCTAATTTGGTGAATATCATATATGACTAAATCCTAAGCAAATTTTATTTGTGTTACTTAGATCATTAATTTATTTCATCAAAGTTTTGTAGATTTCAACATATAGATTCTGCAATAACAATATTATTATTATTATATATTATTTAATAAGCCTACATCCCTGGGTGTTAACCTTCAAAAATCTTTTTTTTTTTTTTTTAGCTTTTTTTTTCAATCTTAAGTGAGAAAAGAAGGCTAGAGGAGGCTGGAGTGGGGTAAATGCCTTTCCTCCAAGTAGGATAAAGCTCCAGAAAAGTCTTTTCCATTGTTGAGTCAGCTTTTGTTACAGAAAACACTGAGATTTTTTCACAATGGTACACCTCTCCCATAAATACAAGGGGCTCTTAAAAAGAAGTTGGTGGGCATTTGTGAAAATGGTGTGGTGAGGGCATCTGACCTACTCTAACTTAACAAGGAGGGAAGAGAATCAAGACGAACAGTCCAGTACTGTGATGTGGAAGTATGGCATATGTCCTTTTTCCAATCTTTTTGCAAAATCTTTTTACAAATTAGTTGTCCCTCCCACAGCCCTCTCTACTTCTCTTCTGGGTTCAATAATTCTTTGCAATGGACACACAGAGGTCAGACAACATTCACAATTGTGGTATTTATTAGGGAAGTAACAAGTTACAATTAGGGATCAGGAAAACTCAGTATGCAGTTCTTAATGAGGACAGCTTTTTCTTACCCATGCCTCTGGGCCCTACTGGGGCCTTTTTGCTGCTGGGCCCTGCTCAGGATCTTCCACTACTGGGCTCTGCTCAGACAAATGGTACAAAGGTCTGGTAATTCTACCAACACCTGGCAAGGCTTCTGCCTGAAGGTGCTCAGATCTCTCACTGAATGGACCAGGAAACCCCATTTGCCATCTCCTGCTGGTCTTCAGGTTCTTCTGCTACCATTTCTCTTGCACTGCTTCTTGCTGTGGTCTCTCATTGCCTTCTGTGTCACAGCTCTCTTTCTTCCTATCTGTCTCCTGGGTCTAGGAAGTTCCCAGCACAGGGACTCTAGGTTTAAATATCTTCTTCTTGGTAATAGTGATCCCACTTTTTGCTTCTGGAATGGCTTGTTCTAAAACTAGCAATATGGGGGAAAATGATCAGTTGCCTCATTGATTCTGTACACTTTGTGCAGTCCCACCCCATACAGGTGCCATGCACCTTATATTTGTATCATTAGCAAGCTGTCCAGTCCCCTTGGTGGGCCACACCTTATCTGAGTAGTCTTACCCAGTCATTTAAAGGGAGTTACAAGACCATGACTAAAAAGGCCATACAAAAGCAACTCATCACACCACAATATTCCTGGTGATGAAAATCCAGTAAAGTAGTGGGAGGCCTTATAACTGTAGCCTCCTCAGTGTTTCTCACTCTCAGAATAATCCATATCAGCTTTCAGCAATTCATCAAAATTACCATTTGGCTGATCCTACCAGTGTTACTGAAGCTCTGGTAGTGTAGTGCTTAAGGCACTTGACTGCTAATCAGAAGGCTGGTGGTTCAAAGCCACCAGTCAGGCCTTGAAAGGAAGATGGGGCAATCTACTTCTGAAGTGATACTGCCTCGGAAACCCAAGGAGGGGTTGCTATCAATTGGGTTTGACTCGAGGGCATATAACAACAACAACAACCAGTGTTACTGCAAGAAAAAAAAAGAAAAATATTAACAAATTAATTTCAGTGAGAGTATGAACAGAATGATCCTTAGAAGGAAAGAAGGTGAGACTTTGTCTTGGTTACTTAGGGCACATAATCAGGAAAGATCAATTGCTAGAAAGCAACATTCTATTTGGTAATGTAGAGAGTTATCAAAATTATGGGAAATCCCCAAAGAGATGGATTGATACAGTAATTGCAACAATGGGTTCTAACATACCAGTAATTGTAAGGCTAGCATAATACTGAGAAATGCATATGTTCACTATCAGTCAGAGCTGAATTAACAGCAACTAAAAACAATACCACCAGTTATGGCTCCAGCAGCTTCTGCTCCAGGTAAGCAGATCTCTACTGTGAGTTTCTGGATTTATCTCTCCAGATTTTAGGGTGGAGGTCCCCTTACCAAGGGGTGGAGTTGTCACTATAAGCTCCACTATATTCATGAATCCTGAAACCCACTGATCATTCCTACAATGAATATTTTCAGTTACTATTGCCACTATAGGGAGCTCTGGTAGCATAGTGGCTAAGACACTTTCCTGCTAACCAGACGGCTGGTGGTTCAAACCCACCAGCCACTCCTCGGAAGGAAGGTTGGGCAATCCTATTTCCGTAGTGATACTGCCTCGGAAACCCAAGGAGGGGTCGCTATGAGTCAGGGCCGACTCGATGGCAAATAACAACAACAACAACAATTGCCACTATGGTTAGCAATGTTCTGGGTTAACACAACTTCCATGGTTGCTGGGGATTAACTGGTTTAATTCTTACACCCTAATTTGCTGGTGCTTTGATTAACCATTTGGCTGCTGTCATCAGAATGGTGCAATTAGCATATAAAAAATTGAGCCCCTCCTAAAATATTTTTTTTTTGTAAATACCACTATTCATGATCTTCATTGGTCTTATACTTACTGGGACAAAATTTGCCCCAATTGAACATACTAAAAAAAATCCAACTCATTTCACAATGCCAAATATTCAGGAAAAAAAAAAAAAAAAGACAACCTTACTTCAGTTCCTTCCCATATGGCATAATAAGGTTGTAGAGTCATGGCTTAAAAGCACAAATCAGTCCAGAAAATGAATTTGATGATAATCAGACCATAGGAAGGAATGTGCTCTATTTGGGTATATATCATTATTGATGGAGGAACCTGTCCTTCCACTCAAACTTCTGACAAGGTGGACCCTTGGGTAGTGAAATCCATATATGGTACTACCTTAATGCTTTGTTTTTGATGGGACAATCCATTCTTGCAGTTTTGGATGACTCTTGCCCATTCATAATCAATAAGAAACAGCTCATTGAACTGCCCCTCTTAATCTTCAACTTACAACTAAACCAGAATAACCAAGATCTCTGGTGGCAAAGTGGTTAAGTGCTCAACTAACTGAAAAGTCAGTGGTTTGTCCTCAACAGCTGTTCCACAGGAGAAATATGTGATAGTCTACTTCTACAAAACTCACAGTCTTGGAAACCATATGGGGCAATTCTACTTTGTCCTACAATGTCACTGTGAGTCAGAATCAACTCAGCGGTGGGCTGTTCATGATTCAGATTTTGTGTCTTTTAGTAGATCCATTCTACCATGGCTAGCAGTTAACAGTAATGAACACATACATGATTAAAAATTTGTCAATTACATTAGAAAAAATTAGAGAGTCCACTATGGTAATAAGAGCCAAAGAAAAGTCTTTTGACTTCTAAGCCAAAGTTGTCCTAGATAACATGATAATGCTAGACTACCTTCTTGTTGAGCAGGGAGTAGCCTATACAAATGATTAATACAACCTGTTGTATTTGAACTAATACTTCTGGGGAAGTTGAGACTCAATTACATGATATAAAAAAGGAAGCCACTTGCCTTAGTTAGATGAAAAACTGACTCAATATTATTTTCCCACCTATTTATTTTAGTTGGTTCAGGTCATGGGGACCTTGGTTTTAAAGTGCACTCTGAACAGTGAGCACTGTTTCATCTTATAATTAAAATTGTAGTCTATCTAGTGTGCTTTCTTCACTCAAAAGTCTTAAATGTGTGTTTACAGCCACTAATGCATCACCAAATGAGCTCATTAAGACTGAAATGACAAAGGGATATTGAAGAGGAGATTGGTCTCTAAGAATAAAATTTAACATGTATACTAAGAGTGGTACTCTTATCTTAAATATTTATTATACCTCTCCATAAATTGAGAGTATAATTAAAAGGAGGGAATATGTTAATCTGGGTATCATCCTCAAATATCACTTGCTCTGATTCCCACATCAACAAACTGAAGCATAAGTTTGTATTTCTCATAAGTTTCAAACTTTCTTAGGAGCTGAAATCCAGGTTAATCCCTTGACTCTCCTGGAAATGAAAACCTAAAATAGCCAACCAGGATATGACTGATCAATTTAACCTGGTTCAAATTTCACCTTAATCCCAAGTAAGGAAAGAAAATGCCTGCCAGCCTGTCCAAAACTGTCCAGTATATATTTCGATCCTGTTTTACTTCCATTACAAAAGCCTTTCTGCTTGTATCACACTTCAAAACCAGATCAAATGTTCCCTAGCTCTAGACTGAAAAATAAAGCTCATGAATTCATACACAAATTTAATATTGTGAAAATTTTTATTTCTAATGGCTCAAAGAAAAGTCATTAATTTTCAATCTGTTTAGCATTTTCTTTTTTTTAAGGACAGGAATGACAGTTATTATTATTATTATTTTTGTGATTTGGATGAAAATTGACAGGGCAAATTCACTTTACATTCAGCAGTTCACATATATTTTGTCTCATGAAATTGAACACAATTTCCCACAATGCAACATCTCCCCTCATACTACCTCTCAATAGTTACCTCTTCCCTGTGTCCATCCTCCATGCACTCCAGCCCCCTGAGCTGTCTCCCTGTGCATAAGCAGTGCTTCTCACTCCCATGCTTATTCTCTCCAAGGAGTGTATCTACCTCAGGTAAATGTTCAACTCTATGCCTGTCTATTGTTTGGCTGGAAGCCACAGGTGTGGATTCAATTCCAGACCTAAAGGACAGCTAGGGACCATAGTCTCAGTGGTTCCACCAGGCTCTATCGGGCGAGCAAACCTGGTCCACACCCTTTTTTTTCCCCAAAATAATTTTTAGTTTTGTTCTACATTATTCTCCCTCTCCATCCAGGATCTCCTACATAAATCCCCTTCCAAGTGGTTGACAGTAGTAGCCGGGCACCATCTAGTTCTTCTGGTCTCATAGTCATATAGGCTGCA
>NW_006922113.1:1453161-1456590 GCF_000298275.1 Orycteropus afer afer | reverse complement strand
AGTGGAGGATGGCTGCACTTCTTTTCACCAAGCGGGTGTGGGGTATAAGAGTAACAAGAGAAATGTCACACCTTTTCAGTCGTGCAGGTCCGGAGTGTCCTTGGGGTTGATGGCAAACAGAACCTATTCTCAATCTTCTGGAATCTGGTAGAGTGCTGTCTCTTTAAATATCCAAAACGATCAAGCCACTTGTAAACATTCAAAATGTGGCACCCTCCAGTAGGCAAAAGTCCACAGCGCAGACCACCTTTCTGTTTGCCTTCTTGGTTTATACCACAGCCACCAGAGCAGTCCTAGATGCAGTCTCTGGCTAGCAGGGCTGATTTTTAGGTTAATTCAATGCACAGATAATTGCTGGTGATTATAACATGAAATATGGGAGCAAAGAAGAATTATCATTAGTTGAAAAATATGTCCCTGGTTATAGAAACATCATTGATGATTTTATGATAAAATTTGCTAGACCAACAAATTCAACAACATGAAGGACAACTTTACATATGGACCTCACCAGTGGGAACACACAGGAATCAAATAGGTTAGATCTGTGGAAATGGAATATGGAGATAGATGCTAAATATCATCATTCAGAGCAAGCCAGCAGCTGACTGCAGAACAGATCTTCAGTTGCTCATACTCAATTTTAAATTGAAGCTGAAGAAACTGAAACTATTGAGTATATACCACTTGAATTTAGAGACCTTCTCAAGCATAGATTTGACACATTAAACATTAATGACTGAAAACTGAATGACTTATGAAATGACATCAAGGACATCATGCATGAAGGAAGCCAAAGGTAAGAGAGAAAAGAAAGACAAAAATAAATGTTATAAGGACTCTGAAACTTGTTCGTGAACATAGATAATCTAACGCAACAGAAGAAATGATGAAATAAAAGGATTGAACAGAATGGCAACTCAAGAAGACAAGTAAAAGTATTGTAAGTATTTATCAAGTAAAATACTATATTAAAATGTGTACATACATGGAGTTAGAAAACCAAAAGGAAGAACATATTTGGCATTTCTCAAGCTAAAAGAACTTAATAAAAAATTTAATCCTCAAGTTGCAATATTGAAAGTCTAAGGGACTCTGGTAGTATAGTGCCTAAGGCACTTGACTGCTAACCAGAAGGCTGGCATTTCAAACCCACCAGCCACTCCTTGGAAGGAAGATTGAGCAATCTGCTTCCATAGTGATACCCTCTTGGAAACCCAAGGAGGGGTCACTATAGTGGGATGCCACTCGATAGGTAATAACAGCAACAACAATGGGCAAAATATTGAACGACATAGGAAGCTTCAAGAGAAAATGGAAGAAATACACAAAATGACTGTACTAAATATAATTGGTGAATGTTCAACCACTTCAGGAGATAGCTTATGATCAAGGACCAAGAAAGGAGCAAGTACCATGGTATTGAAAGAAGAAATCTAAGCTGCAGTGGAGGCATTGGAATAAACAATTCTCCACAAATTGATGGAATAACTATTGGGATGTTTCAACAAGTGTGTGGATTATTGGCAGTCTTCACTTGCTTATGCCAAAAAATTTGGAAAACAGATGGACAGACAGTTGACTGACAGAGATCCATATTTGTGCCCTTTCCAAAGAAAGGTGATCAAACAAAATTCAGAAATTATCTAACCATATTATTAATGTCACATGCATGTTAAATATTGCTGAAGATAACTCAAAATGTTTTCAGTATTACATCAATAGGAAATTGCCAGATACCCAAACCAGAAACAGAAAAGAATGTGAATTGAGAAATATTGTTGTTGATGTAGATGTATCTTGGCTGAAGGCAGAGTATACCAGAAAGATGTTTATCTGTTTTTTATTGACTATGCAAAGCAGGATATTGGAAGAGCTGATACACTTGGAACACTTTACTTTAAGCTCTGTCCACCTGCAATTGCTGGGGCTGATGGTGATTGCCTGAAAAGATGTTCAAGAGGCAGGTATTGCCAATATACACTACTTTGTACAATCTGTGAACATAGAAAATAAATTTGCATCCAAAAGCATTGAGGAAATCTTTCAATTAGAAATCTGCTATTATCTGTGGGGGTTCCCTTAGAGAGAATGACCAAGGATTTGGGTTCAGTCAGGTGTCTGGGAATAAAACTTGTGGAACTTATCTTATACTCAGTGAAGTAGAGGAAGGTATAATGGTAAGAAAGAAAGAATTCTCGAAGATCTCCAAAATAGTCTGTGATATGAAGATCATTCCTATTGGTAAATCCCTGGAAAACATTCTTTCAGTTCCTGATGACTGATATTTATCTTCAGAAAAAGAGGACCCTGGGTATTTTGCTATTTTTCCTTCCCTTCACAGTCCAGAAGTCTATCCCTTGTTTTGAAATGGAGATTATATTTACACCAGAAGCCAAGATTCCTTGGGAGACCAGGTTCCTGTAGTTCTTCAACATCACATCCCTATACAGAGTCCTCTGAGAAGGGTCCAGGCAGTCATACACTTCCTGAGAGAATTCTGTTACCACATATCTGAATGGAAACAGTTCCTGGGACAGAGTCATTCCAGACACCTCTTTCTTTCCTCCTCTTTTTTCATTCTCAGGAAAGATCAGTCCTGGGAAATGAATCTGAAATGCTCACAAGATCCCCAGGAATTTCAAGGCCACCCTGCATGGAGCTATGGACACCTTCAGGGTAGCTCAAGAGATCCGTGTTTCACTTCAAGGTAGAGATGTCTGTGAGAGGACCCAGCTGAGATGTCAAAAAGCCAACTGGACACATCAGTCTGGATTCAAGACAGAGTCTGGGTCATTGTGAATTATATTCCATGAAATCCTCTTCACACCCATAATAAATCACTTGTCTGTCAGTTTGTCAAACTGTAGCAGCTTACGTGTTGCTTTGATGCTGGAAGCTATGCTACCAGTATTTCAGATACCAACAGTGTCACCATGGTAGATAGGTTTCAGCAGAGGTTTCAGAATAAGACAGACCAGGAAGATGGATTTGGAGGTCCACTTCTGAAAAAAATTGGATGTGTGCAAACAAAAGAAAGGCATATGAGCTGAACATTTAAGTTAGGTAGATACACTTCTAGGAGAGCTCAATCATGGGAGAATAGAAGGGGTGTGTATGCATGGGGAGACAGCTCATGGGCAGGCGTGCATGGGAAGGAAGGACACAGGGAAGAGGTAACCATAGGAGGAAGTGGGATGGGGCCTGTTACATTGTGGGAAATTGCGGTCAATGTCATGAGACAAAGTGTATGTGAGGTGCTGTATGGAAAATTAATTTACTCTATAAACTCACCCAAAGCACAATAAAAATTGAAAAAAAAAAAAATGGCCATGGGAAACCTTATGAGTGAAATGTTATCTGACATTTTCCTGAAAAACTTTATGAATAGCCATGAAACAATTTCTGATATTATGTCAGAAGATGAGC
>NW_006922113.1:1449595-1452721 GCF_000298275.1 Orycteropus afer afer | reverse complement strand
TGATTTTCACCAATTTCTGCAGTCTGAAATTGACCAAACATGCAATCAATATGTATTGAAAATTTCCATTGTTTAGAATTTGAAAGTTGGAAACAAAGAAGAATCATAGGCAGTTAGAAAATATGGCCTTGGTCATATAAATGATACTGAAGATCACATGATGGAATTTTGCAAGACCAACAACATATTCTTTGAAAATACTTTTTTCAAAAACATAAACAACAACTATACACGTGGATTCCATCAGATGGAATATACAGGAATCAAATTGCCTATATTTGTGGACAACAGCTCTAGAGAAACTCAGTATCATTCATAAGAACAAGGCCATCAATTGCTCATATGTAAGTTCAAGTTGAAGCCGAAGAAAATTAAAACAAGAACATGAGAGCCAAACCATGACTTCAATTATTTCCCACCTGAATTTAGAGAATTAAATTATTCCTTCAGTGTAGGGATTCTCCCTTTAATACCCCCAATACCATCAGTTAATCATCATGTATTACCTCCTGTAATGGCTGAATAATAGATTTGATGCATTGAATACCAGTGACCACAGACCAGATGAGTTGTGGGATGACATCAAAGACATCATACGTGAAGAAAGCAAAAGGTCATTAAAAAGACACAAAAGAAAGGAAAGGCCAAAATGGATGTCAGAAGAGACTCTGCAACCTCCTCTTGAACAGAGAACAGATAAAGTGAATGAAAGAAATGACGACGTAAAAGAGCTGAACAGAAGTTTTCAAAGGGCGTATAAGGAACACAAGTATTATAATGAAATGTATGAAGAACTGGAATTAGAAAACAAAAACAGAAGAACTCGCTCAGCATTTCTCAAGCTGAGAGAACTGAATATAAAATTCAAGCCTCAAGTTGCAATATTTAAGGATTCTATGGGCAAAATTTGAACAATGCAGAAAGCATCAGAAGATGATGTAAGGAATACAGAGGCACTCTACTAAAAAGAATTGGTCAATATTGAGCCATTACAGGAGGTAATATATGTTGAAGAATTGGTGGTATTGAAGGTATTAAAGGAAGAAACCCAAGCTACACTGAAGGGATTAGCAAAACAAACAAACAAAAAACCCAATGGCTCCAATAATTGAAGGAGTATGCAGTGAGATATTTCAACAAACAGATGCAGTGCTGGAGGGGTTTATTAATTTATCCTATGAAATTTGGAATACAGTTACCTGGACAACTGAATGGAAGAGATCAATATTTGTGCCCATTCCAAAGAAAGGTGATCCAACATAAAGTGAAAAGTATAAAAAATACCATTAATATCACAGACAAGGAAAATCTTGCTGAAGAGAATTCAAAAACTGTTACGCTAGTTCATTGACAGGGAACTGCCAGCAATTCAAGCTGGTTATAGAAAGGGGCTTGCAATGAGAGATTTCATTGCTGTTGTCAGATGGATCTTGGCTGAAAGCAAGACCAGAAGGATGTTTACCTCTGTTTTATTGACTGTGCAAAGACATTCTACTGTGTGTATCATTAAAAAAAAAAAAAAAAAATTACGGATAACATTGTGAAGAATGGAAATTCCTAATTAAGCACTTACTTGTGCTCATTAGGAAATTGTACATAGAACAAGAGTCGATTATTCAAACAGAACAACATGGTTTAAAATCATACATAGTTTAAATCAAGACAGGTGTATGTCAGACTTGTATCTTTTTATCATACTTATTCAACTTGTATACTGAGCAGATAATCCAAGAATATGGACTATATAAAGAAGCAGAAGCATTAGAAATGGAGGAAGAGTACTTAACACTTTATGATATGTAAATTATACAATCTTGCTTGCTGTAAGTGAGATGATTTGAAGCACTTACTGATGAAGTTTAAGCACTCCAGACTTCAGTATGGATTACACCTCAACAAAAAGAAAATCAAAATCCTCACAATGGGACCAATAAGTAACACTACAATAAATGGAGAAAAGATTGAAGTTGTCAGATTTCATTTTACAATTAACACCCATGTAAGTAGCAGGCAAAAAATCAGATGATGTATTGAATTGGGCAAATCTCTGCAAAAGATGTGTTTAAAGTGTTAAGGAGCAAAGACTAAGGTGCACCTGACCCAAGCCATGATATTTCCAATAGCCTTATATGCATGTGAAAACTGAACAGTAAATGAGGGTGACCTCAGAAGATTGATATATTTCAATTATGGTGTTGGTGAAGAATACTGAAAATAATATTGGCAGCCAGAAAAATGAACAAATCTGCTTGCAAGAAGTACAGCTGGAATGTTCATTAGAAGCAAGAATGAAAAGACTTAATTTCACATACTTTGGTCACATTGTCCGAAGGAACCAGTGCCTATAGAAGGATATCATGCTTGGTAAAGTAGATGATAGGCAAGAAGGGGAAGACTCTCAAGGGGATGGATTGATACAGTGGTTGCAGCTATGGGCTCAAGCATACAAATATTGTGAGAAGGATGCAGGACTGAAGAGTGTTTTGTTCTGTTGTACATAGGGTTGCTATGAGTCAGAACTGACTCAACAGCACTTAACTACAACAACAATACAAAGCAGAGGTGTATTTAAGATCTAACAGGTATGGCATAGACTTTTGCCACTCCTTGAGGGGGCACCAATGAACAGTTTCTATTAGCCATCACAGCTTTCACCCCAATTGTGAGAGTACATTCAGCAATTTGACACTAATTGTATCAGGTGCTATTTTTTGTAGATATACCTCTGATGCAAAGGCAGTCAGTCAAACAGAACAAGTGAACAGTACATGGTTTTAAATTAGGAATGGTATGTGTCAGCATTGTATCCTTTCACCATACTTATTCATTCTTTAAAGAAACTCTGGTAGCTCAGTGGGAAAGACATTTGACTGCCAACCAGAAGGTCATGGTTAAAACCCAGGAGCTCCTCCACAGGAGGAAGATGAGGCAATCTACTTCCATAAAGATTTACAGTCTCAGAAACCCTGTGGGGATCAATATGAGTCCAAATTGACTCAATTGCAGTGGGTTTGGTATTCAGTCTCTACACTGAGCAAATAATACAAGAAGCTGGACTATGTGAGGGAGCTCTGGTCGTGTAATGCCTAAGGCATTTGACTGCTAACCACAAGGCTGGTGGTTCAA
>NW_006922113.1:1444412-1448621 GCF_000298275.1 Orycteropus afer afer | reverse complement strand
GAGGCAGTATCTCTACAGAAGTAGATTGCCAAGTCTTCCTTCCGAAGAGGGCTGGTGGGTTTGAACTGCCAGCCTTCTGGTTATAAGTCAAGTACCTTAGGCATTACACCACCAGAGCTCTCCAAGACTGGACAGTGACTTATTTTATTGTACATGGGGTCTCTGTGAGTCAGAACCTACTCAACCACAGCTCACAACAACCTATTACTTCTTTGTTTAGGAATTTTTACTAAGGAAAAATTAGAAATATACAATGATGTCTATACAGCAATGTTTATTGTGAAATTATTCATTGTAAAATATTTGAAATAGTAACTAAATTGTCATAAAAAGATAAAATCACATGAAAGAACAATATTATATCATACATAATTTATATTAATATATTTTAGCAAATATTATTAAATTTGAGAACCCAAATTATCTATACAGTATACTAGCACTCTATATGCTGGACCTTTAACTGTTCATTCCTATATTTTTAGCAACTAGGACAATGTCTAGCATTACTGAGAATTATATACGCAAATAAAAAGGTTAAAGTAGATATATCAGAATGTAAGCAGTGCTTATCTTTAGATGATAGAATTGACAGTGGTGTCTAATTGTTATTTTATATTTATATTTTATGATTAGAAAAAAAATAATTAAAATATTTCTCTAATTTTCAAACCTTTGTTATAGAGACCAAGTAAAAGCCTACAGGATCATTTAAGCTTTTTGCCATTGCCTCCCCTTTAGGCCAATCCATCATCAGTAAGAAATACCCTAGGGAAGTCTAGAGATGGAGATAAATGTCTCAGAAAAAAAAAATTATAAATTCACTTCATTCATCCACCAGCATTGAACATGGCAGCAAGATTTCACTGCTGTTGATAGTTTTAATTTATCATGTTTCCTGCGGCTGTAGTGAGCCATCTTTAGTGATGATAGAAGTTTTAGCCTCAAGTCTCTTTTTCGTAAAAGTAAAAAATAGTTTACAATGATAGGAGTGAGCTATCTTTTAGAAAAGTTAAAGCTTGTTAACAGAACCATTATAAACACTTTTAATTAAAATATTAAGAACTCTAAGGGGTCATAAAAATCAAGTACATATTCCTCATTTCATAGATTTGGAAAATGAGCTCAGAAACATTCAGTAATTTGTCCTATTATCATGGTACCAATAGGACCAGAAAGTCTGTTGAATGCTGATTCAATGTGATACTATTTTTGGTATATAAAAATGAACTACAATCAAACAACTCAAATCCTCAGCCATGTCGACCTGATTGAAACTAAAGAGTTATGTCATAGCATAAAACATCAGTTTAATTTGACATGCAGAATTCACATAGAGCATAAACTTTAATTCAAATTAATTGGTGTGTGTGTGTGTGTGTGTATGTATATATGCTTAAATTGGCAATGTTCAAACTGTTCCTGGGAGCTTTTGGTTTCCTGCATGTGGCTGAGGAGTCATACAAAAGATGGATAGATCTAGGTCCAACCAGAAGACAGAAACCACACAGTGATTTAAGCAGAAAAAGTTCAATATAATGAATTGCTAATCTATGCTAAAGTGTAACTATAAGATGTAAAAAAGTTTAAAGAGTAGATGTAGCACTGAGTAGAACTATTCCATCTGGTTTGTCTCAGTCCTTGGGTAAAGTTTTCAAGAAAGCTATGCCTATTATATGTGACTTACTTTTTCTGACTGAGTGCCCATGAAATCTTTTACTCATCTTCCAGAGTTTCCAAGGAAAGACAAACTTAGAAAAAGGAACCCTCTCCAAAGCTAGAGGTCACCTGTCCTTAAAGAAGATGTGGTTTCAGCCCTCTGGATAGCAGAGAAGTGCTCTAGGATGCCCAGGACAGAATCATTGGGAAAGCAGGAAGCAACCCTCCTAAGCACAGGGCCGTTGCAGCTGGTGGAGAAGTCTATGGACAGGCAGAGAAAATCGGGACACCAGTGCAGGTAGGAGGCTAGAAACACACAGGGTCTGGATTGGGAAGGCCACTGGAAAGTAGTCATCAGGATATACCATATGTTCTAGACATGTGGCAGGAGCAGAGCACTACCAGATACCCCTACACTCATTTTGCTGACCAATGGTGCAGCTACTGGAATTAGCAATAGATGACCTCTCTTCTACAAAGTCTCTCTAGAGCTTTCTACTTAGAAAGCTTAATATTGTGTTTAATGTAAAGAACAATTGCTTAAAGGAATTCTATCTATTATTGTAATTTTTTTTTGTTTTGTTAGGTGCTGTCGAGTTACCTCTGACTTATAGCAACCCTATGCACAGCAGAATGAAACACCACAAGGTCCCATGCCAGGTCTGCTATCCCTACTGTACTTGACTCCATAGGCTCAGCCACTGTGTCAATCTATTTCATTGAGGGCCTTCCCTTCCTTCATTGACCCTTCTCCAGGGAATGGGCCTTTCTGATAACATGACCAAAGTAGGTGAGGTGAAGTCTGGCCATTCTCACATCCAAGGAGCATTCAGACTGCACTTCCTCCAGGACAGATTTGTTAGTTCTTTTAGCAGTCCATGGTACTTTCAACATTCTTCGCCAGCACCACAACTCAAAAGCAGCCATTTTTCTTCAGCCTTCCTTATTCTTTGTCCAGCTCTCATATGCTTATGAGGTGATTGAAAATATCATGTATTGTGTTAGCTCTACCTTAGTTTTCAAGGAGACATCTTTGCTCCTCAGCACTAGAAAGAGGTCCCTTGCAGTGAACATGACAAGTGCTTTACATCATCTGTTGTCCTGACTGCTGCTTCCATTGGCACCAATTGTATAACCAAGCAATGTGAACTCATTGACAACTTCGATCTTTTCTCAATTTATCGTGATGCTGCTTATAGGTCCAGTTGTGAGAATTTTTGTTTTCTTTATACTGAGATGTAATCCATAGTGCAGACTTTATTTTTCAGTATTCATCAGTAAGTGCTTCAAGTCATCCTCCCTTTTAGCAAGAAAAGTTGTGTTGTCAGCATATCACAGGTTGTTAATGAGCCTTCCTCCAATGCTGATGCCATGTTCCGCTTCATATAGTCCAGCTTCTCGGATTATTTGCTCAGCATATAGATTGAATAAGTATGGTGAAAGGAAACAATCCTGACACACTCCCTTCTTGACCCTAAACCCCTAAACCCCTTCTTCTGTTCGAATGACAGTCTCTTGGTGTATGTACATGTTCCTCATGAGAACAATTAAGTATTCTGGAATTCCCATTCTTCTCAATGTTATCCATAATTTGTTATGATCCACACAATCAAATGCTTTTGCATAGTCCATAAAACACAAATAAATATCTTTCTGGTATTCTTTGATTTGAGCCAAGAGCCATCTGACATCAGCAAAAGTATCCCTTGTTCCACGTCCTCTTCTGAATATCCAGCCTGCACTTCTGGAAGTTCTCTGTCAACATACTGCTCCAACCATTTTTAAGTTATCTGCAGTAAGATTTTACTTTTGTGTAATATTAATGATAATATTTGATAATTTCCACATTGTGCAAGATCACCTTTATTTGGAATGGGTACAAATATGGATCTCTTCCAGTCAGTTGGCCAGGTAGCTGTCTTCCAAATCTCTTGCATAACCAAGTGAGTGGCTCCAGTGGGGCATCTGTTTGTTCAAACATCTCAATGGGTATTCTGTCAATTCCTGGAGCCTTGTTCTTAGCCAATTCCTTCAGTGCAGCTTCGAGTTCTTCCTTCAATATCATCATTTCTTGATCATATGCCATCTCCTGAAATGGTTGGACATCCACCAGTTATTTTTGGTACAGTGATTCTGTGTATTCCTTACATCTTCATTTGATGCTTCCTGCATCATTCAATATTTTCCTCACAGAATCCTTCAGTATTGCAACTTGAGACTTAAATTTTTCTTCCATTCTTTCAGCTTGAGAAATGCTGAGAATGTTCTTCCCTTTTGATTTTCTCACTCCAGGTCTTTGCACATTTCATTATAGTAATTGGCTTTGTCTGCTCAAGCTGCTTTTTGAAATCTTCTGTTTAGCTCTTTTATCTTGTCATTTCTTCCATTTGCTTTAGCTTTTCTTCACACAAGGAGAAGTTTCAGAGTCTCTTCTGACATCCATTTTGGTCTTTTCTTTGTTTCTCATCTTTTTAATGACCTCTTGCTTTCTTCTTGGATGATGCTCTTGATGTCATCCCACAAGTCTTCTGGTTTTCAGTCATTGGTGTT
>NW_006922113.1:1431764-1442967 GCF_000298275.1 Orycteropus afer afer | reverse complement strand
TTTCAAAAGCTTTATTCCATCCATATCAGTAATGTTGGCCCTACTCTGATGATGCAGCTCTTTCCAAGTCTTCTGACCTAAGGGACTCATCCTCCTGCACTGTATCAGATAATGTTTCCATGCTATTCACAAAGTTGTGCAGTAATGTATCAGACATTACTATTTCTCTGCTATTCATAAGGTTTTAGGTGGCTGATTCTTTGAAAAGTGGATGGCCTTTTCCTTCTTTCTAGTCTGTCTCAGTCTGTAAGCTTCATTGAAACCTGTGCACCATGTGCAGCCCTGCCTGCAGTAGAAACACCAGTGGCACAGCTTCAAGGCTCACAGAAACACACAAACCACAATAGTATGACAAAATGACAACAAGTTTTGTCTTGCTTAGCTGTTTTAAATCTCTCTGCCCTCCCCTTACCTGTATCCCTGGTGCTGCTCTGCTCTGTTGTTGCCTCTGGCTTTTCTTTCCCCTGATTTCCTGGGTCATGGGGGTCAGGCTAGGTCCCTCCCTCCCCTTACCTGGATGCCTGGCTGCTGTAGTGTAGGTACTAAAAGATAAGTTGGGGACTGAGAAACAATCAACAGATAAGTGGAACAGATTGCCAGAATTTGGCAAAAAGAAAAAGGGATAAGGGAAACAAGATACTACACAGGGGTATTTTGTGTCACATAGTTTAAATAATAGGGTAAAAATAACTGAGACTATGGATCATGATGAATAGCTTTGAGGAAATATAAATGGAAAGAAAGAACATAAATGAAAAGAAAGTGAAAGAAAGAAAGACAGATAAAGATAAACATGGAAGCAAAGAATATCTAGTAGACATATATCTTGTCCCAAAAGCACAGAAAAAAAAGACTTGAAGTGTTACACCATGTCCCAGGAAAAAGTGACATGGAACAAGTAAAAAAAAATACATTTTCAGGAAGATGCTGAAACAGGAAGATGTGCAAAGAATATCATGGATACTCAGCCAGAAAAAGTAAATCACACACAAAAGGCAAAAAACAAATTGACTTTAACCTTCTTGAAAACTTCACCTAAGGACAGAGACAAACAAAAGAGAACAGTTTTTCTGGTCAGCATTGTACTTGAATGTGCCATATGAAATTTAATCACCATTTTGGCACCAAGAATGTGACCAGAGGGCAAATTAACATACACACAATATGAAAACCTAATATTGTTGTTTATCCATCTCTGCATCCTTCCTTCCTCTCTGTATAACAACCTTGTAGTATTGCTTAAGTCATTGTGATTGTAATCTTTGATTATTTGCTGTTGAAGCTTCCTAAATGATACCAAGCAGTTATAAATTTATAAAATGTGATTTAAAAGATAGTAATATAAATAATACAAATCAGAGTATGCCAATAAAGATAATGAAGGTTGGAGAAAGTTTAACTATACTAATTTCCTTATCTTTCATATCTGAAATCTACAAACCACTCCTTGGAAGGAAGGTTGAGCATTGTACTTCTGTAGTGATACCCCCTTAGGAATCCAAGGAGAGGTCATTGAGTCTCAATGGACTCAATGTCAGTGAGTTTGTAGATTAATATTGAGACAGCACAATAATTCTACCCTCAAAACTGTATTTTTTTTTCTTTTCTGAGCATTACAAGTTTTTTTTTCAAGAACTAATTATTGTGATGATGAAGAAGTTGAATATTTTATCAAAATTTTATCCATTTCTTTAATTTCATTTCAGATACATTTTTATATTAAATTCAAACAAAATTAATTTAACAATCTGGAAATAATCATGTACAGTATGGGCAATTTTTCCAGAAGTTTTGCTATTTGTTTTTCTATTCTTGAGTTTTTATAGAGAAATATCTGAATTTCTGTACATCAAATATTAATAACCATTAGTCCTGTGTAGTGAAAATTACTGGTAGAATTTTCATTCTTTTATATAATTATTCTTGTTTTTCCTGAATGCAGTGCAATGAATCAATGTTATATGCTATCTCTAGCTACAATGTTGAGTTTCCACAAAATGATTGGCTAGGACTATGGAAATTAAGAAGTTATGGATTACCAAGGGGATTGGTCAGTTTGTGATCCTACTGGGAGGACAATGCCTTGAAATTGACAAGAAGTAGAGTTATACAGGAGCTCTGGTGGCACTGTGGTTAAGATATTGGGCCACTAATATAGGATTAGCAATTCAAACTCACCAGTTGCTCTGCAGAAGAAATATGAGTCAGTGTGTTTGCATAAAGATTTACAGTCTTGGAAACCCAATGGAGGACTTTATGAGTCAAAATTGACTCAATGGCAGTGATTTTGGTTTAGTTTGATTTGGTTAGAGTTACATAACAGCTAACTCCACAGAGATTAGGGGGACCTCACTACCACCAAGAAGATTCTGGAGCAAAGTAGGTCCTTTGGACCTAAGATCCCTGCACTAAGAATCTCCTAGACCCAGAAGAAAGTGCTGCAATACTGAACGTGGTGTAAGTTACCAGTCCATGGAGCAAGTACTGAGTGCCTTTGGGCAGGAGGCTTGCCCGAGAAGCTAAAAGAGTTGTAACACTTGTCCCTGCAGGACAGAGCCCTGGATGTGCTCCATGGAGGGGTTTCCTGAAAAGATCCAGTGCAAGGGTCTTCCTAAAAGATCCAGGCAGAGCTGGATGTCTCCAGGCAGTAAGCTAGCAGAAGCGATAAAAGAGCTTTCACATTTGCTTCTGTAGGGCAACAAAGGCCTGAATGTGCCCCATGTAGGCCTTTATACCTCCTCAACCTGGCAAGGTGGGCCCAGCTGTGTGGTGGCAAGAGAGCCTCACAGGCCCAGGTAGAACAGTGAGAGCTAGCAGCAGAAGCCAGCAAGGCCCAGTGTCAGACAAGAAGCCTGGGGAGCCACGCAGAACTTCACCACCGCACAAGCAGTGTGGAGGTAGCTGGAGGCAGAGGTAACCTAAACCACAGCACACCTGCCTAGCAACATGAGAATGGACATGGGTAATTTGAGTAAGGGTAATTGTTTCTCCTTTGGAAATCTGTTGTTATTATTTACAATTTGCTTTCTAAAAATAACAATAATGAACTTTTTCCAAAGCCTCCCTAGACCTACTGAATCACTTTGCTGGAAGTTTGTATCTTATGTGGCCAGTTCTATCACACATGAATGTTTAGCACCCATAGAATGGCTGATGCCATTGGGTATATTTGTTTTATGCCTATCAGTCTTATGACTGCCTAGAAGTTTGAAACACAGTCTGTTTACATGTGCAATACAGGTAGGCATAAATACACCCTGAGTAATTATGCAAAAACAGTAAAGTTTTTAATCATAAAAATTAATCTATTTAGCATGTATTTTAAACACTCACTTTGTGTTATGTTAGAGCACAGAAATATATTACAAGCAGTAAGAAAATACTTTACTTCATGTGTTATGTTGTTGTTGTTGTTATGTGCCATCGAGTCAGACCCGACTCATAGTGACCTCTCCTTGGGTTTTCAAGGCAGTATCACTACAGAAGTAGATTGCCCCATCTTCCTTCCAAGGAGTGGCTGGTGGGTTTGAACCGCCAGCCTTCTGGTTAGTGGTCAAGTGCCTTAGGCACTACACAACCATAGTATACAAAATTGTAACAATTATGAAAATATATACCTACCTAATTTTTACACCTATGATTGAAAAAAAAAAGAGTATGAATGAGAAATATTGCTTTTGGAATGTAATAATCTACATAAAAATTTAGGATTATCAATAGTTTCAACTGCATATTATTTTTTAATTCTTTTTCATGGCATTATATATTTCTCATTTTGAGAATTTCATTAAAGAGCAGGTCAACATCAGAAAAATGATTTTAATAGTTTTTTAAAAGGGAGTAAATTACATATGCATTAAAATCAACAGAAGATTCTGAAAGGAGTGCCAGAAACTCCACATGTGACAGTGATATGTGATTTTTTTGCCTTTGATAATGTTAATACTTAAAATACTGTTATCACATTTGCTCACTTACTTAATATTTACCCTTCACTTCTATCTGAGGTATCATCTCTTTAAAAAAAAAAGTCTTGAAATCTTTCTGCTATCATAAATGGCTAAACTCATATACCACCTGCCTATTTCTCGGTAATGTAAATTACACCAACTGTATTTGGAATTATCTGTTAGTTTAGGCTTCTCAAAATGCGGTTGCAGTGTAAGTATCAACTGGAAACTTGGTACAAATGCACCTTCTCCAAAGCCACTCCAGGCCTATTGAATCAGAAACTATGTGGGATGGGACCCAGCAATTTATCTTAGTAAACCCTACAGGTGTTTCTGATGTATTATCAAGTGTGAAAACAAGCAGACTACTGCTTTCCCAGGAGGAGACAGACATTGTAAGATTTTGTCTCATTTAGTGTTGAAGCTCCGAATCTTAGTATTATATATAGTATATATATTGTATATAGTAAGGAGCTCTGCTGGCATAGTGCCTAAGGCATTTGAATACTAACCAGAAGGCTGGTACTTCAAACCCTCCACCCATTCCTTGGAAGGAAGGTGAAGCAATCTCCTTCCATAGTGATATGGCCTCAGAAACCCAAGGAGGGGTCACAATGAGTCGCATCCAACTTGACAGCAGTGAGTTTAGTTTGAAGTTGGTTAGCGTAGTGCCTAAGATATTTGATTACTAATCAGAAGGTTGGTGGTTCAAACTACCAGCCACTCTGCAGAAGGAAGACTGGGTAGTCTACTTCCATAAATTAAAGCTCATTCTAACAAAAATAAACCAGTTGCCCTCAACCTAACTCCAATTCATGGTGACCTTATGTGTGTCAGAGTAGAAAGGTATCCCATAGGGTTTTTGACGCTGGTTTTTTAGAAGTAGATAGCCAGGCCTATCTTCTTAGATGTCTCTAGGTAGAATAAAACCACCAAATTTTTGGTTAGCACCACTCACGGACTAGACCACAAATAAGAAAAACAATAGCTAACCTATTTTGAGTCCTCACTATGTTCCAGGCATTGTACTAAGCATCTCACATTTACTTATTCACTTAATTCTCTCAATAATCTAATGGGGTAGATACTATTAGTACATACACATTAACAAATAAAGCACAGAAAGATTTGGAAACTTGCCAAAAAATACACAATTAGCAAATAGCAGAATCAAGATAGAATCAAAGGCAGTTTATATTCAGAGCTAGCTCTTAACAATGAAATTATATGAACTTGCAATTTGTAGAAATAGAATAATTACATTAAATTTTCATCAATAATTATGATGAATTTCATCAACATGACTCCCTTCCATTATATATCAGTAAATTTAATATATTTTGACTTTTCAAATAATATTTGCATGCCTACTTCCATTGATAACAGATGAGTCTCTTAAAATCATACTTTTGAACTACCTTTAGCAATCAAATAGTAATGGATTTACTCGCTTTAAAAATTCCTCTGATAAATTTCCTAATACTAACTTGCTACATAACCCCTTTTGAGCTTTGGGCTCAGACTAATATCTTAAGCATGCCAAGAAGCTGTTGAAAGATTTTGAGTTAGCTATTAATCACTCCATGATGAATTAGAAGTCAAATTGCATTGTGACAAACCCAAGATGCTCCTCATCAAACTCTTTTAACAGTTACTGCTTAGATAAAATAAACATGGTGTATTAAAATAAATTTCATTAAAAGTTAAGTTGTTACAGTTTTATAACAATATTTTTTAAAAGCTTATAAATTATCAAAGCTTAAGATGGCCACTTTCATAATGGCAATTCACCTTAATGTGTACATAAGTGTAACATAATTTTGCTGCAGTAGGACAATATGTGTTTAGATGGCTTAAGATCTAGGTTGACGACTTCTACCGAATTTTACTTGTGGCTATGCTCTGGTAGCATAATGGCTAAAGCAATTGACTGCTAACCAGAGGCTGGCGGTTCAAACCCACCAGCCACTCCTCGGAAGGAAGGTTGGGCAATCCTACTTTCGTAGTGATACTGCCTCGGAAACCCAAGGAGGGGTCGCTATGAGTCGGGGCCGACTTGACGGCACATAACAATAACAACAACAACATGCTTAATACTTTGTTTCCACCCAGGCTGTGATTTCTATGTGTAAAATTATGTCTATTTATTTTCATTTTGAAAAAAAAAAAAAATTGCCTTTACCCCTCATTCCTTAAAATGACAAGATCCCAACAGACTAAACCATTCAAAATCTATTGCCAGAACATCTTAGAACACAACAAAGATTTAGTTGAGCAATTCAAATTACCACTAGGCTAATTATCGCTTTTATCTTCATTATGTGATCTGATTATAGTACTTCTTAATTCCATCATTCCATTTGGGGTTCTGGCAAAACAGACACCTGCAGGTACGGTGACCACTGCTCTTGGAATTCTGCCCAATCCCCATCTTTGCATGGGGATATTGCAGTCTGAAAACAGATTGCATCATGCAGATGCTGAGCTATGGAAACACTGCCCAGTCTACTAATCTTATAACAATAAAAAACGTCCATCAACAGCAGACTGAAGCAGCAGTATAATAGAAGGGCAGTTAGAAGCAAGTTTGATTTGATCACATTAGATGGTACTGTCCATGTAACAAAATTAGAAGGAGGTGGCAAGAAGAACTTAAAGAGATGCAAATTACCAACAATATAGAAGAAGTAAGTGGTCAAAGGGTCATAAAAACTGTCATTCTTCCTTTAGTTAGTATGTCTTTAGCTGAATACTTAAAGAGATAAAACCTTCTAAAGACCTGCAACCATATTTAGCTACCATTAGTTGTCAAAGGAAGATTGTGGAACAATGAAAAGAAAAATAAATCTCCACTTGATTTCTATAGCAACATATGGCAATATTCTATGCATGAAGAGAAATCATTCAATTCAATTTCTTGACAGGTTTACTCTGTGGTTCATGGATCATCTGTCAGTGGGTATGGAGACAGAAATACAAGATGTGCATTGAATCACTCAAAGAAGAGTTAGTTAGTGAGCATGAAGAGTATGTTAGTGAGCATCAGCTAATTATATGTTTGCCTTCCATACTAGACTTTTTACTCTGAAGAGAAACAGCCATTAGAGAAAACTCTTTGAATATTGTCTGTGGTTCACAGAAAGATGATGGTATACCTAAATAAGACAGATCAGGTGAATCAGAGGATGAATTGGAAACTTTTTGAACTGGTAAAAATAGTCAAGATATTAAATGAATAAAAGTGAGAAATTTGAAAATTCCAAATTAGCTATTAACTTTTTTATCTAGTAACTTGAGTAGTACTTTCCCTCTTAAAAAAAATGTTTCAGATATTGTGATAGGCAGGATTCTAAGATCCCATGCTCTGATATACACATCCTGTACAATCACGTCCCCTTGAATGTGTGTTGTTGTTGTTACGTGCTTCCGAGTCAGACCCAACTCATAGCGACCGCTCCTTGGGTTTCTGAGGTGGTATCACTATGGAAGTAGATTGCCCACCCTTCCTTCCAAGCAGTAGCTGGTGGGTTTGAACTGCCAGCCTTCTGGTTAGCATAGTTAGGCACTATGCTACCAGAGCTCCCTTTAATGTGTGTAGGACCTATGAATATGATGGGCCATCATTTCATGATTGCATTACTAATCATTTGGTTTTGAGATAATGAAAATGGAGATAACCCTGAATGGCTCTGATCTGATCAGGTGAAACCTTTAAAAAAAGTGTGAAATATTAGCTTCTGCTGCTCTTGAAGCCAACAGCCTCTATGATTCCACAACTGCAAGAATCAGATTCTGCCAACAATCAAGTAAACTTCAAAGAGGGCCTTCAGACCCTTAGAGGGTCTAAGATGGCTGATACACACAAGCAAGCCCTGGCTGAGACCTTGATTGCAGCCTTGCGAGGCCTTGTGAGGAGGACCCAGCTCACTCAGGCCTGAACTCCTGACCCAAGGAAATTGTGAAATAAAATATCTATGCTATTTTAAGTGATTAAGTGTGTAGTATTTTTTTTGTTTTTACTCAGAACCAGAGATTAATAGAGTTGATACTTCAAATTGAAATCCTAAAAAATTATTTCTTATATCTTAAAAGCGTTTATGCATATGAGATGTTTTTCCTTTGTTGTTTGTTATTGTTATTTTATCATGTCCTTCTCCAGGAAATGGTCTCTTCTGATAACATGCCCAAAGGAAGTGAGATGAAGTCTGGCCATCCTCCCTTCTAAGGAGCATTCTGTCTATACTTCTTCCAAGACAGATTTGTTCATTCTTCTGGCAGTCCATGGTGTGTTCAATATTCTTCACCAAGACCATAGCTCAGAAGGACCAATTCTTTGGTCTTCCTTATTCCTTGCCCAGCTTCCACATGCATATGAGGTGATTGACAATACTATGGCTTGGGTACAAAAGGTCTTTTGCTGCAGATTTGTCTAATGCAGTACATCATTTGATTTCTGTTGCTTCTGTGTATTCTTTTCACTTTCTTTTGATGCTTCCAGCATTGTTAAATATTTTGCCCATGTTGTTGTTGTTAGGTGCCATCGAATCTTCTCTGACTCATAAGGACCCTATGTACAACAGAATGAAACACAATGGTACTCCATCATCCTCACAATTGTTGCTATGCTTGAGCCCATAATTTCAGCCACTGTCTCAATTAATCTCTTTTAACATCTTCCCCTTTTTTGCTGAACTTCTACTTTATGAACATGTAGTACATATTTTGGGTCTGGGTTCTTTCACTTAGCAGATTGTTGACAGTCATCCATGCTATTATGTGTATGAACATTTCATTATTTATTTTTGAAAAATTGTATTTAATTGTTAAGATGTACTACAGTTTATGCATTAACCTGTTGAGGCATATTTGGAGTGTTTTGCATTTTTAACTACTGTAAATAAATTGTAAATATTTCTGCTATGAATGTTTGCATACAAGATTTTGTGTGGATATATATTTTCATTTCTGTTGAATAGATACCTAGAGTGGAATTACTAGGGTGTATGGTAAGTACATGTTCAACAACAACAAAAAATCCAAATGTTTCCAAGTGGCTGCAGCATTTTACATTTTACATTCCTAGCATCTTCACCATCATATGATATTGTTAGTCTTTTATTTATTTATTTAATTTTGGCCATTCTAGTGGGCTATATGGGAGCTCTAATAGCATAGTGCCTAAGGCATTTGACTGCTAACCAGAAGGCTGGCAGTTCAAACCCACCAGTCACTCCTCGGAAGGAAGATTGGGCAATCTACTTCCATAGTAATACTACCCAGGAAACTCAAGAAAGGGTCACTATAAGCTGGATCTGATTTGATGGCAGTGAATTTGTTGAGAGTCTTAGTGGGCTTTACAGTGACAGTAATATAGTAAGAGGTCTTCCCAAGCTGGGAACCAGTATGGTCATGAAAATCAAATTTGTGTCTTTTTATTATCCCCCCTTAAAAATCATAGTGCTGTGTTGCCTGTTGTTCAGTGCCTTCAGAAGCTTGCTTTGTAAATTTTGTCCATTTCTTTCTTATTTATTTATTTATTTATTTGTTTGTTTGTTTGTTTGTTTATTTTTATTGTGATTTGGGTGAAGATTTACAGAGCAAATTCACTTTCCATACAGCAGTTCACATACACTTTTTCTCATGATATTGACCACAATTTACCACAATGCAACAGCTGCCTTCTCCCTTCCTCCCGATAATTACCTCTTCCTTGTGTTCCATCCCTCCATACTCTCCTGCCCCTGAGCCGTCTCCCCATGCATAAGCAGCACTTCTTTCTCCCATGATTGTTCTCTCCAAGGAGTATATCAACCTCAGGTAAATGGTCAACTCATATGCCTGTCTTTTGCTTGGCTGGAAGCCACAGGTGTGGGTTCAATTCCAGACCTGAAGGGCAATTAGGGGCCATAGGCTCAGTGGTTCCACCAGGCTCTATTGGACCAGCAAACCTGGTCCTGCACCCCTTTTTTTTCTCTCCAAATGATTTTCAGTTTTGCCCACATTGTTCTCCCTTTCTACCCAGGACCTCCTACAAAAATCCCCTTCTAAGTGGTTGACGTTGCTAGCCGGGCACCATCTAGTTTTTCTGGTCTCATAGTTGTATAGGCTGCAGATTTGATGGTGTACCAGTTGGTAGGACTAATTGTATCCATGAATTTTTGTTTTTTTCGTTCTTCTTTGCTCTGGATGGGGAGAGACCCATCATTGCATCTACATGGCAGCTTGCAAGCTTTTAAGATCCCAGTCACTACTTGCCAAAGTAGGAGGTGGAACAATGTTTTGTGTAGTGTGTTCTGCCAGTTGAGCTTGATGTCCCATGCAACTATGGTCACGAGCCAATAGGTTCAACTACTCAATCCCTCTGGATAGATGGCTGTGACCAAGAAATGACTACCACCTTGCCTCTTGTCAGCTTTACCATATATTTGGGAATTCAGATCATACACATAACTTATAGGACCATTGTCTGCCAACCCTATACATGTTCTTGGGTACACTTCCTGGTTCACAGACATACCTACTAGTTCAGACTGTCCACCCATCTGTCCATCCATCTATCTACCCTCATACCCAGGTTTGCCTTCACTAACAATGCAGTACGTATGTGCAAAAGTGTTCATCTTTGTTGTCTGCATCTCCCATGTACCTCTCTATGTCTTTCTCTTCCTCAATGCCACTGTATTGATCACTCATATTTGGTACATTGCCCTTCTCTTCACCCAAATCAATGCTTATCTCCATCTCCCTAACAGTGTTCCCTTCCCTCCCCTCTCACCCCTGGTAACCAACAAAGAAAATTTCCTCCCATAGATAAACTTTTCCTTGATTTTTAAAATAATGGACTAATACAATATTTGTCCTTTTGTGATTGACTTATTTCACTCAGCATAATATCCTCCAAGTTCATCCATGTTACGTGGTGTTTTGCAGATTCTACATTATTCTTTAGCGTTGCATAGATTCCATTGTGTGCATGTACCATAGTTTGGATATCCATTCCTCAGTTGATGGACACCTAGATTGTTTCCATCTTTTGGCTATTTTAAATAGTGCTGCGATGAACATGGGTGTACATATGTCTGTTCTTATCATGGGTCTCACTTCTTTAGGATATATACCTAGGAAAGGAATGGCTGAGTCAAATGGTATTTCTAATTCCAACTTTTGAAGGAATCGCCATACTGCTTTCCACAATGGTTGTGTACCATTTTACAGTCCCACCAGCAGTGTATGAGAGTCCCAATCTCTCCACA
>NW_006922113.1:1396781-1407596 GCF_000298275.1 Orycteropus afer afer | reverse complement strand
TCAGAGCAGTCCTCCATGCAGTCCCTGGCTAGCAGTGCTGATTTTTAGGTTCATTCTTAGGTCCTACCACCACTCAGCACTCTCCAAGCTGTCTGTGTTGTGTTTCAGGCTTGCTCAGGATCACTGCCAGAGCATAGCTCCGTTTGTCTCCTTTTTTGGTATTTTCATGCAAATTCTTCTGCTAGTTGGCATTTTGTCCACTTCTGTATCATTCTCTTCAAGGCTCAGGGGTCCAGGATTATCTTCTGTGTCTGTGTTAATTGGTTCCCCTTTTCTTTATTGGAGAGGGTCTGTGCAGTGTTTCTCCCTATTCTGCCAACTTCAATGACTGATTCAAATTTTGTCCATTTTTAATGCTGTTTAGAATGGGGTGGCAAGTCTAGTAATTCTGTCGTAGCAGAAAGTGGCAATCTCATTGATCAGGTTTTCTGTGTAATCAGCTAAGATCTATCCATTGAACACTCATTTTATTTTAGGCATTTGAGATAGTTTCATAATTTTAAAGGTTGCAATGCTCTATATAATTTAAGTCTATTTAATTCTCTTAAATGAGCATTATTCCACCTTGTCCTTTTTCCTGAAGTCCCATATTTATAGATAGTTTCTGAATAGTAATAAAGTGGTCAGCTACTAAATGAAAGGTTGATGGTTCATATCCACCAGTTGCTCTGTGGAAGAAAAAGATACGGCTTCCATAAAGATTACAGCCTTGGAAAGTCTATGGGATAGTTCTACTCTTTCCTATAGGGTCTAAATGAGTCAGAGTTGATGGCAATAGATTTAGTTTCAGTTCTTGTTATTCATATCACCTCAATGCCTATACAAAAACACTAGAGACAATAATAGAAGCAGAATTTAAGTTTAACCATTAATAGCATTACCAATAATACTATCATTGCAGAATTGATTAAGAGTCAAATATATTTGGAACACACTTTGAGGGTTGAGGAGACAAATTTCTGATAAGACATAATTCCTTTTCTTTTTAGGGCTTATACTCTATTGATGGAAATAGAAGTACATATTACAAGATACATGAAGATACAATGTTTCCAATGTTAAAGATTATGTGAGTATAATGTAACTGACAGACCACTCCTCTGTCAGTTGGATATACTGTGGTGGCTTGTGTGTTGCTGTGAGGCTGGAGGCTATGTCACTGGTATTTCAAATACAAGCAGGGTCACCCATGGTGGATAATGTAGTGGAACATCCAGACTAGGACAGATTCAAAAGAAAAAAGGGGACATTCACTTCTCATAGAATTGGTCAATGAAAAACTTACAGCAGTGAAACACTGTCTGATATGTTGCCAGAAAACATTTTGAGCAGCCCTGAAACATTGTCTCATATAGTGCTGGAAGATGATCCCCTCAGGTTGGAAGACACTCAAAAATGACTAGGGAAGAGCAACCTCTTCAAACTAGACTCAACCTTAATGATGTGCATGGAGTAAAGCTTTTGGGACATACATTTGCTCATGGGGTACACTCAAAATGAGAAGGAACAGCTGCAAATTTCCATTAATAATCAAAAAATGGAATGTACAAAGTATGAATCTAGGGAAATTGGAAGTTGTCAAAAATGAAATGGAACATGTAAAGATAGATATTCTAGGCAGCAGTGAGTTGAAGTGTACTGGATTTGGCTATTTTAAATCTCACAACCATATGATCTATTATGCCAGGAATGACAAATTAAAGAGGAGTGGCATGCCATTCATTGTCATTTAAAAAAAAAAAAAAGTTTCAAGATCTACCCTAGGTGAAGTACTGTCAGTGATAAGATGATATCCATATACCTAGAAAAAACAAAATCAAAGTCACTGCCATCAAGTTGATTTGACTCATTGCAACCCCCATTGAGTTTCTGAGGTTGTAAATCTTTATAGAAGTAGATTGCCCCATCTTCCTTCCATGGGGCACCTGGTGGATATGAACTGTCAACCTCCTGGTTAGCAGTTAAATGACTTAGGCACTATGCCACCAGAGTTCCTTTTGGTTTTGGTATGCCTACAAGGAAGACCAATAAATACTACAATAGTTCAAACTTATACACCAACCACCAAAGCCAGAGATGAGGAAATTGAAGATTTTTACCAACTTCTGCAGTCTGAAATTTACCAAACATGCAATCAAGATGTGTTGATTATTAATGATGATTGGAATGCAAAAGTTGGAAACAGAGACTCACCAGCAGTTAGAAAATATTCACTTGATGGTAGAAAAATTGCAGATCATATGATACAGTTTTGCAAGACCACAACTCATTCATTGCAAATACCTTTTTTCAAACAGCATAAATAGTGGCTGTACATGTGGGCTTCACCAGATGGAATATACAGGAATCAGATCGAGTACATCTGTGCAAAGATTTTATAAGGAAGCTTGATATCTTCAGCCAAAACAAGGCCAGGAGCTCACTGAAGACCAGGCTATCAATTGCTCATATGAAAGTTCAAGTTGAAGCTGAAGACAACTAAAACAAGTGCATGAGAGTCAAAATGTGACCTTGATTATATCCCTGTCGAATTTACCCTCTTGAATTTAGAGACCATCTCAAGAACAGATTGGATGCATTGCTAACGAATGACAGAAAATGAGACTAATTGCGGGATGACATCATGAACATCATTCATGAAGAAAACAAAAGATCATTAAAAAAGACAGGAAAGGAAGAAAAGACTAAAATGGATGCCAGAAGAGACTCTAAAATTTACTCTTAAATGGAGAGTGGCTAAAGTAAATGGAAGAAATGACAAGATTAAACAGCTGAATGTTGTTGCTGTTGTTATGTGCCATTGAGTCGGACCTGACTCATAGTGACCCCCTGCCCCTTGGTTTTCTGAGGCGGTGAATAGAAGATTTCAAAGAGAAGTTCAAGAAGACAAAGTCAATTATTATAATGAAAAGTGCAAAGACCTGGAGTTGGTGAATTGAAAGGAACAACACACTCAGCATTTCTCAAACTGAAAGAATTGAAAGAAAAATTCAAGCCTAGAGTTGTAATACTGAAAGAGTCTATGGGTAAAATATTGAGTGATACAGAAAACATCAGAAGAAGATGTAAAGATTACACAGAATCACTCTACCAAAAAGAATTGTTTGATTTTACTCTATCTCAGGAGGTGACATATGATCAAAAATCAATGGTATAGAAGGAAGAAGTCAAAGCTGTACTGAAGGAATTTGTGAAAAACAAGGCTCCAGGAATTGGTGGAATATACATTGATATGTTTCAACAAATGGATGTCATACTAGAGACACTTATTCATCTATGCCAAGAAATGTGGAAGACAGTTACCTGGCCAACTGATTGGAAGAGATCCATATCCATACCCATCCCCCCAAAAAAGAGAAAATTATAGAAAAATATCATTAATATCACATGCAAGTAAAATTTTGCTGAAGATGATTGAAAAATTGTTGCAACAATATATTGACAGGGAACTTCCAGAAATACAAGCTGGATTCAGAAGAGAATGTGGAATGAGGAATATTATTGCTGACGTCAGATGGCTCTTGGCTGAAAGCAAATACTAGAAGATGTTTACTTGTGTTTTAATTACTCAGAAAAAAAGCATTTGACTGTGTGGATCATAACAAATTATGGATAACATTGAAAAGAATGAGAATTCAGAGCACTTAATTGTGATCATGAGAAACCTGTACATAGACAAGGACACAGTCATTCGAATAGAGCAAGCGGATGCTGCAAGGTTTCAAATCAAGAAGGGAGTGAGTGAAGGTTATATCTTTTCACCATACTTGTTCATTCTGTATGCTGAACAAATAATCCAAGAAGCTGCATTATATGAAGAAGAACTAGGCATCATGCTTGGAAGAAGGCTCATTAACAATCTGTGATATGCAGAGGACACAAACTTGCTTGCCAAACGTGAAGATGACTTGAAGCACTTACTGATGAAGATTAAAGACTACTCTTCAATATAGATTACATCTCAACATAAATAAAACAAAAATCCTGACATCTGGACCAAAAAGCAGCATCACAACAAACAGAAAGATTGAATTTGTCAAAGATTTTATAATACTTGATTCCACAATCAATACCAATGGAAGCAGCAGTCAAGTAGTCAGATGACACATTGCACAAGGCAAATCTTCTACAAAAGACCTCTTTATAGTGCTGAAGAGAAAGATGTCTCTTTGAAGACTAAGGTGTGCTTACCCCAAGCCATGGTATTTCCAATAACCTCATATGCATGTGAAAGCTGGACCATTGATAAGGAAAACCAAATAAGAGTTGATGATTTTGAGTTGTGCTGTTGGTAAAGAATGCTGAAAGTACCATGGACTATCAAAAGAACTAACAAATCAGTCCTAAAAGAAGTATATGAAATATTCCTTGGAAGTGAGAATGCCCAGACTTCATCTCACCTACTCTGTTCATATTGTCAGAAGGTCCCATTCCCTGGAGAAGGATCAGCAAAAGAGGAGAAGTCTCTCAATGAGATGGATTGACACAGGGGCTGTAGTGATGGGCTCAGGTATGGCAAGGATACCTGAGGCTGGAACAGAAGTTAGCAGTATTTCATTCATGGGGTGGCTATGAGTTGGAGCCAAGTTTATGGCACCTAACAAAAACAATGAAAACACTGAGTTTCATGGTAATATATCAAGAGTGTTTACTAAAAGCTACATTGGTTATAGAAGTTCATGTTGTTGTTAGGTAGCATTGAGTTGGCTCCGACTTATAGCAGCCCTATGTTCAAAAGAACAAAACACTGCCTGGTCCTGTGCCAGACTCACAATCCTTGCTATACCTGAGCCCATTCTTGCAGCCACCGTGTCAATCCATCTCTTCCAGGGCCTTCCCCTTTTTGTTAACCCTCATTAACCCTCCAATTTACCAAGCATGATATCCTTCTCCAGGGAATAGACCCTTATGACAACATGATCAAAGTAAGTGAGGCAAAGTCAAGTCATTCTCACTTCCAAGAAACATTTTGGCTGCACTTCTTCCAGGATAGATTTATTCATTCTTTTGTCAGTCTATGACACTTTCTGTATTTCTTCACCAATAACACAACTCAAAAGCATCAACTCTTCTTCAGTCTTCTTTGTTAATTGCCAGCTCTCACATGCATATTAGGCATTTGAAAATACCATGGCTTGGGTTAGGTGCACCTTAGTCTTGAAGGATACATCTTTGTTCTTCAGCACATTAAAGAGATCTTTTGCAGCAGATTTACCCAGTGTGATACATTGTCTGATGTCTTGAATGACACTTCCATTGGTGTTAATTGTGAAACCAAGTAATAGAAGGTCATAAATGTATGGGGTTCATGGCAAGATGTTGACTAGATAAAATAGAGGTCTCAAATCCTGTTATAGAGACATGTCAGTCATATAAATGAGTTAAATAGGAAGATTTTAAGACAGGAAAAAAAAAAAAAAGGTCCAAGGTTTGTAAATGATAACTGATAGTCACTTTTATAAAAATAAAACAGTTGGGGGATGGTATGGTGTAGTCCATGAGGCATTTGACTGTGAACCAGAAGGTTACCCATTCAAACCCACCAGCCACTCTGCTGAAGGAAGACTGGGCAATCTTCTTCCATAAAGATTTATAACTTTGGAAACCCAATGGGGGTTGGTATGGGTCAGAACCAACTGGATGGCAGTAGGTATGGTGTACTGGGCAGTAAATACACTTTAAGGGGGAACCACAGCTTAGTTTCTGCTTTTTATTGACCTAAAATATTCCAAGTCCACACAATGCCAGAGATCTTATTTTTCCAAAGTTTAGACATCTTTCTATCTGTTTATTTATTTTTTGTGTGCTAAATTCCCTCATTTTCAAATTGTTGATCAGATATTTTATCATGCCATGTAGGTCACAGAAATTATGTCTTGATAATAAATTTGGCATATAGTGAACTGGTCTGTTATCTCAGAGTTCAAATATTCTGAAAAGTAGAATATGTTTGTAGCAGGAAAATTTGTCTTACACATATTCCATGACAGAAATAATGACTTAATGATTTAATATATAGTCAGTTAAGATACATCCTTGTAGCATTTGATGATAGCATATATAGTGCCTAAGGCACTTGACTGCTAACCAGAAGGCTGGTGGTCCAAACCCACCAGCCACTCCTCGGAAGAAAGGTTGGACAATCTACTTCCATAGGGATATTGCCTCAGAAACCCAAGGAGGGGTCACTATGAGTCGGGTCTGATTTGATGGCACATAACAACAACACAACAATTGCAACACAATAAGCATCAAATAATGGAAATAACTTTATATCCTTTGGCAAACAGATGCATTTGGATTTTATTTTGAAATTCATTTGTAAAGTTGTAAATAGGATCATTATTTTATATACTTAGTGTTTGGGTTCAAGGCTCCCTGGGTGTGTGAAATTAACATTTTTTAAAAGGGAGAAAAATATCCCTTACAAATATCAAGTCAATATCACACAACAGATTGCAATGTCTCCACTGGGGCTGCTCCCCGTCAGTGTGCATTATCCAAATATTTTACCAATTTGAAATGTGTGTTATTAATCAGAAAGATTGTGACATCTTTGATAGGCCATTAAATCTATAGTCTCAATATCTGTTCAAACATTTTGAAGTATCCTTGGTTAATCTAATGGAGAATAAATTCTTTAACTATAATAATGTCCTAGAAGAGTGGTGCTCTGTTTGAACTGCCCTATAACTCAGTTTAAACCTGAGTGCAAACATTTTGAGATTCAAAATAGCATACTTGGATATTATAATTTTCTGTTATAAATAATAATAATAATGAAGCTTCTCAGAGTTTCTCACATATCTAGCTGACTATTTAAAGTGACATTTTGATTAGATAAGTGTGAATGGATAGAAACCACATAGTTGAAAATTCTTTGAAATAAACAAGGAATTAATATAAAGGCAGGGCAATGTTAAAAGAAGAAATTGGATTACTCTTGAAATAGAAATATCTGAATCTTCTATATCTGGCTTCAAACTCTGAAGGAATCTAGAAATTCCATTAAAGCCTACCAACATGAACTTAAATGGACACATTGAGTTTATACCTTGATGTACAAAATCTTTGTCAGTAACATTTTTCATATTGGGTTATCACATAAAAATGGGTTTAAATAAATTTGAATGTTTATAATGTATGTTCTTATAGTGATGATACACAATGTGATTTTCAATCATCTGCAGTAGGAAATGGAGTTTCTTTGGAATTGGGCTAGTGGTCATAGCTGTGCACTAGCACAACTCTAGAAATAATAAAAGAATAATTTTATTTTAATCCACCACTATCTTTAATCTTTGTTCAATGGGATAATCTACTTCTCTTGCCCCTGAATGGCAGCTGTAGCTTACCTCTTGATCTTTCTGTTCTCTTGTCCATAATAGGTCAGTCTTACTATCTTGTGGTTAATGCATTTGACTGCTAAACAAATGGTCCTAGGTCAGAACCCACTGGCTGTTCTGCAGAAGGAAGATAAGGCAGTCTACTCCCATAAAAATTTACAGGCTTGGCTACCCAATGGGGATCGCTATAAGTCAGGGTGAACTTGATGGCAGTGAGTTTTGTTTGAGTTTATTAATGCTTTAAGTTGTACACTTAGTTTAATTTCAATATTTAGAAAGTAAAATTAAGACAGTAATGAAACAAGTAACTTTAGTTTTAAAAATGTTTAAAGCTGAAATTCCTAGTTGGCCCTTATTAGAAATTAAACTTAGTATTTTTTTTTTTTTCCAAAATTAACTGAACAGCCCTTGGCTAGATGGCTGGAACTCTATTTGATTATATAGCCAATCTTATCTTTGGGATAATTTCTCAGTTCTTGGTATCCGATGGTAGACATCCAGCATTTTTCTGATGAGGCTCTGTGGTGCTTATGTTTTTGTGTCAACTTGGCTGGGCCTGGTTGAGTGGCTGGGCAGCTGGTGGTAGTTATTCCCCATGATGAGACTACCAATCAACTCCATGATGGGATCTACCACAAGCAGCTGAGTAGCTACTTTTGGGATGTGGTCTGCTTCCTATATATAAGGAAAAGCCTTGGGAAAGGTCTCTAGCCTTTGGCATGCTTGAACCCTGCATATAGCCATGTCATTGCTCAGCAGCCTGTTATGCTCTGCCGACTTTGGGATTTACAATGGACTTAAGGTAATGGCCTGTCATGTGGTCTGGCAACATCAGGACTGTGCCTTTTTACTTGTCAACCTTGGGGCTTCTCAGCCTCAGCAGCCAGCAGCTGTCTGAGTGAAGAAAAGCCTCTAGCTCCACTGGCCAGGGGCAGGAAGCAGAGCTGGACCCCAAGGTTGAGGAGCTTTCACCCAGCCCCTAGAGTGTGGCACTTTGAACTTGGACTTAAAGCCTCCAAATTTTAAGAATAAACTCTTGTTTGTTACGGGCATTCCATTTGTGGTATATTCTTGTCAGAGCAGCACTAGGTAAACAGAACAGGCCCTTTGCTGGCTTACTCTTCCAATAACCCTCATGTGTCCCAAAGAGAATTCCCAAACATCTCATTAGAACTAATTCAGAATGAATTATAATGTAAAAACAATTACATCCCAAGGCAGACCAAACACTCCTGTGACTATCATTGAAGACATTGTTGTTATGTGCCGTCGAGTCGCACCCGACTCCTAGCGACCCCTCCTTGGGTTTCCGAGGCAGTATCACTACGGAAGTAGATTGCCCCATCTTCCTTCCAACGAGTGGCTGGTGGGTTTGAACCGCCAGCCTTCTGGCTAGCAGTCAAGTGCCTTTAGCCACTATGCTACCAGAGCATTGAAGAGATTAGTCAGCTAATATCTTGATTTACATATTTTCTCGGTAAGAGTCAGATGCACATTCATAACTGCTTTATCTTTCTCAGAAAAGAGTCAAATATTTGTTCCTATATTCCCAAATGTCAGAGAATACAGGCCATGATCTCTAAATGTTATTGTTGCTGCTAGTTGCCATTGAGGTGACTCTGACTCATAGCAATCCTACGTACAACAGAGTGGTACGCTGTCTGATCATGCCCCATGCTCATTATCCTTGCTATTCCTGAGCCCATCATTGCAGCCACTGTGTCAACTCATCTTGCTGAGGCCCTTCTCTTTTTTTGTTGACCCTCTACTTTACCAAGCATGGTATCATTCTCTAGGAAATGGTCCCTTCTGACAACGTGACCAAATTAGGTGAGATGAAGTCTGGCTATTCTCACTTCCAAGGGGCATTCTTGCTGTATTTCCTCCAGGACATATTTATTAGTTCTTCTGGCAGTCCATGGTACTTTTAGCATTCTTCCCCAACACCACAATTCAAAAGTATCAACTCTTATTTGGTCTTCCTTATTCATTGTTCAGCTTTCACATGTATATGTGGCTATTAAAAATATTAAAAATAACATGGCTTGGGTTAAGCACACCATAGTCTTCAAAGAGACGTCTTTATTTTTCAGTACTTTAAAGAAGTCTTTTGCAGCAGTTTTTCCCAGTGCAATGCATTGTCTGATTTTTTTTATTTTTTATTTTTTTTTGTCTGC
The DNA here is from genome assembly GCF_000298275.1 of Orycteropus afer afer. Lineage (NCBI taxonomy): Eukaryota > Metazoa > Chordata > Mammalia > Tubulidentata > Orycteropodidae > Orycteropus > Orycteropus afer. The sequence goes on along the minus strand of NW_006922113.1, from coordinate 1,398,073 downwards.
TGCTTCCATTGGTGTTGATTGGGGAACCAAGTAATATGAAATCTTTAACAACTTCGGCCTTGTCTCCATTTATCATGATGATACATATTGGTCCAGTTTTGAGGATTTTTGTTTTCTTTATGTTCAGATATAATCCATACTGAAGACTAAAGTCTTTCATCTTCATCAGAAAGTGCTTCACATTATCCTCAATTTCAGCAAGCAAAGTGTGTCATCTGCATAATATAGGTTGTTAGTGAGTCTTCCTCCAATTCTAATGCCATGCTCTCTTTCATGTAGTCCAGCTTCTCAGATTATTTTCTCAACATACAGATTGAATAAGTATGGTGTAAAGGTACAACCCTGATACCCTCCCTTTCTGATTTTAAATGATGCAGTATAGCCTCATTCTTTGTGAACAATGGCCACCTCATGTATGTCCAGGTTCCTTATGAGCACAATTAAGTGTTCTGGAATTCCCATTCTTCTCAATGTTATCCATAATTTGTTATGATCCACATAATCAAATGCTTTTGCATAGTGAATAAAACACAAGTAAACATCTTTCTGGTATTCTTTGCTTTCAGCCAAGATCCATCTGACATCAGTAATGATATCCATCATTCCACATCCTCTTTTGAATCCAGCTTGCATTTCTGGAAGCTTTCTGTCAATATACTGCTACAATCATTTTTTAATTTTCTTCAGTAATATTTAACTTGCATGTGATATTAATGGTATTGTTCAATAATTTTCACATTCTGTGGGATCATCTTTCTTTGGAATATGAACAAATATGGATCTCTTCCAGTCTGTTGGCCAAGTAGCTGTCTTCCAAATTTCTTGGCATAGATAGATAAGTGCCTCCAGAGTAGCATCTGTTTGAAACACATGAATGTATATTCCACCAATTTCTGGGGCCTTGTTTTCCACCAGTTCCCTCAGTGCAGCTTCAACATCTTCCTTCAATACCATTGATTCTTGATCACATGCCACCTCTGAAAACAGAGGAACATCTACCAATTCTGTTTTGTACAATGATTCTGTGTATGCCTTCCATCTTCCTTTGATGCTTCTTGCATCATTCAATATTTTGTCCATTGTTGTTAGGTGCCATTGAGTCGTTTCCAACTCATAGTGACCTCATTCACAGCAGAACTAAACACTGCCCGATCCTGCGCCAGCTCCACGATCCCTGCTATACTTGAGCCCATCATCGCAGCCACCATGTCAATCCATCTCATTGAAGGCCTCTCCCTCTTTTGTCGACCCTCCACCCTACCAAGCATGACATCCTTCTCCAGGGAATGGTC
>NW_006922113.1:1379687-1394100 GCF_000298275.1 Orycteropus afer afer | reverse complement strand
TAGTCTGTCTCAGTCTGTAATCTGAGCTGATACCTGTGCACCATGTGCATCCTGCTAGGTTTGAAACACCAGTGGCTCAGCCCAAAACTCACATCAACACATCATCATTGTAGCACAAACCAACAGACAAGTTAGTCTCCCTGTTGGAATCCTCTCATAGCACCCTTCCCTGGGTCCCTGCAGCGGACTCTTCCTCTGTCAGGGTTTCTGGCCTTTTAATCCCCTTTCTCCTGCTCTCCTGTCCTGATGTTTAGGGGGTGCCTGAGTTCCCTCTCCTCACCTGTATCCCTGAAGCTGACTGCTCCTCTGTCCGGGTTCCTGGCTTTTAATCCCCTTTCTCTTGCTTTCCCATCCTGCTGCTTTGGGCATGCCTGGGTTCTCTCTCCTCACTTGGACCCCTGTGGCTGACTGTTCCTCTGTCCTGTTTCCTGGGCCTTTTAATCCCCTTTTTCCTGCTCTTTTGCTCTCCTACCCTGCTGATTTGGGTGTGCCTGAGTTCTCTCTCCTCACCTGGATTCCTGCAACTGACTGCAATTTTTCCCATAAAATCTGTCAATATTGCAACTTAAGACTTGAATTTTTTCTTCAGTTCTTTCAGCTTGAAATATACTGAGGGTGTTCTTCTAACTTTTTGTTTGTTTGTTTGTTTTTCCAACTCCAGGTCTTTGCACATTTCATTATAATAATTGACTTTTTCTTCAACTGCTCTTTGAAATCCTCTATTCAGCTCTTTTATCTTGTTCCTTCTCCCATTTGCTTTAGCAAGTTTCAGAGTCTCTTCTGGCATACAGTTTGATCTTTTCTTCCTTTCCTGTCTATTTAATGATCTTTTACTTTCTTCACGTATGATGTTCTTGATTTCATCCTACAATTCATCTGTTTTTTGGCCACTGGTGTTTGATCCATCAAATCTGTTCTTCACATAGTGTCTAAATTCAGGTGGGATACGATCAAGGTCGTATTTTGGCTCTCGTGAACTTTTTAAAATTGTCTTCAGTTTCAACCTTAACTTGCATATGAGAAGCTGATGATCTGTTTCACAGCTCCTGGTTGATGATATTGAGCTTCACCATCAACTTTTCCTATAGATGTAGTCAGTCTGATTCTTGTGTATTCCATCTGGTGAGGTATAAATGTATCACCAGCCTTTATGTTGTTGAAAAAGGTATTTTCAAGGAATAATGATTTGTCCTATAAAATTCTGTTAGGTGATTTCTGTCATCATGTTTATCACCAAAGCCATATTTTCCAACTACTAGAAATCCTTCTTTGTTTCCAACTTTCACATTCCTGTCACCAGTAATAATCAATACATCTTGTTTGTATGTTTGGTTAATTTCAGACTGCACAAGTTGGTAGAAATCTTCAGTTTCTTCACCTTTGGCTTTAGTGATTTGTGCAGACATTTGAATAATAGTAGTATTAACTGGCCTTCTTTGCAGGCATATGGATATGATCTTATCACTGACAACATTGTCTTTCAAGATTGATCTTGAAACATTCTTTGTGATGATGAATGCCATGCCTTTCCAATTTGTCATTCTAAGTATAATAGATCATATGGTTGTCTGATTCAGAATGGCCTAAATCAGTTTATGTCTAGGATATTATCTTTATGTGTTCCATTTCATTTTTGAGAACTTCCAATTTTCCTCTTTCCTACTTCATACAGTCCATATTCTGATTATTAATGGTTATTTGAAATTCTTTGTTCACATTTTGAGTCATGCCCCATCAGCAAATGGAGGTTCCAAAAGCTTTACTCCACTCAACCCATTAAGGTTGACTTTACTTTGAGGAAACATCTCTTCTGCACTAGTGTTTTGAGTGCCTTTAGACCTGAGGCGCTCACCTTCTGGCACGATATAAGACAGTGTTTCAGGACTATTCATAAAGTTTTCCAGTAATATATCAGAGAATGTTTCACTGCTATTCTCAAAGTTTTCACTGGCCAATTCTTTGAGGTTTGGATGGTTCCTTCCTCCTTTGAGTCTGTCTTAGTCTAGATGCTCTACTGAAACCTGTCCACCAGGAGTGACCCTGCTTGTCTTTGAAATACCAGTGGCATAGCTTCCAACTTCACAGCAACACACAAGCCACCGCAGTAGGAAAAACTGATGTTGTTGTTATTGTTATGTGCCATCGAGTTGGACACGGCTCATAATGACCCCTCCTTGGGTTTCTGAGACAGTATCACTACAGAAGTAGATTGCCCCATCTTCCTTCTGAGGAGTGGCTGGAGGGTTTGAACAGCTAGACTTCTTGTTAGCAGTCAAGTGCCTTAGGCATTACACTACCTGAGCTCCTAAGGAAAAACTGATGTTGTTGTTCTTGTTATGTGCAATCAAGTTGGACCCAACTCATAGTGACCCCTCCTTGGGTTTCCGAGGCAGTATCACTATGGAAGTAGATTGCCCCATCTTCCTTCTGAAGAGTGTCTGGTGGGTTTGAACTGACAGAGAGGACTAAATAGATCTGTAGATTGTTCCCTTAAAGTCCTAATAACTTATCAAGTTGATTCTGACTCATAACCACCCTAAAGAACAGAGTAGAACTTCCCTATAGTGTGTATTCTTTACAGAAGAGGATTGCCAGGTCTTTTCTCTAGTGGAGCAGTAGTGGATTCAAACCACTGAACTTTTGGTTAACAGCTAAGTGCTTAACTACTGTACCACCAGGGCTCCTTGAAAGCCTAATAATAGCTTGGCTTAATGAGAAGAGATACATTAGGGACAACTCCCTTCTACCCTCCATAAAACCAAAAAACAAACTCACTGCCATGGAAGTGGATTGGACCCATAGCGACCCTTCCTTCAGTTTCTGAGCCAGTATCTCTATGGAAGTAGATTGGCCCATCTTCTTTCTGAGGAGTGGGTGGTAAGTTTGAAATACCAGCCTTCTTGTTAGCAAATGCCATAAGTAGCACCAGAGCTCCCTCTGCCTCAATAGGGAGGGAGAATATAGGCAGAGCATTATGATTAAATTTTCTCTACATAAAACTTCCTTCTTCAGCATCTTTGAAGAAAAAATTCTGGGGACAGTTGATTATAAATTTGTCTGTGGAGGGTGTTCTGTCTCAGATACATTTAATATTTTATCATCCTAACATATTTTTTATAGGTTGAGTTTGCTTACATAAAGTCTTATTTTTTTTTTCAAAATTATGAAAACCACTTTAAAGATAGTGCCAGGTTTAATTGAAAAATATGGGAAAAACCTAGCAAGAAATACTTATCATTGTATAGTTAAGAATATAAATATTCTCATATTTATTGAAAATCAATTTTTCTACTCATTACCTTTTAAGAGTTGACCTAGAGTTCAAACTTTGGGTGAAATTCATGTCTTTATTTAAAATCTAGGGAAAATTACCCTTCTAATGACCTATGAAAAAAACCCTCATCTTCTTCTAATAAGGAATAAATTCAAATCAGATTCTGCACTCATATTGAATATTAATATTAAGATTGTTCTCTGAGATATGGAATACATTGACTAACTATTTTTATAAGGTAATTGGTCTTATGTACGCAGATGTTTGATGTTATAGTAAACAGTACTATTTATACTTGAGTAAATGATCATACTTTGAGATGGAAATAATCTCACTGATCATTTAGTTAAACCCCTTTATAGTTAAAAATTGAATACTAATAATAACAGTAACCATATTTGTATGGAGGTTTCCAGAATTGGGAGCCCCAAGAAGTTTTAAGTCTTGTTTAAAAGACTTAAACAAGACTAGAACCCTTACTTGCAGGATCACAGCCTCGGTAATTTTTCTTTCCTTTTTTTTCTTTTCTTTTTTTATATTACACAATAATTTGTACACTTAAATCAGTGTAGGAAACTAAATGGTAAATTGAAGCATTTGTTTTATAAAGTCAAATAACCTAAAAAGAAATGGATTTCTGCAAATCCAAACAACAATATCATCTCACCCCAATATTAATAGCAAAGTTCAAAAAACCAGAAAACAACAATTTCTGGGAAGGTTGTGGACAAACTGGATCCTCATACACTGATGATAGGATTGTAAAATATTGCAACCACTGTGGAGAGTGATATGGTGCTTCTTTAAGAAGTTGGACATATAAATACCATATGAACCAGCAATTACCATAACAAAAAGAGGGACTCATCCTAAGTACTCATCAATAGATGAATGGATAAACAAACAATAGTTCATACATGCAATGGAATACTGTACAATGAAAGAATAATGATGAATCTGCAAAACACCTTGTAACATGGATGAACCTAGAAGACATTATACTGAGTGAAATTATAAATCATAAATGGACAATTATTCTATGAGATCACTACTGTAAATAGTTAATAAAAGTTTTACACAGAGAAAGAATTGTTCTTCAAGGTTACCAGGGGTGGGATGGGCAGGAAGGGAAAATCACCAACTAGACATGTATTAACATGGTTGAAGGGAAAGGCAATGAACAATAAGTGGACAAACAGCACAAAATGATCAAGGCAGTGGGTGACATAGGAAGGAGCACAAGAGTTAAAGGCAACAAAGGTGAATATTGTTACCTAGACAATTATGCAATAATAGTAATAACAATAATTTAGAAGTGGATACATAGATAGACACTCAATCTAAACAGGGATGGAAAGGTTAATGGGACTACACCCATGAATATATATATATATATATATATATATAGGCTTGACAGAGCTTATCTCTGCCTATGTATTTATATGTGTGGAAAGAATATCCATGAATGTAGTAAAGTACACACAGGATAAAGTTCTGAAATCATCTTAGTTATAATCAAACACATTGAAGGAATGAGTTGCTGAATATGCAGGCTCAAAACCATATTCTCTGGAGACACTAAGGTCAACTGGCATAACATAGTTGACAAAGACAATGTTCTACATTCTACTTTAAGGAATTCTGGTGGTGCAATGCCTAAGGCATTTGACTGCTAAACAGAAGGTTGGTGGTACAAACCCACCAGCCAGTCTGTGGAAGGAAGATGGAGCAATGTACTTCTGTAAAGATTTACTGCCTTGGAAACTCAATGGGGGTTGCTATGTGTTGGAATTGACTTTGATGAACAGTAACTGGGGTCTTTAAAGCTTCTGAGCAGTCATCTAAGGTACAACTGTTTGTCTCTCCCCATCTTGAGCAAAGATGACTGAACGAAAATAAAGACACAGGAAACAATTAGTCCAATGGATAAATGGAGCATGGGAACCCTAACTTCCATGACCCTGAAAGCAGAAGAACTAGATAGTGCCTGGATATCACTGCTGACTGCTCTGAAATAGATCACAATAAGAGGTCTCAGACAGAGTGGGGACAAATATGGAACAAAACTTAAAATCATAAAAAAAAAACCAAGATGACTGGTGTGATGAAGAGTGATAGAACCACCTTAAACACACTCCAAGCTAGGAACTGAAATTGATCCCTGTGACTTAATTGTCAGCCAAACTATAGACAAGCCTATAAGGTGAACATTAATGTCAGGAGGGTATGAATTCACTAGAATGAGCATATGAGACGAGGAGGACAGCATTTCTCCATGCTAATGCTAGAAATGCAGAAGGGGATGGGAAGAAAATGGAGGAAGGGAAGGGATGGGCTCACAGAGGAAGTGTTACAGGGTGGAGATTGCAGTAAATGTCTCACACACACACACACACACACACACACACACAATGTGTATGGATTGTTGAATGAAAAAACAATTTCTCTAAAATTCACCCAAATCAAAACTTAAAAAGAAAGAAAGAGAGAGAAAGGAAGGAGGATAGGTAGGAAGGAAGGATGAAGGAAGAAAGGAAGGAAGGAAGGAGAGAGGGAGGGAGGGAAGGAAGGAAGGAAAGAAGGTAGGAAGGCAAGGAGGGAGGGAACAAAGAAAGGAAAGAATGAAGGAGGGAAAGAGTGCAGGAGGGAGGGAGGGAGGCAGGGAGTGATGGAAGGAAGGAATGAAGGAAGTAAGGAACAAAGGAAAGAAAGAGGGAGGGAAGGAAGGAAGAAATGGATTTCTGCTCTAAGTCTCCAAGGGAAAATTACAAAGGTAATGGTTATAAAATATTGAAAAATAACAATTTATTTTAATTCCAGTACCAAACTCATCTACAAAAATCTAAAGAGAAGGGATTTAATGCAATGAGACATATGTATAAATGCATGAGCTTCCAAACTATTTAGGTCATAGGATTTTTTAGCTCTAAGGTAAATGGAGACGTCATTTTTGACCAAAGACATAATAGATCATTTACTTACAGGCCTCTTTCCCATAATTTTGAGTTTCCTATTTTCTGTCTACATTGCCATAAAAATGATTGTTTAATTAATCAGCATATTGATAATTAGAGAGCAGAGATAAATAGATTTCTTTTGATTACTTGGATTCTTCTCTCTCATTTTGATTTTGCTTACCTGCACAGGACTTAATGAGAATCATTCTTCACCAGCCATTTTTTTTTTTTTTCCCATTACAGATGCTCATAATGGAGGTTCTGAGTCAGACTGCTTAATAGGTGAAAAGAGTGAAAATGAAACATCAAACAGCTAGAGAGAAACATGCCATAAATACATGGGAAATTTTTCAAAAAAAGTTTGTAGGCTACTTATGTGCAAATGAAGGTGCTTAATTGTAGTATGTCTTCAGTGATAAATGGGGGAAAAAAAGTCTTGAATAAATTTCCCATTATAAAGTGAGAAATTGTCATGCTTTGCCCTTTTCATTTGGTCCTTGAGGAAGGTGAACTTATCTAAAAAAATTTACACCAGCAGAGCTGCTTTAATTCAGCTAATGAACTACAATAACTTGAGAAAGGGGACTATGTTGGATGATATTAGAGAGTAGGAATAAAAACACTTTACATTATTAAATTAATAGTAGGATATTTGAAATAAACTAATTTTATTCTCAATAAATTTTTGCTAGAAAAATAACGAGTGGCAGGTGAAAGCAGGGAAAATAGGTGCCTAAGTTCAAGCAGAAGCCTAGGGAACTGCTCAGTGCTCCATAAGAGACCACAGTTCCCAACAGAACAGGTGATTTTCAGATTAAAAGTTTGCTTTTTGAGTTCAGGGTTAAAGACACACTAATGCACCAGAAGTAGTTTTCTGTAGTGTCAGCATAACAGATAATGCCTTCTGAAGAAGAAACAATTCACGAAGGGTTCTGCTTAGTCTTAAGCTGTAGCAGATAGGATAGAAAATTGATGTGCTAAGAATGGGAAATGGAAAGTTTTAGATGTCACAGCTACTCCTCCTCCTTATTCACAAGAAATTTCTACAGGTGAAAAAAAGGGGGAAATTAAGTGTCACGTGAACAAGGGGCAGTTCAGAAACAATGGAAGAGTCAAGGGCACATATACCTTCACAAGAGGGAGAAAAATTCTATTTTCTAATGTTACAGTTAATTCTATATCCATATTTTTCTGTTACAATTAGTGTATTCATGAACCTAGGAAAATCACTTTTATGATTAGCGTTATTTTTAGTATGATCAGCATTGAAAACACACAAGAACTGCTTCCCACCTTGAGGATATTAAACTGTGAGATACATTTACAAAAGTAGTTTCTAAAGGGCCTTCATAAGTGAATTAGTTTTCTTCTTAGAATACATATTGCAGATAATCTTTAAATTCACTGAGAGTCCTTGACTAAGGGATATAATAAAAATCAATTGTTGAAAAGGAAATCAACTGCTGCATTTCATAAAAGCACTTTGGTTTTACCAAGTAGAGGCTTTATTGTTTTGCTCTAGGCTAAGGTTAATGTTGGAGAGTGCAAGATATTTTTTCTACTGCAGCAGTCTAGTTTCACGTAAATAAACCCAAAGAGTGATATCTCTGATGAGGTGGCATTAGTTTAGATAGAACCACAAAAACAATTGTGAGAAAAAGTTTTAAATGGCCCACAAAAAATTAATATTAAGGTTTCTGTTGTCTACCTCATTACTTTGGTAGATAGCTTGTATTAAAGGCAGTGAAGCAAGGAATCAGTAATCTGGGTCTTTGCCATTTCTGTAGTGCTACAAATACACATTTCATGCAATTTATACAGAAATTATGTATGTTGAGGGCACTTTCTTAGAATATCTGTGCACTGGACTAGAAATTATGCCTTTATTATGATTCTTCAAGGTGTTTCAACTTAAAATTATGAGCAGAAACCACTGTTACTAATAAGCCAAACCAGAAAACAAGCAAATACCAAATAAAAAGTCATTGTTTATACATCACACACAATATTTGCATGTGTGCACAAATAGTTATAAAATATATTCTTCTTTTGCAATTTCTGGAAAAAGTCTTAAGATAATATTTATTATTTTGGAAATCTAGTTAGAATTTGTAGCTATAACATGTAAATCAATTGCATTTTTCAAGACAAAAATTGTTTTGTAGTCCTCCAGGAGAAAACACAATGTTTTTGTTGTTTAGTGAGGATACCAACTTCACATCATTCTTTAAGATGGTTTCAGAGAACTCATGTTTGTTCCCTTTCCTGGGCCATTACCCTGTGTATCCTACTACTTTGAAGTAGTGAATGAATTAACTTGGTAAAAGAAGGTAAGCCTGACACTTAGCTATGATATTCCTCTGTAATTTTTTTTCTCCTATTTTTATTGTGATTTGGGTGACAGTTTACAGAGCAAATTGATTTTCCGTACAGCAGTTCACATACACTTTGTCTCATGACATTAACTGCAACTTCCCACAATACAATAGCTCCCCTCTCACTTCCTCCCCATAGTTACCTCTTCTCTGTGTCCGCCCGCCCCCATGCTCTCCTGCCTCTGGAGCTGTCTCCCTGTGCATACACAGCCCATCTATTCTGCATGATTGATCTTTCCAAGGAGTGTATCTACCTAAGGTAAATGTTTTGTTTTGTCTTTTGTTTGTCTAGAAACCATAGGAATGGGGTCAATTCCAGACAGGAAGGGCAGCTAGGTGTCATAGTTTCAGGAATTCTACCAGGACACCAGGCTGTCTCAGACCAGCAAACCTGGTCCCCCCCCACCTCCTTTTTTTTTTTTTTAATGATTTTGAGTTTTGTTCCACATTATTCTCCCACTCTATCCAGGACCTTCTGCATACATCCCCTTCCAAGTGGTTGACAGTGGTAGCTGGGAACCATCTAGGTCTTTTGGTCCCATAGTCATATAGGCTGAGGATCTCATGGTGTACCAGTCCCTTGGACTAATTGTTTCCATGTATTTTTGGTTTTCTTTATTCTTCTTTGATCCAGACTAGGTAGGAGAAACCCATCCTTGCATCTTATGGCTGCTTGCAAGCTTTTAATATCCCAGTCACTACTTACCAAAGTAGGAGGTAGAACAATGTTTTGGGTAGTATATTATGCCAGTTGAACTTGATGTTCCCTATGACCATGGTCCTAAGTCCACAGGTCCAAGTACTTGCTACCACTGGGTAGCTGACTGTGACCAAGAAGTGACTACAACCTTGTCCCTTGTCAGCTCTACTATATACCTGGATATTCTTACAGAACATACAAATACACTTGTAGAAATATTATCAGCCAACCCTATACATGGGCATGGACACACTCCCTGCTGCATAGACATACCTGATTGATCAGCCTGTTCACCCATCTATCCATCCTAGATCAATATCTACCATCACTGACAACACAGTACTGTATGTGCAAAAGGGTTCATCTTTGTTTTCTATACCTCCCGTGCACCTCTCTATGTCTTCCTCTTCCTCAATGCTATCATGTTGATCACTCACATTTGGTACATTTCCCCTTCCTCCACCCAAATCAATACTTGTCTCTACCTATCTACCAGTGTTTCTTCCTCTCCCCTCCCCTCTCAACCCTGGTAACAAATAAATAAATTTCCTTCTATATATAAATCTTTCCTTAACTTTTTTCAGCAATGGACTAATACAATGTTTGTCTTTCTGTGATTGACTTATTTCGCTTAGCATAATTAGTCCTCCAAGTTCATCCACATTATGTGGTGCTTTGCAGATTTTATGCTATTCTTTAGGGTTGCAGAGTATTCCATTGTGTGTATGTACCATAGTTTGGTTATCCATTCTTCTGTTGATGGGCACCTAGGTTGTTTCCATCTTTTTGCTATAATAAATAGTGCTGCAATGGATATTGGTGTGCATATATCTGTTCTTGTCCTGGTGGTCACTTCTTCAGGATATATAGCTAGTAATGGAATGGCTGGGTCAAATGTTATTTCTAATTCCAAGTTTTTGAGGAATCACTGTACTGCTTTCCACAGTGGTTGTATCATTTTACAGTCCCACCAGCAGTGTCAAGACATCACATGACAAATTGTACTGGCAAATCTGCTGCAAAAGACCTCTTTAAATTGATGAAGACCCAAGGATAGATTCAGCTGAGGATAATCTTGCACAGACACCAGTGATGTAAAACACCTGCAGTCCTTGCAGAAACAGTAGAAGACATACACAGAGTAATCCCTCACAGACACCCAGACACTATGGGAGAGAGATCCAATAGATCTACCGTCTCAGGACCATAGTGCTGGGGGACACCAGACTCAATTGGCTCAACAAAATACATAAAAGCCTTGTTCCACATCCTACTTTGGTGACTAGCAACTGGGGTCTTAAAAGCTTTCAAGCAGCCATCTAAGGTGGAGCTACTAGTCTCTTAGCATTGGAAGCAAAGAACAGTCCAAAAAACAAGGGAATTTGGAAACAATCAGCCCTAGGACACAGTGGCCCTCAAGATCAGAAGAACTACATGGTGCCTGGCTACCAATGCCAACCACTCAGGAAAGGATCAAATCTGGGGATCCTGGATAGATTGGGAGGAAAAATGGGAACAAAGTCCAAAAACTCAATAATGACCAGAATTACTGCTCAGATAGAGTCTGATGAGACCCCCAATACTATGCTCTGGAATACTTTCTGTGCCTGGAATAAAACTCACTCCTAGGGACTGACACTCAGCCCAATTTTTAGCTAGATATACATGCAGACCACTCAACCCAGGATGATGCACCCACATACTCTATGGTAATACATCCCTTCAAGCAATAGACCACAGGGCACCACAGGGATAACATTCACATTGAGGAAATGCAGGACAAACAGGATTGCACAACTATGATGGGCATAGGGGGAGACTTACTGGGCAGGGAGGGGAGGAGACTGGGTTAGGATTGGACATGGTAAATGGGGAGTGAAACTAAATGTACACATAAGGTTGAATGTAATGTTGTTGTTGTTACGCGCCATCGAGTCAGCCCAGACTCATAGCAACCCCTCCTTGGGTTGCCGAGGCATTATCACTACAGAAGTAGATTGGCCAACCTTCCTTCCAAGGCTGGTGGGTTTGAATCGCCAGCCTTCTTGTTAGCAGTCAAGTGCCTTAGGCACTATGCTACCAGATCTCCTGTTGAATGTAATACAAGCTCTTAAAATAATAGATAGATAGATAGATAGATAGATAGATAGATAGATAGATAGATAAAGTGGTGAAGAGCAAAGATGTGTCTTTGAAGACTAAGGAGTTCCTAACCCAAGCCATAGTATTTTCAATTGCCTCATATGCATGTGAAGGCTGAAGAATGAATAATGAAAACCGAAGAAGGGTTGATGCTTTTGAGTTGTGATGTTGGAAAAGAATACTTAAGGTAACATGGACTGCCAAAAGAATTAACAGATCTATCTTGGAAGAAGTGCAACACGAATGCCTCTTGGAAACAAGAATGACCAGATATCATCTCATATACTTTGGTCATGTTGTCAGAAGGTACCATTCCTTGGAGAAGAATATGATGCTTGATAAAGTGGAGGGTCAACGAAAGAGGAAGGCCCTCAACAAGATGGATTGACACAGTGGCTGCAATGATGGGCTCAGTTGTAGCAAGCTTTGTGAGGTTGGCGAAAGACCAGGCATTGCTTCATATTGTACATACAGTCGCTATCAGTCAGAGCTGATCTGATAGCACCTAACAACAACAACAACAACAACCAGCAGTGTTGTTTGTTATTTATCAATAACAGTGTTGATTGTTATCACCATCATTTGTTATTTATATTCTGTCTTGTTGAAGTTTGCTACTAGTTTGCTACTAGTGCTGGGGCCAGATGGTACCTCATTGTTGTTTTGATTTTCTTCTCTCTAATGGCTAATGATTGTGAACATTTCTGCATATGTTTGTTGGCTGCCTGAATATCCTCTTTGGTTAAGTATTTATTAATGTCTTGTGCCCATTTTTTAATTGGATTATTTGTCTTTTTGTTGCTGAGGTGTTGGAGTTTTCTATAAATTTTAAAGATAAGTCCCTTATCAGATATGTCATTGTCAAATATTTCTTCCCAATTTGTGGGTTCTCTTTTTAGTCTTTTGGAGAAGCCTTTGGAAACACATAAAAATTTAATTTTTTGATGGGCCCATTCATCTAGTTTATCTTCTGCTATTTGTACATTTTTGGTTATGCTTGACAGTCTAATTATGTCATATATCCTCCCCCCCCCCAAAAAAAAAAACATTGCCATCGAATAAATTTGGACTCATAGCAACCCCTCTATGGGTTTCCAAGGTGATATCTCTATGGTCCTAGATTGCCCAGTCTTCCTTCCAAGGAGTGGCTGATGGATTTGAGGTGCCAGCCTTCTGGTTAGCAGTAAAATGCCCATTTTCCCCTATTTATTTTTTTTCCTTGAGGAATTTTATAGTTATAGCATTCACATTTACCTCTTTGATCCATCTGGAGTTAGTTTTTGTGTCTTGTGTGAGGTACAGATCTTGTTTCACTTTTCTGCAAATGGATATCCAGTTTTTCCAGTACCATTTGTTAAACAGACAATCTCTTCTTCATTTAATGGATTTCAGTCCTTTGTCAAAGATCAGCTGACCATAGGTTGATGGATCTATTTCCAGGTTCTCAATTCTATTCCATTGGTCTATGTGTCTGTCCTTGTACCAATACCAGGCTGTTTTGACTATTCTGGCTGTTTAGTCGGTTTTGAGATCCGGGAGTTTGAGACTTCCTACTTTGTTCTTCTTCAATAGTGCTTTGCTTATCTAAGGCCTCTTTCCTTTCCATATAAAGTTAGTGATTGTTTTTTCCATATCCTTAAAGAATGTTGATGGGACTTGGATTGGGACTGCGTTGAATGTATAGACTACTTTGGGTAAAATTGACATTTTAACAATACTCAATCTTCCTATCCATGAGCATAGTATATTCTTCCATTTATGTAGATATCTTATGGTTTCCTGAAGAAATCTTTTGTAGTTTTCTTGTGTCCCTATGAAGATTTATTCGCAAATATTGTATTTTTTTGGTAGTTTCACAATTCATTTCTTATATTATTTGTATTCTCTCCCTCTTTTCCTTTGTTAAATTTTCCAGTGGTTTGTCAATTTTATTAATCTTTTAAAAAATTAACTTCTAGTCTTCTTGATTTTTCCTATTGTCTTTCTATTTTCTGTTTCATTTATTTCTGCTCAAGTCTTTATTTTTTCCTTTCTTGTGATGACTGAAGGCTTTTTGTGCTGTTCTTTTTCTAATTGTTGGAGATGTTGGTTTAAATTGTTAATTTTGGCTCTTTCTTCTTTTTTGATGTATACATTTATTTCTATAAATTGGCCTCTGATCACCGCTTTTGTTGTGTCCCAAAGATTTTGGTATGTTGTGTTTTCAATCTTGTTTGACTTAAATAATTTTTTAATCTCTTTTTTTACTTCTTCTCTTACTTAGTCATTCTTAACGAGGGTTCCTGTTCAGTTTCCCTGTGTTAGCTCTTTTTCTGTTGATCTTCCTATTGTTGATTTCTAATTTCATAGCATTGTGGTCTTGATCTGAGAAAATGCTTAGCAGTATTGCAATGTTTTTAAGTTTATTAAAGCTTGATTTATGGCATTACATATGCTCTATCCTAGATAACATTCCATGTGCACTGGAAAAGAGTGTATATTGTACTATTGTTGAGTGAAGTGCTCTGTAGATATCTGAGGTCAGGTTGGTGGATTGTTTAGTTTTTCTGTGTCTTTGTTAATTTTCTTTCCAGTTGTTTTGTCTTTCATTGAAAGTGGTGTATTAAAGCCTCCTACTATGACTGTGGAGTCATCTATTTGTGTTTTCAATTCTATTAAAGTCTGATTTATATATTTTGGGTTTTTTTCATTGTGTGCATAGATATTTATTATGGTTATGTCCTCTTGTTCAAGCAATACTTTAATCAATGTGTAATGGCCTTCCTTGTCTCTTATGGTGGTTTTTGTCTCAAAGTCAATTTTATCACAAATTAATATTGTCATTCCTGTTCTTTTTTGGTTACCATTTGCTTGATATATCTTTTTCCAACCTTTGATTTTTAGTCTATTTTTGTCTTTGTCTCTAAGGTGTGTCTCTTGTAGACACCATATTGATGGGTTATGTTTTCTTATCCAGTCTGCAACT
>NW_006922113.1:1376031-1377167 GCF_000298275.1 Orycteropus afer afer | reverse complement strand
AAAAAAAAATGGGAACTAGAAAAAGGGAAGAGAAAAAAAGCCAAAAACTAAAACATAGGAAGAGAAGAAGAATTAGTAATAACCAAAAGGACAAAAAAAAAAGAAAAAAAAAATTAAAAAGAGACAATAACAAACAAAATATAAATAAGTAAATTAGGGCAAGGCATCCAGGCTCTGTCAGACCACTCAGACTGTGGGATAGAATTCTTGCTGGCCCATAAGGTGGGTGGGAGTGAGGGATAGCTTCACCTCTGTTCACCAAGAGGGTGTGGGGTAGAAGAGTAAGAAGGGGAATATCACACCTTCCCAGTCCTCAGTGTCTGGTACGTCCTTGCTGTCCCTGACAAGTGGAGCCTATTCTTAGTTCCCTGGAATCTGATAGAAGGCTTTAATTTAAATAGCCAAGATGGTTGAACCACTTGTAAACATTTGAAATGGCTGTGCCTTCCAGACAGCCAAAAGTTAATAGCTCAGTTTGTCTCCATCTTCACTTGCTGTTGTTGTTGTTACATACCATCGAGTTGTCTCCAATTCATATCAACCTTACGTACAGGAGAACAAAACAGTGTCCTGTCCTGTGGCAGAATCATCATCCTTACTATATGTGAGCCCATTACTGCAGCCACTGTGTCAATTCATCTGTTTGAGGGCCTTCCTCTTTTTCATTGACCCTTCACTATACCAAGAATGGCATCTTTTTCAAGAGAATGGTCCCTTCTGACCACATGACCAAAGTAGGTGAGATGAAGTCTGGCCATTCTTGTCCATGGAGCATTTGGCTACACTTCTTTCAGGGAAGATTTTTTTGTTCTTTTAGCAGTCCATGGAACTTACAGCATTGTCCACCAACACCACAACCCAAAAGCATCAACTCTTCTTCAGTCTTCCTTATTCATTGTCCAGTTCTCACATGTATATGAGGCATTTGAAAATACAATGGCTTGGGTTAGGTACATCTTAGTTTTCAAGGAGATATCTTTGCTCTTCAGCACTTAAAAGAGGTCTTTTGCAACAGATTTGTGCAATGCAATACACCTTTTGATGTCTTGACTGCTGTTTCCATTGGTGTTGATTGTAGAACCAACTAATATGAAGTATTTGACAACTTCATTCTTTTCTCCATTTATCATGATGCT
>NW_006922113.1:1371992-1375686 GCF_000298275.1 Orycteropus afer afer | reverse complement strand
CTTCCTGAACTATTAACAGGTTGCTCATGAGTACAATTAAGTGTTCTTGTATTCTCATTCTTCTCAATGTTATTCATAATTTGTTTTGATCCACACAATTGAATGCCTTTGCATACTCAATAAAACACAAGTAAACACTTTTCTAGTATTCTTAGCTTTGAGTAAAGCTCCATCTGACATCAGCTATGATATCTCTCACTCCACATCCCCTTCTGAATTCAGCTTGCATTTGTGGAAGTAGTCTGCCAATATACTGCTGCAACCATTTTTTTAATTATTTTCAGTAAGATTTTACTGGCATGTGATATCAATGATATTGTTTGATAATTTCCACATTGTGTGGCATCACCTTTCTTTGGAATGGGTACAAATATGGATCTCTTCCAGTCCATTGGCCAGGTAGCTGTCTTCCAAATCTCTTGCTTAATCAAGTGAATGCTGCCAGCATAGCATCCATTTGTTAAAACATCTCAACGGGTGTTCTGTCATTTCCTGGATCCTTGTTTTTCACCAATTCCTTTAGTGCAGCTCTGACTTCTTTCTTCAGTACCACTGGTTCTTGATCATATGCTCCCTCTTGAAATGGATGATCGTATACCAATTCTTTTTCGTACAGTGATTCTGTATATTTCTTCCACCTTCTTTTGATGTTTCCTGTATTATTGAATGTATTGCCCCTGGAATCTTTCAATATTGTAATTTGAGACTTCAATTTTTCCTCAGTTCTTTCAGCTTGAGAAATGCTGAGTGTGCTCTTCCCTTTTTGTTTTCTAACTTCAGGTCTTTGCACATTTCATTATAATAATTTACTTTGTCTTCTCAAGCTGCTCTTTGAAATCTGTTCAGCTCTTTTATCCCATAAATTTTTACATTTGCTTTAGCTACTCTTCACTCAATGGCAAGTTTCAGAGTCTTCTTTGACATATATTTTCATCTTTTCTTCCTTTCCTGTCTTTTTAATGACCTTTTGCTTTTTTCATCAATGATTTTCATGTCATCCCACAATTCCTCTGGGTTTAGTCATTGGTGTTTAATGCATCAAATCCATTCTTTAGATGGTCTCTAAATTAAAAGGGGTATAATCAAAGTCATATTTTGTTTCTTGTGGACTTGTTTTAAATGGCTTCAGCTTCAAATTGCACTTGCATATGAGCAATTGATGGTCTGTCCCACAATCAGCTCTGTGCCTTGTTCTGGTTGAAGATATTGAGGTTCTCCATTGCCTCTTGCCACAGATGTAGTCATTCTGATTCCTGTATACTCCATCTGGTGAAGTCCATGTGTATACTTGTTGTTTGTGTTGTTGAAAAAAATATTTGCACTGAATAAGTCATTGGTCTTGCAATAATATTTTCACTGGCCAACTCTTTGAGAAGTGGATGGCCTCTTCCTTCTTCCAAGTCTGTCTCAGTCTGGAAACTCCACCAAAACTGGTCCACCATGTGCATCCCTGCTGGAACAGCCTCCAGCCTCACGGCAACATTCATGCCATCACAATACGACAAACCTGCAGACAAGTTCGTCTCCCTTAGCTATTTCAACTGCTCTGCTCACTTCCTGGGTTTCCCGCTAGCTGTCCCTGCTGACTCTGTCTGCTGCTGCTCTCTGCCTCCTGGGGCTGTTCCCTGACCTCCTTACCTGTTCTCACCACAGGTCCTGTCTGCCACTGCTCCCTGTCACCTGGGGTCTGTCCCCCACCCTCCTTACCTGTTCCAGTTGCTGGCCCTGTCTGCTGCTTATAACTACTAGTCTCAAAACAAAAATTAAACTTCAGAATCATCCAGAACCAATACTAGAACTTTGAGCAAGGCTGGAAACAACTGATTATATATGTATCCAAACACCTGAGTCAAGAAATAACAAATGATACAACTATTGGTCTGCTCTGGTTTGGAGCAAAGAAGAATGAAGAAAATAAATTTCATTTGGAAACAATTAGTCCAAAGATATGATGAACCACAAGGACCTCAGTCTTTATGATGCCGATACCAGAAGAACTAGATGATGCCCAGCTACCAATGCCAACCACTCAGAAAGGGATAAAAATTGCAGATCTTATATAGAGTGGGAGGAAAAATGTGGAATAGAATTAAAAAACACAAAAATGACCAGAATTACTGGTTGGATAGAAATGTGTGGAACTCTCAAAATTATGGCCCCATCTTATTCTCCGAGCCTGCAAATGAACTCACTTCCAGAGCTCTTTTTTTTTTTTTTCCTCTCAGCCCAACAGTAGAAAGACGTATAAGCAGAACACCTACCCTAAAGAGATGCACCCATATGCCCGAGGGAGATATTCCTCTTTGATCAATCACCCATGAGACATCAGAGGGGCAGAATTCACACAGAGGGAAAGCTGGATAGATTGGAATGCAAAGATAAGAAGGGCAAAGGGAATGGGTAGTCACAGGGAGGAGAGGAGAGAAGAGCTTTTTAGGGTTGGGGGTTGTAATTGGTGTTGTGAATTCAAATGTACATGAGCTGTCGAGAGTAAAATACATCTGCTTTGTAAATTTGCACACAAATCACAATTAAAAAAATGGTATTCCATTATTTGACTCATTAATTCTAGAGATTAAAAGCCCTCACTTGTCTTTCTAAAGAATTTCTGTATTATTCAGGGCTTCATTAGGAGCTCTCCAAGTAGCTATTCAACATAACCACTATAGAAAGCCATAGGTTGTGAGAGTGATGGTTCACTTTTCTTTCTGATCCTTGGTGGGAATATCTTATAATGGATTCCAAAGCATCCAGATTCAAGTACTATAACCAGCAATGTAGTAACAATAAAAAATGCTGAAACATCTGATGCAGAACTAGTGGAGAGGGAAAAATCAGGGACCATCTGTTGGAACAACTTTCAAGGAGGATTGTTTAGAAGCTATAAAGTAAAGCTTGGTTTAAACAGTTAATGTTAACTTGGAGACTCTGCTTAGTTGATGTTCCTGTCATTTAAGTACAAGAAGTAACACAATTACTTGTAATTCTAGGTGATTGCTCATTTTGAGACAGGACCAAATTAATTAGCCTGGTATAAGAGAGACTGTATCTAGATGACAGAAAATTTGGTCAAGTCAAACTTGGGGTTTCTAGGGGGACCCTATATAAAGTAGAAATCAGATTGCTAAGCAACAGTACTAAAATCTGTCATTACTGTTGGCAGCACGCAGGTGCTCTGAGTCCAGGAGGCAATCTTGTATACTGGATAAGAATGTGGATTCTGCAGTCAGGCCACTAAGATTCAAACTGAGATTTTCAACCAACTGGATGACTTTAGGTAAGTTGTTTAAATTCTCTAAACCACAGTTTCTTATCTTTAAAACAATGATAATTAAATTCTGTAACAAAGCTAACATGCTTGTAACACAAAGGAACAATCAAAACTTGGCAAATATCATTATTTAAATATTACTTTGGCAGGAATTGTACTACCATGTGCCTTAGGCTGCAGATAGAGGGCTTGAAAGATTTTAGTTGAAGAGATCATGGAATATCTAATGTTCTGGGGCTCTAGTACCACTCAGGAGTATTCTACTCTCAAAAATGATGAGAAATTGTTAGCTATGGTGAAATTCCAGTTATGAACATCTTTCTCCAAATCTTCTTTGCTTCTTAAACTCACTGCCCTCTCACTGATTCTTCACTCCTTACTCTTTTCATTTATCCCTGTTCCATTTCTATCATTTTCTTCTTG
>NW_006922113.1:1365754-1371497 GCF_000298275.1 Orycteropus afer afer | reverse complement strand
AACATTGTAGGCAGCAGAAGAGGAAAAATCATGTTAAGAAGATACCATCTAATTTTTCAACAGGTTTCATACTAGAAGTGGTGCAAGCCACTTCTGCTTCTATTCCAGTAGTGAGAATTAGTCATTTGATCACACTGAGCTGCAAGTGCAGATGGTTTGCACTTGATTATTAACCAGAAGGTTGGCAGTTCAAACCTACTCAACAGCACAGCAGAAGAAAGGCTTGGTGATCTGCTTTCATAAAAATTATATCCAGGAAAACCCTATGGACCAGTTCTGCTCTGTAGCTCGTGGGGTTACCATGAGTGGGAGTCAACTCAATGACAACTGGTTTGGTTGTTGTAGCTTCAAGAGCTGTTAGGAAACATAATTGATGTCTGAGCAGTTACTTTCCAGCAACATCTGTAAGACATTGGAAGTTCACAGAAGATTTTGAGAATATCTAGCGACTATCTCACATTTGCTGAAAGAGTTCATTACATCTTTCATGATAGAATTAATTATATCGTTCACTCATTTCAGAAATTAATAATAATACATCTACAATATATGGACAATAATGTCCTTGCAGATGACTGGACACAGCTTTGCCCAAGAAGTACTGTGATGGCTGGCCTTTGTCACTAGACCTCATTGAATAATATTTTTTCCCTCTGTTTGAATGAAATAGTTAGATACCAGTTCTCATACATTCTAGAAATAATGATTCTGAGGAGCAAATACCTGGTGTGATTTATTTGGCAAATAAAAAACAAACAAACAACATGTTTTTCAGTGTATTGGTTCTAGTAGAGGAGAGGATATGAAGTAGGGGTTTCAGAAAAAATAACTAGGCTTCAAAATCCAATCATCTCTGTGTACCCTTGTTGCTATTCCCCTCCTTATGAACACAGTAATTTAGGTTTTGTTTTGACGGGAACACAGAGATATTCATAAACTGAGAGGCAATATTTAGAGATTTATTTCTTTTCAGAAATATATAATAAGTGCCACAAAGTTTTTGAAAGCATACTTTAGACAATACAACAATCTTCATTTGTTGACTAGAACCATGGGAACTATTTATTAATAAAATTTAAATAAACTCATGTCTTTCAAAGATCATCCAAATATGTATCTAATTGACAGGGCCTCCTCTGTTTGGCCTGTATTACACTAGAATCACAATAAGTCAATGGTAGTAGTTATCCAACCATACCAGTGACATCATTGTTGTGGGCTATTGGGTTGATTTCAACTCATTGTGACCCTATAGGACAAAATAAAACTTTCCCATAGGGTTTCCAAGGCTGGAATATTTATGGAAGCAGACCTCCAAATGCATTTTTCTCCCTTAGAATAGTTGGTGTATTTGAACCACCAACCTTGTTGTTAGCAACCAGATATTTAACCACTGTGCCAACAGGGCTCCATGCATATGACATTATCAGGTATATATTAGCATTTTTAATATAAATTTGCCCTGCATTTCTAACAGCAAATACTCCACTCAATACATTTCTATTTACCTATTTGGAAATAACTAAAAGAAGAAGGAAAGAAGAAGGGAGAGAGGGAGAAAATGATGGCTTCAAATAAATGAATGGATTTAAAAATATCAAGAGAACACTCGTTAGTTTCAATCAATATAATAAGTGTTCTTCAACATATTAGCAATTCTGCAAAAGCAGCAAGCTATACACCAAAAACCAAGCTCACGTTAAGTCAGATCTGACTCATAGCAATACCTCCTTGGGTTTCCGAGGAGGTATCACCACAGAAGTAGATCTCCCTATCTTCTTTCTGAGGAGTGGCTGGTGGGTTTGAACTGTCAGCCTTCTGGTTAGTAGTCAAATGCCTTAGGCACCATGCTACCAGAGCTTCCTAGCAAATGATATATGTTCTATGTCCAGTCTGCAATTGGCTTATGTCAGAACTCTAGTCGGATTTAAAACCCTGTTTTTTTCGAGACTCCTCTTTTTCAGCATTTTTGGGCTGAAGTTCAATAAGCATGAATCAAGTGACTATGAATTTCTCTGTGAAGATACCATGAATACACAATTGAAAATAATAAAAAATAACATTCAAATGATTTCTGACTGCCATACTATTTTTTTTGTATTCCTCTTATGCATAAAAACAATTTCTGAAATGACTCACTGTATGATTCTAAAGACCACATCTATAAACTAGACAATCATTTACTGGAAAAATTTACTGTGTACACCAGTTTTTGAGTAATCAGTCATTAATGTTAAGTATGCAACTTACCGTATATTTTAAAAAGGTATGTACCTTATCAAGATGTGTTTGTACATTTCACCATTTAAGCTCTAGAAAGAGATTTTTTAAGTACTCAATAATTGTTGTTTCAGATAGAAAACATTTTCTGCAACCTACAAGAGCTAATCAAAAGAAGAATGTTTTGACCTTGTATTTGTTCTTGAGCAATAACTAGTTCTTGAAATCATGGATGTTGGCAGCTCTACTTTCTGTTATTATGAACATGTCTATTTAATAATTGTCCCTTTAAGGGCTACTGAACTTTAAGACTATATCAAATTGTGCAGAGGAGGAAACACAATTGTACAATTTACAACATGATTTTACTTTGGTGCTTCTGTACATAAGGCTGTTTGCTAGTTTTTCCTCCTGGAAGATTTTTCATTTTAGCAGATTCACTCTCCCCATCTTCTTTATCTATAACAACATGACAGAGTTAAGATATTTACAAGGTACTGCATTTTCATTTTTATATTACAAGCTAAAGAGATGCTCTTCTTGAATGGGGGCTGTTTGAAATTGGCCAATTTGTTTTATAAAGCTGTTTCTAAGTAACCAACTTTTGAGGGTTAAAACTGTTTTCTACTTGAGTTCAAATGATGGATCTTAATTCCAATAAACTTTGTTCTATTGACTCCAGCATTCTCATCCAGAGGTCTGGAGGTGATGGAGTTCAT
Source organism: Orycteropus afer afer (assembly GCF_000298275.1). Taxonomy (NCBI): domain Eukaryota; kingdom Metazoa; phylum Chordata; class Mammalia; order Tubulidentata; family Orycteropodidae; genus Orycteropus; species Orycteropus afer. Next base: position 1,368,558 of record NW_006922113.1, on the reverse strand, counting down.
GTTTATGGGCAAAGGACATTTCAGAGATGGCATATATCATACAGCAATAAGATGAATAATTGAAGTAGCCATAAAAAAAAAAATCTCTCAACTATAAGCTAGTCAAATTTCTTTTTTCTTTTTCAGGAAAACAGTATATAAACTTGCTGGCTTTTATATTTTAAAAAATTCATACACAATACAATTATTTTTAATGTCATGGTTTAGCTTTTGTGAAAAGTACATTGATCAAAAGGAATGAAATTATAATTTTCCCACTTTCTTAGAAAATAATGATGGAGAATTAATCTTTTCATCTGCTATATCTGCTTATTCACATAAGAATAGAAGATGAAAAAGCTCAACAGCTTGATATCACTTCAGGAATACTAGGGAATTATAAGCACTGGTAGAGAGATCTACACTCCATAAATATATGTTCTTTGTACATTACTAAATGCACTCATTAAATATCCAATAAGTAAAACATGAGAGAGTAGTACGCTTTAATTAAAAAAAAAAAAATTACCTAATTATACTTCTTCTCTACATATAAAATAGAAAAATAATGATTATACATGTTCAGTCTTTTAGACTTTCAAAACATTTTCATAAACAGCTAATCATTTGATCTTCTGAATAACACCATGTGTCATTGTTAGGTGCCATCCAGATGGCTCCAACTCATAGCAACCCTATGAACAATAAAACAAAACCCTCCCTGGTCCTGCACTATTTCCACATTACCTGCTACGCTTGTGCCCATCATTGCAGCTAGCCACTGTGTCAATCCATCTTGTTGAGGGTCTTCTCCTTCTTCATTGACACTCTACATTACCAAGCATGATATCCTCCTTCAAGAAATGGTCCCTTCTGAAAACAAGAACAAAGTAGGTGAGAAAAAGTTTTCCTTTTCTCAATCCCAAGGAACATTCCAGCTGTACTTTTCCCAGGACAGATTTTTTCATTCTTCTGGCAGTCGATGGTATTTTTCAATATTCTTCACCAACACCACAATTCAAAGGCATCAACTCTTCTTTGGTCTTCCTTATTCATTGTTCACCACTAGTCTGGTTTGTAGTACTGTGGTGGCTTGCATGTTGCCAAGAGGCTAGAGGTTATGCTATGGGTATTTCAAATACCACAGAGTCACTCATGGTGTACAGATTTCAAGGGTGCTTCCAGACTAAGACAGATTGGGAAGAAGGATGGGGACATCACTTCTGAACAAAAACTGACCATAGAAACCTTTGGAATAGCAGTGAAACACCATCTGCTATATTACTGGAAAGCATAATGAACAGCTGTGAAACATTGTCTGATATAATGCCCAAAGATGAGCCCCTCAGCTTGGAAGGCACTCAAAATATGACTGAGGAAGAGTTGTCTCCTCAAAGTAGAGTCACCTTAATGATATGGATGGGATAAAGCTTTTGGCACCTTCATTTGCTGATGAGGCATGACTCAAAATGGGAAGATACAGCTGCAAACATTCATTAATAATTGGAACATGGTATGTATGAATCTAAGAAAATTGGGAACTGTCAAAAATGAAATGGAACGGATAAAGATTAATAATCTAGGCACTAGTGAACTGAAATACATGGTATTGGCCATTTTGAATCAGAAAAACATATCATCTACTATGCTAGGAATGACAAGTTGGAGAGGAATGGCATCTCATTGATTGTGAAAAAGAAACATCTCAAGATCTGTCCTGAAGTACAATGCTGTCAGTGATAGGATAATATCCATATCCCTACAAGGAAGACTAGTTAATACTACTATTATTCAATATTACGTATCAACTACTAAAGCCAAAGATGAAGACATTGAAGATTTTTACTATCTTCTGCAGTGTGAAATTGACCAAATATGCAATCAAGATGTATTGATAATTATCAGTGATTGAATTGCAAAAGTTAGAAATAAAGAAGAATATCTGGTAGTTGGGAATTATGGCTTTGGTGATAGAAATGACACCAGAGATCACATGATAAAATTTTGAAAGACCAATTTCTTATTCATTGCAAACCCTTTTTCAACAACATAAATAGTGGTTATACATGTGGGCCTCATCAGATGGAATACACAGAAATCAGATCAACTACTTCTGTGGAAAGAGGTAATGGAGAAGGTCAATATTATCAGTCAAAACAAGGCAAGGAACTGACCATCAATCAAGGTGGAACAGACCATTAATTTCTCATATGCAAGTTCAAGCTGAAGCTAAAGAAAATTAAAATAAATTCACATGAGACAAAATATGACCTTGAGTAATTATATCCCACCTGAATTTAGAGACCATCTGAAGAATAGATTTGACCCACTGAACACCAATGACTGAAGACCCAAAGAGTCGTAGAATGACATCAAGAACATCACACATGAAGAAAGCAAATGGTCATTTAAAAGGCAGGAAAGGAAGAAAAGACCAAAATGTATGTCAGAAGAGACTCTGAAACTTGCTTTTGAACAAAGAGTAGCTAAAGCTAATGGATGAACTGGTGAAATAAAAGAGTTGAACAGAGGATTTCTGAGGGAAGCTTGAGAAGACAAAGTAAAGTATTATAATGAATTGTGCAAAGATCTGGAGTTACAGAACCAAAAGGGAAGAACACACTAAGCATTTCTCAAGCTGAAAGAACTAAAGAAAAAATTCAAGACTTGAGTTGCAATATTGAAGGATTCTTTGGGAAAAACATTGAACAATGCAAGAAGCATCAACAGAAGGTGGAAGGAATACACACAGTCACTGTATCAAAAAGATTGTTTGATGTCCGAATATTTCAGGAAGTAGCATACAATTAAGAACCAATGGTATT
>NW_006922113.1:1358917-1365114 GCF_000298275.1 Orycteropus afer afer | reverse complement strand
ATGCAGATGACACAACTTTGCTTGCTGAAAGTGAAGATGACTTGAAATACTTAGTGTTGTAGATCACTGACTACAGTCTTCAGAATGGATTACAACTCAACATTAAAAAAATAAAGTAATAATAATAATAAAATGAAAATCCTCACAACTGGAAAAATAATCAACATCATGACAAACAGAAAATATTGAAGTTGTCAGGAATTTCATTCTACTTGGATCGACAGTCAACCCCCATGGAAGCTTCAGTCAGGAAATCAAATGTTGAATTGCACTGGGCATATCTATTGCAAAATATTACTTAAAAGTGATAAGACACAAAAAAGTCACTTTGAAGACTAAGGTGTGCCTAACACAAGCCATGGCATTTTAAATAACCTCATATGCATGTGAAAGCAGCTGGATAATGAACAAGGTAGACCAAAGAATTGATGTCTTAGAATGGTGTTGGCAAAGAATACTAAAAAATAAAATGGACCGCTAGAAGAATGAACAAATCTGTCCTGGAAGAAAGGAAGCTGGAATGCTCCTTGGAAGTATTAATGGCCGGACTTCATCTCACCTACTTTGTTCATGGTGTCAGATGGGACTATTCCCTGGAGAAGGATATGATGCTTGGTAAAGTAGAGGGTGAGAGAAGGAGGTGAAGACCCTCAATGTCATGGATTGACACAGTGGTTGCAACGATGGGTTCAAGAAAAACAATGACTGTGAGGATGGCCCAGGACCAGGAATTGTTTCATTCTGTTGTCTGTCAGGCTATGAGTAGGACCCAACTCAAAGGCGCCTGACAACAACATTCATTGATCAGTTTTCACATGCATATGAGGCAACTGAAAATACCACGGTTTCAGTTATTCGCACCTTAATTTTGAACGTGACATCTTTGCTTCTTAATACTCTTAAGAGGCCTTTTGTAGCATATTCCCAGTGAAATACAACATCTGAGTTTTTGAATTCTATGTCCATGGCTGTTTATTGTGTATCCAAGTCATGTCAACTTCAAGACTTACTCATTTATAATGACAATGCTTATTGGTCCAGTTTTGAGGATTTTCATTTCCTTTATGTTCAGTGGTAATCCATACTGAAAACAGTAATTTCTGATATCCAACAGCAAGTACTTCAAGTCTTCTTCAGTTTCAGCAAGCAAGATTGTGTCATCTGCTATCTCAGGTTGTTAATGACTCTTCCTCCAATCCTGATGCCACATTTTTCTTCATATAGTCTAGTTTCTCAGATTATGTGCTCAGCATACAGATTGAATAAGTATGGTGAAATGATACAACCCTGATGCACACCCTTCCTAATTTTAAACCATGCAGTATCCCCTTGTTCTGTTTGAATGACAGCCCTTTGATCTATGCCCAGGTTCCTCAAGAGCATAAATAAGTATTCTGGATTCCCATTCTTCTCAATGTTATCCATAATTTGTTATGACACACACAAATCCATTTGAATACCCAAATAAAACACAGGTAAAGATCTTTCTGATATTCTTTGCTTTCATCCAAGATTCATCTGACATCAGCAATGATATCCCTCATTCCACATCCTCTTCTGAATCCAGATTGAATCACTGGCAGCTCCCTGTCAATATACTGCTGTCACTGTTTTTGAATTATCTTCAGCCCAATTTTACTTAAGTGTGATAATAATTATATTGTTCAATAATTTCCACTTTCTGTTCCATTTTACAAAGAAAGATCACCTTTCTTTGGAATGGGCACAGATACCAATCTCTTAAAGTTAGTTGACCAGACAGCTGTCTTCCAAATTTCTTGAAATAAATGAATAAATGCCTGCCTCTGTTTGTTTAAACATATCAATTGGTATTCTATCAATTCCTGGAGCCTTGTTTTTCACCAATTCCCTCTGTGTAGCCTAGACTTCTTCCATCAGTACTATAGGTTCTTGATCATATGCTTCCTCCTGAAATAGTCGAACATTGACCAATTCTTTTTGGCAGTAACTGTATTGTTTCCATCTTCTTTTGATGTTTCTTGTGTTGTTCAATATTTTGCTCAAAAATTCCTTCAATAATGCTACTCAGCATTTGATTTTTTTTTTTTTTTTTTTAAATTCTATCAGCATGAGAAATTCTAAGCGTGTTCTTCCTTTTAATTTTCTAATTCCAGGTCTTTTCACATTTCATTATATAATGATTTACTTTTTCTTTTCAAGCTGCCCTTTGAAATGCTCTGTTCAGCCCTCTTATTCCATCAATTCTTCCCTTAGCTTTAGCTACTCTTTGTTCAAGAGCAAGTTTTAGAATCTCTTCTGACATCCATTTTGGTCTTTTCTTCTGTTCCTGTCTTTTAAATGACCATTTGCTTTCTTCATCTATGATGTTCTTGATGTCATCTCACAACTCATGTGGCCTTATGTCATTGGTGTTCAGTGGGTACAAATCTATTCTTCAAATGATATCTAAATTCAGGTGGGATACAATCAAGGTTGTATTTGGACTCTTGTGGACTTGTTTTAATTATCTTCAGTTTCTACTTGAACTTGCACATGTGTAATTGATTTTGTATTCTACAGTCAGCTCCTGGCCTTGTTTTGACTCATGATATTGAGCTTTTCCATTTTCTCTTTTACAGATGTAGTCAGTCTGATTCCTAACTATTCCATCTGGCAAGATCCACATGTATAGCCACCCGTTATGTTGTTGAAAATAGGTATCTCAATGAAAAAGTCATTGTTATTGTTGTTGTTATGTGCCATGGGGTCGGACTCAACTCAGAGTGACCCTTCCTTGGGTTCCCAAAGCAGTGTTACTATGGAAGTAGATTGTCCAACTTTCCTTCCGAGGAGTGTCTGGTGGGTTTCAATTGCCAGCCTTCTGGTTAGCAGTCAAGTGCCTTAGGTACTATCCTACCAGAGCTCCCACTGAATAAGTCATTAGTATTGAAAAATTCTGTCATATGACCCCCAGCATCATTTTTATTACTGAAGTCATATTTTCCAACTACCATTCCTTCCTAGTTTCCAATTTTCATATTCCAATCACAAGTAATAATCAATACATCTTGATTGCATATTTGGTCAATTTTGTACTGCAGAGTTGGTAAAAAATTTCAATTTCTTCATCTTTGGCTTTAGTGATTGATGCATAAATTTGAATAATAATAATATTAACTTGTCTTTCTTGTGGGCGTGTGGATATTATTCTATCACTGAAAGAATTGTATCTCAGGATAGATCTTGGGATGTTCTTTTTGACAATGAATGAGATACCATTCCTTTTCAATTTGTCATTCCTGGCTAGTGGATCATATAATTGTCAGATTCACAATGACCATTATCAGTCCAATATCAGCTGGGTCCAAAACCAAAAACAAGCTCATTGCTATTGAGTTGATTCTGATTCATAGTGACTCTCATTAGGTTTCCAAGGCTGTAAATCTTTACAGAAGCAGACTCTCCTCTTTTTTATGTGGAGTGGCTGGTGAGTTCCAACCACTGACCTATTTGTTACCAACCCAGTGAACTATACCACCAGAGCACCTCCTTCAGCTCCTGATGCCTAGGATATCAATATTTATGTGTTCTCTTTCATTTTTTGTTACTTCCATTTTTTCTAAATTCATGTTTTTCACGTTCCAGTTTTAGATTATTAATGAATGTTTCCAGTTGTTTCTTCCTCTTTTGAGTCATGCTCCATCAGCAAAGGAAGGTCTTTAAAGATTTACTCCATTCACATCATTAAAGTTGACCCTACTTTGAGGAGGCAGCTATTCCCCAGTCATGTTTTCAGTACCTTCCAACCTGAGGAGTTCACTTTCTGGAAATATGCCAGACAGTGTTTCATGACTGTTCATGATATTTTCCTACAATATATCTGTCAATGTTTCACTCTTATTCATAAGGTTTTCAGTGACCACTTTTTTGCAGAAGTGGAATGGCCTTGTCCTTCTTCCCAGTTTGTCTTAGTCTGGCTGCTCCACTGAAACCTGTTCACCATAGGTGACCCTGCTGGTATTTTTAATAGTAGTAGCATATCCTCCAGCCTCACAGCAACATGCAAGCCACCACAGTATGACAAAATAATCAAAAGTGGTGATTTGTATAATAGCAAGCATTAATAGAATTAGTCGTTCCATTACAGAGGAAATAAATGGGCCTAGAGGGACAAATGTTAGTTACATAGCCAACATGTGGCAGTGCAGAAATTGAACCTATGTATTGTAATTAAAGTCACATGTCCTATTAATGTCTTCTTTAAAACAAGGCTAACAAAATTCATCCTATGACTGACTAACTCTGATCTTTAATATCCCCCCTAAGTTGTGTAGATAGTTACATTTAAGGGCTGTTTCATCTCACCCTATCTACTCTTAAATCCTTTTACAACCTGCTTTCCCCATTATACTGAAACTATTTTCTCCACAGTCATCAACAATTTTCAAATACTCACATGCAACACCTAATTTAATTTGTCATCCATCTTGAACATCCTATGCCATTTGAAAATATTGGTAGCTTTATCCCCTCCCCTTTTTTCTCTCCCTTCTCTCCTCTCCGGTCTGTCATCTAATTACTCTGTCTGTCTGTCTATTTGTCTATCTATCCATCTGTCATTCTTTTCCAAAACAATAAATCCTATTCTTCTGGCTTTCCAGATTCCTTATTAATTTCCTTCACTGACCATCCTAGAAAATATAACTAAAATCTATCATAGAATAGCCCTTTAAAAAATAACTTCCATGTGTCTTGGGTCCCTGAGACCATCTTTAGGCTCAATGAGTAACTAAAAGGGCTCACAAGACTCAGAAAAGCTGTTATGCTTATTTGTTGTTGTTGTTGTTATGTGACATTGAGTCAGACCTGACTCATAGTGACCCCTCCTTGGGTTTCTGAGGCAGTATCACTATGGAAGTAGATTGCCCCATCTTCCTTCTGAGGAGTGGCTGGTGAGTTTGAACTGCCAGCCTTCTGATTAATAGTCAAGTGTCTTAGGCACTATGCTACCAGAGCTCCTAGGCATGGTATATTAAAACAAAAAGGATAAACATCTAAATCAGCAAAAGGAAAAGCACATGGGGTGAAATCAGTGAAAGATACCAGGTTCCCCTCCCAATGGTGTCAGATCAGGATGCACTTAATTCTCCTAGTAAAAGTGTGTGACAACACATGAGAAGTTTTCCTAACCATTGGAGTGCACCTGAGCCATGGTGTCCAGAGTTTTATTGAGGGTCAGTCACATAGGCATAAAGTCCCTATGTGACAGACCTTAGCAGCTCAAGCTCCCATCCTCTCACCCTCCAAAAAAAGGTGTTCACACAGATCACATTGTTAATATTATTAAATCTGATCAAATTTATACAGTATAGCCCAAGTCCCCTCAAATACTCTTATAATATAGAATATTCCAAGGCCTGAGAAGTCAGTTTCCAGAGCTAGTCAATGTCCAGTCCTCAAAATAGGACTTTCTGTGGATTGTAGATGATTTGAGAAAAGTAGGTATGCTGAATTAACTATTTTCTGTACATGCCCCAATCAGAAAAATTCTGTCTTATCCTTGATTATTTTTGATTGGATCAAATGTGGTCACATAGCATAGCTAAACCTAGCCTATTTATGAAACAACTTGAAGCTCACAAAACCAAACTAAACTCACTGCCATCAAGTAGATTCTGACTCATAGTGACTCCCATTGGATTTTCAAGGCTGTAAATCTGTATGGAAGCAGACTGCCTCATCATTCTTCCATGGAGCAGCTGATGGTTTTGAACCACCAGCCTTTTGGTTAGAAATCAAATGCTTTAACCACTATACCTCCAGAGCTCCTAACTTGAAAGATATAGAGGAATTAAAAACATGGGGTTGGTATCAGAGATATCAGACTTAATAGATTATTGTTTGTCCATGGACAAGTTAAAATATCTCAATAAAAGAGGCATTCAATCCGTTTAACTCTCTACCTCTTCTATAATTCTCAAAATCTTAAATATGATTCTTATCTGCTGATAGCTACCAGTGTGGCCTGTGACATCTCTTGCCTAAACTATTTCAACTACTTTATAATTGGTCTTCTTTACTCCAAACTGAACAGTTATGTGCATAACACTTCCCTCACCCTGACCTGCCACTATGGCTCTAATTCATTCTTTATATAGTTGACCACATTCCAATGTTAAAAGGCACCTTTGATCATTCTACTCTCTTTGTCAAAACGTTTTATGGACACCACTTGT
>NW_006922113.1:1347329-1354607 GCF_000298275.1 Orycteropus afer afer | reverse complement strand
TATATATATATATATATATATATATATAAACTGTTTTTTTAACATATTTTTCTCTCACTAGATTATAAACTCTTTGAGAGCAGGAAAATGTTTAATGTATTTTGGTACTTTTCACTAATACTCATGACAAGCATTCATATATGAGGGCTTATCCAGCATAGGAGGAATGTTTCAAGCATAGTTCTTGTTATCAGATCAGAAAATACAAGGTCATTGTATAGAAACCATATTGAAAATTCAAAGAACATTAAAGGGAAGATAATGAGGAGTGTAGTTGAGAGAATGCAGTTCAAACCAGCAGGAACTTCACAAATGTTGAAATTTGACATACCTAGTTCAAGAAAGAAGCTGGGAAACAGACCCTTGCTAAAGATAAACTTAGACTTCTAATTTACGTTTCCTATCAGAGTTCAGTGATTCTTGGGTGGTGCAAAGCATTAACATGCTTACTGCTAACCAAAAGTTTAGAGGATTGAGTCCACCGAGAGGTACCTTGAAAGAAAACCTGGTGATGTGCTTCTGAAAAATCAGCCATTAAGAGCCCTATGGAGCATAATTCTACTCAGACATATATTGTTGTTGTTGTTGTTATTTGCCATCAAGTTGTACCCAACTCATAGCGACCCCTCCTTGGGTTTCTGAGGCAGTATCACTATGGAAGTAGATTGCCCTATCCTCCTTCCAAGGAGTAGCTGGTGGGTTTGAACCACCAGCCTTCTGGTTAGCAGTCAAGTGCCTCAGACATACATAGGATCATCAAAAAGTTGAAATCATCTTGAAGGCAACTCGTTTACTGGTATCAAAATCTTAACTTTAAGCTATTCTATTAAGTTACTCATGTTTTTCTCCTTACCCTGCACAGATAAATGTATTTTAAATCCACTGAGTGGGAGTATATGCAAAGTAGTGAAGGGATACTGAAGCTTTAACACATAACAACACTATTATGAATACTTTTACTACTATTGCTACTAGTGGTACTAGTATCAATAATAATATTAAAAACTAACATATTTCCATATTTACTATACACCAGGCACTATATTATGTGCTTAATATGCACAATTTTGTTAATTTCTCAATAAATAGAACATAAAGGGCACTAGTAATACTTGATGATGATTTTTAAAGTTTTCGACAACTGTGGCTTTACACTTACAGAGCATAGCCCCTCATTTAAACATTTTCACTTACCATCCTGTCCTTGTATGTAACCCATTCATTGAACAATGTAACATGTTACTACTATGAGCTCTGGGCTTGATGCTTTAGCCCTGTGGAAGTAGTAGATGAAGTAAAGCCTATGAATTTACTTCACAGAGCTGGAAATATCCTAGGCACTCAATCCATTATAACTTACTATTTTGACTTATACCAAAATGATGCTTGTACTTTAAAGACAGGGATAATTTTCACCTGCAAAACTATGAAAAAAGAATCTATATCAGGAGTGACTTTTGAGCTAGGAAGTTTACAAAATGTGAGTGGAATTGAGAGAAGGATAAAACTAAATTTTCAGAAAATATTAGTTGGGTTTCAGAGAACTGTTAAAGGGTTTTAGAAAAGAGAATATTCACTGTCAAAGACAGTTTACTCTTGAAGTGGTAAGTATAAAGAATCATGTGAGAGAAAAATTAAAAGGACACTTTCTTAGTTCTCTAATGCTCCTGTAACAGAAATATCACAAGTGGATGGCTTTAGCAAACAGAAAGAAATTCATTCTGTTTAGGAAGATAGAAGTCTGAGATCAGTGTTCTAGGTCTATGTGGCTCTAGCTCTAAGTCAAAGGAGGCCCATTGACTTTGGGCTTCAGCTCTGCCTTCCACGCCCACTGGAGAAAGCTGGAGGCTTCTCCTGACTCACACAGGTGCTAGCTGCTGAGGTTGATGAATCCGAGATTGGTAGGTAAAATGGCAGATTGTTAGCTCACAGACTACAAAGGCAATAATTACAAGATCGGCAGGCAACACGCAGGCTATGGTTCAAGTACAGGAACTGGAGACAAAGACATGCCAAATGCAGGATCCAAAATGACCCCCAAATCTAGAGACCAGTCCCAAAGCTTCTCCATATATACTGGAAGCAGGCCACACTCAGAAGGCAACTTGGATTTCACCACATAAACTATGTCCAATGAATTGGAACCTACTTCACCTTTGGCACCTAACAACAACAATGTCTTCATGAGGAATATCTCCATCCAGCTGCCAAGCCACTCAAAATCACAGCCCAACCATGTTGACACACAACAACCACAGCCACAATCAAAATTCAGGTGTGAAGTGACAGAGTTCCTGTTGATATGGTACTAGTGGAATTAAAAAAGAAAAAATGTATAGTAAAGTTATCAAGAAAGAAGAGCAGCTTGGTTGGTGACTGAAGATAACATTTACTTAAAAATGTAAACAATACAAATAAAAAATCTTGTTCAAATGAAAATTATCTACCAGTGTTTGCTAATCTTGCATTTCAGTATCCCATGTATCTTTTAAAAGACATTTATTACATATTTTTTCCTTTTCAGAGTATATATTTCCATTTCTATTTATTAAGAAATTAAATGAACTCCTTTGCTCTATCTCATAAGTAGTGTAATAGCCTAATATTCTGCATTCAGCTTTCGTTGAGATGGTTTCATGAACAAATATTAGCTTTCTGTGCTTTAATGCTTGCACAGGATCTCATGAATTTTTATTTTTAATTAAAAACTGACTCACTGATTGCTAATCCTTTTATATTATTCTTTAACCTGTTTGCATCTTCTAAGCATCTTTCTTTCTACTACTTCCATTCACTTTCTTTGCATATGAGGCTTCAATGTGATTCTATGTTTTAATCTAACATCAATCAAAATCTTTCAAAAACCAGCAAATATCCCTTTGTATCAAACATTGGCTTGGGAGTTAAAAATAAAAGCTCTTCAGTTCAGAATGTAGAGAAAACCCTACCAAGCAACAAATGTTTCTTTAGCCAGTTTATATGCTTATTGAGAAAGAAGAGATTGAAATTAATTATCTAATTATTTAAGAGATTTCTCAGTAGAGAAATCACATGATCTGTGCTTAAAAATTACTATTCTTGGTCATGAGGTGAAACAAGTAGCATGGGAAAAATTGAAAATTTTGAAAGGCAAACAGAATGAGGTGTTGGAAGCTGAGAGAAACAGCACTGTCTAAGTAAATTCAAGGAAAATTTAAAGTGAAAGCTGTTTTGAGGATTTATGACAGTCGGTTGTTCTAAAGCCTAAAAGAGTATAGTAAGTCTATAAATTATGTATGTGTATATACATATATATATATATTTATATTTCTTGGAACTATAGTGTTCTGTTTATGCACATTTTTTAAAAAAAATAAGTTTGCATGTTGATGAAAAGTACATAATTGACTGTAGTAATCTGTTTCTTATTTATTTTAATTAAGGGGATTCTGGCCATTGTGATCACAAAGGGTACTAGATATACTGATGCCAAACTAAAAGCAAAACTATGGTAAAACAATTGGAACATGTCCTTATATTTTATTGGTATACAAAGTAATTTAATGTTCTTTCCCATCACAAAGAGTTGCTCTGGTTGCTTTATTTTCAATGATCAGTGATACACAAATTAGACTTTGATTGTATTGCAGGGTGGAAATTCTGTTTTTGAATACCTTTTAGTACCTTTGGCCTTCCTCATCCTTACTAGGGAGGCAGGAAGGGATTCATTTACTTCACCCATTTCAGATAATAATAATCTTCTATTGAAGAGAAAGTCTGGCTAGTCTTTTAGATGCTTCACTCTGAAGAGTATGAGAATCCAGGATAAATGAGACTTGCTGGTTCAACTACTTAGGTCAGCTGCATTAGCAAGAGTGGTTGACTTTATTATAGGGGTCTGTGTAAAGCAGGACCCTTTAGAGGGTGGAGAATGGGTGGAACAGAAAGGAGAGATGGGAAATAAGAGAGGTGGTTGAGCATGCATGGCAGGTCATCCATATACTAAATTATTGTCTGCTGCTCAAGGACTACAAGCATACTTAAGATAATTATTCTGATATGTTGACTTGGCTAGGCTATGGTGCCTAGTTGTTTGGTAAAGCACTGCTCTACCAAACAAAGAAAACAAAGTCACTGCGGCCAAGTCGATTGAACTTGTAGCGGCTCCTCCTTGAGTTTCTGAGGCTGTATCACTAAGGAAGTAGATTGCTCAACCTTCCTTCTGAGGAATGGCTGGTGGTTTGAACTACCAGTCTTCTTGTTAGCAGTCAAATGCCTCAGGCATTACGCCACCAGAGTTCCCAAGTACTACTCTAGATACTGTTATAATCACATGTGATCAAATCAGTTGACCTCAAATAAAGTACATCACCTTCCATAATGTGGACAGTCCTCAATCATTTGAAGGCCGGAATAACAAAAAGGGGATTTCCTTGCATACTGCTGTCATTTAAAGTACCAATATTAAAATAGACATTTTCTAGAGCACTCTTATTCTTATTGTTCACTCACATGATGTACAAATTTTGGATTTACCAATCACCCATAGTTGTCTGAGCCAATTCCTTGAAGTAAATCTCTCTTTCAATAAATGTGTATGTATCTCATTGGTTCTATTTCTCTAGAGAACCCTGACTAAGATGGTGCTTATGATTGATTATACACAAGTTTGGTTTGTTATGTGGTGAATTGAGCCAGAATGCTTTAGCAGATGTGGATCAGAATAGCAGGGCCACATTTGGATAGTGATTTTCTTCTCTCTACAAGGGTCTATATAAAGCTTTCCTCACTGAACTTCTGACAGCCAATTACTCATCTGAATAAAGCTTTTCTTACTGAAATTCTGACAGCGAGTTACTGTCTGTTACTTCAAACATTTGAATTTATTGCATAGAGCATTTGATTTTATGCCAATAAATTTTTTTTGTGTGTGTATACAGATATATATCACCAAAATTTTTTGTTCATTTACTTTTAAACAAAATTTATTCTCATTCACACGCATTTCCTAACAATTTACTGTATTCTAAAGATAGTGTCTATAAGAAACTTAGATATTATAGTCCAGTATAGCAATATTATTAAAACATTTTACTGCTAACCAGAAGGCTGGTGGTTCAAAACCACCAGTTACTCCTTGAAAGGAAGACTGGGTAATCTACTTCCTTAGTGATACCACCTCAGAAACCCAAGGAAGTGTCGCTATGAGTCAGATCTGACTTGGTGGCAGTGATTTAGTTTGTTTGTTTGTTTGTTTCTGGTAATAAGAGTAGGCAGAAAGAGGAGAAAAAAAAAAAAAAAAAACATGACTTCAAGATGTTCCAAATAAAAATGGAGATGAAATGGGGAGAAGCCTCAGGCATTTCACCCAACAAAGTAATGAATAGAAATTAGCGTCCTAGTTGCATTGAACCCTGGAACATTCCAGAGGGAGCATAACCCTTTCATGAATGACAACTTATTCTTAAATATTTTCCCCTTGAATTTTTATAATCATGCTACCAAGAGAGCAGATGTAATTAAGGATGAAATGAGATTTCTATTAGGAAACTGATGGCTGAGATTTAATATTTATTCCAGTTGTGTGGCATGAAACTCAATCATATCCCAAGACTATTAGAGTTGCTTTAAGTTTTTTCTATATACCTTAGTCCTCATGAGATTTTTGTTTTTTAAAAAATTAATATTTAAGCTGGAAAGAAATTTGTTAGCACAAAATTCAGAGGTCATTTTGAAAAGTACAGCTGGACTAATACACAGAGTTACTGACCTTCTTATTTTGTCTTTACATTTATTAGACAATTAACACATGGAAGCATTTTTAGACTTGGATATTGCAGTATTTTGAACTGTTTAGCAGTTTTCTTATAATAGAAACAGATCCTTTCACTTCTGTATGTACTCATACATCCTCCTCCAACTTCTTTTTTTTTTTTTCTTCTTTACTCCCCTTCAATCCAGGCAGCTTAATTTGAAAATTACAGTTGGGCAGACAGCTGGTCTTTGTAGAAGATTTAACACGTTGGGTATTTTCAACACAGTTTTGGAGCTTCTGGAAACTGAAATATAAATAAATTAATAAATTGATAGAGAAAAACACCCACAATTAAGCCACATATTCAGGCCCAGTTTTTTAAGGATTATTTTAGAAAGAAGATAGTATTTTCCCTCTTGGTTTTATGATGTATACAGCTTTCCCAATAAGTTCAGTTTCAGCATCACTTTGAATTTGTGGAGATGAGATGGATTATATCAAATTGGTAAAATGTAAGTGCAAGACTATATATATAGGTGATAGGATATGACTAGTAGGTAATCCATGGTGTATTATAACACAAAGGGAAATTCTTGTGAATGTTTCTAACATTCTCATTGTAGGAATAATTTATAGTCAATTTAGGGTTGAATCATACAAACAGATGGAGCAGTAGAAGCAAGGAGATGCCTAAAGTGTTATTTCATGAATATATATTAATTGCTGTTGAGTTGGCTTTGACTCATGGTGACCCCATGTAGGACAAACAAAAGGTTACCAAGTCCTGAGCCATCTTCACAACTGTTGGTGTACTTCGTCCATTGTTACTGCTGTTGCCTATTTTGAGTGCCTTCTAGTGTAGGGAGCTTACCTTCTAGCACTATATCAGACAATGTTCTGCAGTGATCCATATTATTTTAATTGGTTACCTTCCAGAAGTAGATCACCAGGCCTTTATTCCTAGGGTTTATCAATCTTGAAGCTGCACTAAAACCTTTCCACCATGGATGATCTTGCAGATATTTGAAATACCATTAGCACAGCTTCCAGCATCATAGCATAGTGGAGTATTATTTGGCATTAAAAAGCATGAAGTGCTGATACATACTACAGCATGAGTGGACCTTGAAAACCTTATGCTAAGTGAAAGAAGTGAGTCACAAAAGACCACATATTATATGATTTCAGAATGAGGAATGTTGTGTGATATTTTATGAAATGTTTAAAATAAGGAAATTTATAAGAACAGAAAGTAGATAGTATTTTTATTATCAACAAATGTGAAAAGAGTAATTAATAATATCATTAAAAGCAATGAATAGTTAGGGATAGATTTTTTTTTAATGTCCAAAGTCTGTACATAGACAACTACACAATATTGCTGAAAATAGTGGCTAAGGCACTTGACTGCTAACCAGAAGGCTGGTGGTTCAAATCCACCAGCTACTCCTTGGAAGGAAGATGGGGCAATCTACTTCTGTAGTGATACTGCCTCGGAAACCCAAGGAGGGGTTGCTATGAGTCGGGGCCGACTCGACGGCACA
>NW_006922113.1:1338252-1346444 GCF_000298275.1 Orycteropus afer afer | reverse complement strand
AGAAAACTGGAAACTCTTAGAAGAAAATCATTATGATTCTGGGGAAGGAAGGCCTAAATTTCTTAGAACACAAAAAGCACTAAATATAATTTTTTTAAAAAATGACAATATAGAATTCATCAAAATTAGAACTAATGTTCTTCAAAAGATGTAGGTAAGACAAAAAGGCATACCATATAATGGGAAAAAATATATATTTATAATACTTATGTGACAAATGAAATACTAAGAGTATATGAAAACTTAAAAATAAAATAGCAAGAAGAAATCAATCCAATTGTTTTAAAATGAGGACCAGATTTCAATAGACTGTTCACAAAAGATATGCTAGGATCAATAATGGACACAAATATGGATCTCTTCTAGTCAGTTGGCCAGGTAGCCATCTTCCAAATTTCTTAGCATAAATGCCTCCACAACTGCATCCATTTGCTGAAACATCACAATAGGTATTCCATCAATTCTTGGAGCCTTGTTGTTCGCCAATTCCCTCAGTACAGCTTGAACTTCTTCCTTCACAATAACTGGTTCTTGATCATGTGTTACCTCCTGAAATAACTTAATGTCAACAAACTCTTTTTGGTACAATGACTCTGTATACTCCTGCTATATTATTTTTATTCTTCCTTCATCCCTCAAAATTTTGCCCATAGAATCTTTCAATATTCAAATTCAAGACTTGGATTTTTTCTACAATTCTTTGAGCTTGATAAAAGCTGAGTGTGTTCTTACCTGTTGGTTTTCATTAATATCACATACAAGTAAAATTCTGGTGAATATTATTCAAAAATAGTTGCAGCAGTACATTGACAGGGAACTGCGAGAAACTCAAGCTGGTTCAGAAGAGGTCATGGAATGAGGAATATCATTGCTTATATCAGATAGATCTTGGATGAAAGGAAAGAATATCAGAAAGATGTTTTACTTCTGTTTTATTAACTATGCAAAGACACTAGACTGTGTGGATCATAACAAATTATGGATAACTTGAGAAGAGTGGGAATTCCAGAACACTTAATTGTACTCATGAGAAACCTGTACATAGAGCAGGAGGCTGTCATTCAAACAGAACAAGGAGATATTGCATGGTTTTAAATCAGGAGAGGTATGCATCAGGGTTGTACCCTTTCACCACACTTATTAAATCTGCATGCTGAGCAAATAATATGAGAAGCTGGACTATATAAAGAAGATGGAGGAAGTCTCATTAACAACATACATTAACAACATATATTAACAATTATACAGATGACAGTTTGCTTGCTTGCTGAAAGTGAAGAGGAGTTGAAACACTAACTCATGAAAATCAAAGACTATGTTTTTGTTATGTATTACACTTCAACATAAAGAAAACAAAAATCCTTACAACTAGACCAATAAACAACATCATGATAAATGGGGCAAAGATTGAAGCTTTCAGGGATTTCATTTCACTTGGATCCAAAATCAATATCCATCCAAGCAACAGTCAAGAAAACAGACATAATATTGTACTTGGCAAATCATCTGAAAAAGACTTCTTTAAAGTGTTGAAGAACTAGGATGTCACTTTGAAGACTAAGATGCACCTGAGCCAAGCCATGGTATTTTCGGCACTTCATATGCATGTGAAAGCTCATCAGTGAATAAGGAAGACAGAAGAACAGCTGATGTTTTTTAATTGTGCTTTTGGTGGAGAATACTGAAAATATCATGGACTGCCAGAGCAACAAACAAATGTGTCATGGAAGAAGTGCAGTAGGAATGCTCCTTAGTAGCAAGAATGGCCAGACTTTATCTCACCTAATTTAGTCATCTTGTCAGAAGGGACCAATCCCTGGAGAAGGAGGTCATGCTGAGTAAAGTAGAGTAAAGAAGGGGAAGACTGTCAGTGGGATGGATGGACATAGTGGTTGCAGAAATGAGCTCAAGTATAACAGGGATTGTGAGGATGGCATAGGACTGGGTAGTGTTTTGTTCTGTTGTGCATAGGGTCACTATGAGTCAGAGATGACTTGATGGCACCTAAGAACAACAATAGGATAGATAGATAAACACATCAAAAAATGCTCAGATTTGATATTGATTGTTGTAGTTAGTTGCCATCTAGTTGATTTTGAGACACATGATGCATATGACAGTATTGTTGTTGTTGTTGTTATGTGCTGTAGAGTCAGACCTGACTCATAGTGACCTGTCCTTGGGCTTACAAGGTAGTATCACTATGAAAGGAGATTGCTCAATCTTCCTTCCGAGGAGTGGCTGGTGGGTTTGAACCACCAGCCTTCTGGCGAGCAGTCAAGTGCCTTAGGCACTATGCTACCAGAGCTCCTTGAGTGGCACTAGGTAACCAAAACAATATTTCAAAAGCACTATGCTGAATGCAAAAATACAGAAAAAAAGAGGGCACACTACAAGTCTCCATATAAATACTCATCTGTTGTTGTTATTATGTGCTGTTGAGTCGGCCCCAACTCATAGCGACCCCTCCTTTTGTTTCCGAGGCAGTATCACTATGTAAGTAGATTGCCCCATCTTCCTTCCGAGGAGTGGTTGGTGGGTTTGAACCGCCAGCCTTCTGGTTAGCAGTCAAGTGCCTTAGGCACTACACTACCAGAGCTCCCATGTACTCCTCTAGAACATACAAAATGTAGATTAGCAGTTGTCTAGGACCAGGCACAAGACCTTTGGAGGTGTAATGGTTAAGGCATTTGGCTGCTAAGCAAAAGTTCAATGGTTTGAACCACCAGCCACTTAGTGGAAGAAAGAAGGCAAAGTCTGCTTCTGTAAAGATTTACAACCTGGAAAACTGATGGGGTCACTGTGAATTGGAATCAACTTGATAGCAGTGAGTTTTTGAAAGAACAATAAGGGCAACAATAAGGATTGGTTAAAAAGCCAAGAGGATACTTCTTGAGGTGTTGGAAATATTTTCTCTTTTATTTGGAGTATCAGTTATTTGGATGTATCATCTATTCAAGATTCATTGAACTATGTACTTAAAATTGTCACTTTTTTTAAATCTCTAAAGCATTATTCAATAAAATTGATTTTAAAAGAAAATTAGAGCAACCAAAGAGACAAAGAAAAGGTCTATAGTCTGTGAGAGCTGAAAGTGAGTTTAGAAACAGCTTTTTTAATCCTCTTACTTAATATTTCAAACTCAGGCCATTTAATGGTAAATTACTTCTTTAATGTTGTGTGACTAGTCAGGACAGCTCCAACACTACAATTGAGTCCTTTTGACATTTCCATTGCTTTGTAGAAAATCCAGGTGATACCACTAGATTGTATCTCAGTAAGTGCTTCTCAAAACCCAAGTTTTACATTCATTAATCAAGACTTGGAGGGAATATGAAAGCAGGATTAATAACCCTATTCTGTTTGTTAATATAGAGAAAGATAAGTATGGTTCATATTAACAATATTGAATTTTACCTGAACTCTGTGATCAAAGTAGGATGGCTAAAGTAATCTCCCCAACTTTTATTTTTTAGGTAAGGGCTTATTTCAAAATAGTTACCCTTCCTCACATGACTTAGAAAAGATTCACCAAAGCCTCCTTATTTGCCTATAAGGTCAGATATAGATGCCCCAAATTCCCATTCTTTACCTCCTAAATCTATGGAGAAGGACATCATGACTGTAAAGCAGAGGGTCAGTGAAAAAGAGAGTCCCTTTAAATGAAGTGGATTAACACAGTGACTGCATCATTGAGCTTTTAAACCTAGCAATGATTTTGAGGATGGCACAAGACTGAGTAATGTTTCATTCTGTAGTGAATAAAGTCACTGTGAGTCATAGCTGACCGAACAGCACCTAATAACAAACTCATCGTAGAGTTGATTCTGACTCATATCAACCCTATAGGACAGAGTAGAATTGCCCCATAACATTTCCAAGGATGTAAATCTGTACAAAAGTAGAATGCCACGTTTCTCTTGAAGAGCTGCTGGTGAGTTTGAACTGCCGACCTTTCAGCTAGCAGCTCAGTACTTAACCACTGAGCTGTTAGGGTTCCTACCTAATAAAAACAAAACAAAACAAAACAAAAAACTAACTGCTATCAAGTCAATTCTGACTCATAATGACCCCTCCTTGGGTTTCCGAGGTGGTATCTCCCCAGAAGTAGATTGTCCAGTCTTCCTTCTGAGGAGTGGCTGGTGGGTTTGAACCACCAGGCTTTGGTTAGCACTCAAATGTCTAAGGCACAACAACCTCATAAATACCTAACAGAACTGCCTGTCCCCATTGATCAATTACAAACAAAATACTTGGAACCAAATTTCAGATAAGTTTCTCTCTTTCCTCTAAGTCTCTTAACTTTGGCCTATCCTCAGCCTGAACCAACATGCAATCCTTCCTTTTGAGCCCCTGCTAGAGTACAGGCTGACCTAAGTATAAAATATTCTCTGATTTAATATCAAATCACATCAACTTTTCATACCACTTTGCTACATTTGTTTGTTTTTAGCTTTCCTTAATCTTGTCTCTACAAAAGAAAACTGCATTTTGCCTAATTCTTGAGACATTTGCTGATTTATGTAATAATCCTTCACTTCCCTCCTCCTCTCTTGCCTTGAATAAAGCCTCCCTCTAAGATTGGGTTTGTTTTTTCTTTGACAACATAATATGAAAATGTCAAAAGAAGATCTTAAATTACTTCCTTTACTGAGTTAAGATGAATAGCTTGGAAACATTTTCCGACACAGTGCAGGAAGACTAGTCCCTTTAGTTGGAAAGCACTCAAAATAGGACTGGGAAAGAGCTGTCTCATCAGAGTAGAACCAACCTTAATGATATGGATAAAGTAAGTCTTTCAGGACCTCCATGTGGTGATGTAGCACAACTCAAATTGTGGAGAAACAGCTGCAAACATCCATTAATAATCAGAACATAGAATGTATGAAGTATGAATCTAGGAAAATTGGAAGTTGTCAACAATGAAACTGAATGCATAAAGATTGATATCCTAGGCATTAGTAAGCTGAAATAGACTTGTTAGGGCCATTCTGAGTCAGACAACCATATGATCTATTGTACCAGGAATGACAAATTGAAAATGAATGCTGTGGCATTCATCATCACAAAAAGATGTTTCAAGATCTGTCCTGAAGTGCAATGCTGTCAGTAATGGGATAATATCCATATGCATACAAAGGAGATCAGTTAATACGACTATTTTCAAATTTAAGCACCAACCACCAAAGCGAAAGATGAGAAAATTAAAGATTTTTACCAACTTGTGCAGTCTGAAATTGACAGAACATGCAATCAAGATGTGTTGTTTAAAACTGGTGATTGGAATGCAAAAGTTGGGAACAAAGAAGAATCACGGGTACTTGGAAAATTTGGCCTTGGTGACAGAAATAATGTTGGAAATCACATGATAGAATTTTGTAAGACCAATGACTTATTTGTTGCAAATACTTTTTTCAACAACACATGGCCTTCACCAGATGGAGTACACAGGAATCAGATTGACTACATCTATGGCAAGAGCGATGGAAAAGCTCAATATCTTCAGCCAAAACAAGGCCAGGAGCTGGTTGTGGAACAGACCATCAATTGTTCATATGCAAGTTCAACTTGAAGTTGAAGACAATTAAAACAAGTTCACAAGAGCCAAAATATGATGTTGAAAATATTCCTTCTGAATTTAGAGACCATCTAAAAAATAGATTGGATGGATTGAACACCAATGACCAAAAACCAGAAGAATTGTGGAATGACATCAAGATCATCATCCATGAAGAAAGCAAGCGGTCATTAAAAATATGAGAAAGAAAGAAAAGACCAAAATGCATGTCAGAAGAGACTCTGAAACTTGTCCTTGAGTGAAGAGTAGCTAAAGCAAATGGAAGAAATGACCAGATAAAAGAGCTGAGCAGAAGATTTCAAAGAGTAGCTCAGGCAGACAAAATCAATTACTATAATGAAATGTGCAAAGACCAAAAGGGAAGAACATGCTCAGCATTTCTCAAGTTGAAAGAACTGAGGAAAAAAATTAAGCCTCAAGTTGCAATATTGAAAGATTCTATGGGCAAAATATTAAATGATGCAGGAAGCATCAAAAGAAGATGGAAGGAATACACAGAGTCCTGAACCAAAAAGAACTGGTCAGTGTTCATCCTTTTTTAGGATGTGGCATATGTTCAAGAACCAATGGTATTGAGAAAAAAGTCAAAGCTGTGCTGAGGGAAATGGCGAGGAACAAGACTCCAGGAATTGATGGAATACCCACTGAGATGTTTCAACATACAGATGCCATGCTGGAGGCACTGACTGGGTTATGCCAAGAGATTTGGAAGACAGCTACCTGGCCAACTGACTGGAAGAGATACATATTTGTACCCATTCCAAAGAAAGGTGATCCCACAGAATGTGGAAATTATAGAACAATAGCATTAATATTGCATGCAAGTAAAATCTTACTGAAGATAATTAAAAAATGATTGCAGCAGTATATTGACAGAGAAATTCCAAAGGTGCAGGCTGGATTTAGAAGAGGGCGTGGAATGAAGGATATCATTACTGATGTCAGATGGATCTTGGCTCAAAGTAAAGAATAACAGAAAGATGCTCACTTGTGTTTTCTTGACTATGCAAAAATATTTAATTGTGTGGTTCACAACAAATTGTTGATAACATTGAGAAGATTGGGAATTCCAGAACACTTAATTGTACTCATGAGGAACCTGTACATTGACGAGGAGGCTGTCATTCAAACAGAAAAAAGGAACACTACATGGTTTAAAATCAAGAAGGGAGTGCATCAGTGTTGTTTCCTTTCACCATACTTATTCAATTTATATGTTGAGCAAATGATCCGAGAAGCTTGACTATATGAAGAGGAATGTGGCATCAGGATTGGAGGAAGAATCATTAACAACCTGTGATATACTGACGACACAACTTTGCTTGCTGAAAGTGAGGATGACTTGAAGTACTTACTGATGAAGATTGAAGAATATGATCTGCAGTATGGATTACACCTCAATATAAAGAAAACAAAAATTCTCACAACTGGCTCTATAAGCACCATCAGTATAAATGGACAAAAGATTGTGGTTGTCAAAGACTTTACATTGTTTGCTTGGTTCTAAATTTGATGCCCATGGAAGCAGCAGTCAGGATATCAGATGACATATAGCACTGGGTAAATCAACTGCAAAGGATCTCTTTCAAGTACTGAAGAGGAAAAATGTCTCCGTGAGGAATAAGGTGCACTTGACACAAGCCATGGTATTTTCAATCACCTCATATGCACGTGAGAGCTGGACAATGAATAAGGAAGACCAAAGAAGAGTTGCTGCTTTTGAGCTGTGGTGTTGGTGAAGAGTGCTGAAAGTACCGTGGACTGCTAAAAGAACTAAGAGGTCTGTCCTGAAGGAAGTTCAGCCAGAATGCTCCTTGGAGGTGAGAATGGCCAGACTTTGTCTCACCTACTTTGTCATGTTGTGAGAAGAGACCATTTTCTGGAGAAAGATGTCATGCTTGGTATGGTGGAGAGTCAATGAAAGAGGGGAAGGCCCTCAACATGGTGGATTGACACAGTGGTGGTGGTGATGGACTCAAGTGTAGCAAGAATCATGGAACTGGCTCAGGACCAGGCAGTGTTTCATTCTGCTGTGTATAGGGTCACTATGAGTCAGAGACAACTTGATGATATTTAACAACAATAACAACAAATGAGTTAAGGAAGTATATAGGATTTGACACTAAAGGTAAAGTACAATTTGTGCACATACAGTAGAAGGAGAATACAAAGAGAGAAAATTACTTTAAGAGTAGAGTATTGTGATAAAAAATTTAAGTTAAAATTTTCATATAGATTGGGATGCTGTAAGGAGTAAAATTAAAAAAAAAGTTCTAACAATAAAAAAACATATAACCTTATTATAAACAAAAGTATTCATTTCAATAGATTTCAAATAGAAGTATTTCAGTAACTCCTGCTTGGTATGTTCTTGTTGTTAAGTGCCGTCGAGTCATTTCCGACTCATAGTGACCCCATGCACAGCATAACAAAACACTGCCCGATCCCGCGCCAGCCCCACAATCCCTGCTATACTTGAGCCCATCATCGCAGCCACCGTGTCAATCCATCTCCTTTAAGGCCTCCCCCTCTTTCGTCGACCCTCCACCTTACCAAGCATGACATCCTTCTCCAGGGAATGGTCCCTTCTTACAACATGACCAAAATAGGTGAG
>NW_006922113.1:1319648-1334862 GCF_000298275.1 Orycteropus afer afer | reverse complement strand
TTGCTCCCAGAGACCCGGTCCCTCTCGGGAGGGTAACAAGGGAAAATGTTCAGTGCAGATCAGTGAGTAAGCACAAGCCCGCCCATGCTCACCTTGCTCCCGGAGACCCGATCCCTCTTGGGAGGGTAACCCCTGCTTGGTATAAAACTCTCTATTTGGTGAGTAATTTACAATTAGTGACAGATAGAGTACAAAGGAGTCAGATTGACTCCATCTATGGAAACAGGCGATGGAGAAGCTCTATATCTGCAGTTAAAACAAGGCTAGGAGCTGACTGTGGAATAGACCATCAACTGCTCACATGGAAGTATACATGCTGAAGACAATTAAAACAAGCACAAAAGAGCCAAATTATGACTTTAATTATATCCCTCCTTAATTAGAAGGTCATCTAAAATATAGATTTGATGTGTTGAACACCAATGACTGAAAACCAGATGAATTGTGTGATATCAGGAACATGATATCAAGAACACCATCCATGGAGAAAGTAAAAGGTCATTAAAAAGACATGAAAGGAAGGAAAAACAAAATGGATGTTAGAAGAGACTCTGAAACTTGCCCTTGAATGGGAGTAACTAAAGCAAATGGGAGAAATGTCAAGATAAAAGAGCTGAACAGAAGATTTCAATGAGCAGCTCAAGAAGACAGTACCAATTACTGTAATGAAATGTGCGAGGACCTGGAGTTAGGAACCAAAAGGCAAGAACACACCCGGCACTTCTCAAGCTGAAAGAACTGAAGGAAAAATTCAAGTCTCAAGTTCCAATATTGAAGGATTCTATGGGCAAAATATTGAATAATGCAGAAAACATCCAAAGGAGATGGAAGGAATACACAGAGTCACTGTACCAAAAATTTGGTTGATGTTCATACATTTCAGGAGGTGGCATATGATCAAGAACCCACAGTATTGGAGGAAGGAATCAAAGCTGCACTGAAGGAATTGGCAAAAACAAGCCTCCAGGAATAGATGGAATACCCATTGAGATGTTTTAACAAATAGATGTTGTGCTGAAGGCACTCCCTTGGCTAGGCAAAGAGATTTGGAAGACAGCTACCTGGCCAACTGAATGGAAGAGCCATATTTGTACCCATTCCAAAGAAAGAGGATCCCATAGAATGTGGAAATTATTGAGCAATATCATTACTATCAAACATAAGTAAAATCTTACTGTAGATAATTGAAAAATGGTTGCAGTAGTACTTTGACAGAAAACTTCCAGAAGTACAAGCTGGATTCAGAAGAGGGCTTCAAATGAAGGATATCATTGCCAATGACAGATGGATCTTGGCTGAAAGCAAAGAATAACAGAAAGATGCTTCCTTGTGTTTTATTCATCATGCAAAAGCATTTGATTGTGTGGCTCATAACAAATTATGGATAACACTGAGAAGAATGAAAATTCCAGAACACTTGATTGTGCTAATCAGGAACCTGTACATAGATGAGAAGGCTGTCATTCGAACAGAAAAAAGTTATACTGTGTGGTATTTATGTTTGTGTGTCAACTTGTCTGGGCCTGGTTGACTGGCTGTGCAGCTGGTGGTAGTTATTCCCCATGATAAGACTGGAAATCAGCTCCATGGTGGGATTTACCACAAGCAGCTGAGTAGCTGCCTTTGGGATGTGATCTGCTTCCTGTATATAAGGAGAAGCCTGGGAATGGTCTCTAGCCTATGGCATGCTTGGACCCTGCATTTATCCGTGAAGTTGCTCAGCAGCCTGTTATGCTCTGCATAGGACTTAAGTTAATGGCCTGCCATGTGGTTTCGTAACATCGAGACGGTGCCTTTTTACTTGTCAACCTTGGGGCGTCTCAGCCTCAGCAGCCAGCAGCTGAGTGAAGAAGTGCCTATAGTTCCAGGGGGCCAGGAGCAGGAGGCAGAGCTGGACCCCAAAGCGGAGGGCCTTTCACCCAGCCCCTAGAACCTGGGACTTTGAACTGGGACTTAAAGCCTCCAAATTATAAGAATAAATTCCTGTTTATTAAGGCCATACCATTTGTGGTATATTTCTGTCAGAGCAGCACTAGGTAACCAGCACATACTGCATGGTTTAAAATGAGGAAGGGAGTGGATCAGGGCTGTGTTCTTCACCATACTTACTCAGTCGTTATGCTGAAGAAATCATCTGAGAAATTGGACTATATGAAAGAAGAACATGGCATCAGAATTGGAGGAAGACTCATTCACAACCTGCGCTATGCAGATGATACAACCTTACTTGGTGGAAGTGAGGATGACTTGAAACACTTGCTGATAAAGATTAAAGACTAGAGTTTTCAGTATGGATTACATCTCAACATAAAAATAATCCTCATAACTGCACCAATTAGCAGCATCGTGATAAATGGAGAAAACACTGAAATTGTCACAGATTTCATATTAGTTAGTTCCACAATCAACACCAATGGAAGCAGCAGTCAAGACATCAGAAGTATTGCACTGGGGAAATCTGCTGCAAAAGACTTCTTTGATGTGCTGAAGAGCAAAGATGTCTTTTTGAAGGCTAAGGTGTGCTTACCCAAGTCATGGTATTTTCAATTGCCTCATATGCATGTGAAAACTGGACAATGGATAAGGAAGACTGAAGAAGAGTTGATGCTTTTGAATTGTGGTTTTGGAGAAGAATACCGAAGGTACCATGGACTGCAAGAAGAACTAACAGATTTGTCCTGGAAGAAGTGCAGCCAGAATGTTTCTTGGAAGTGAGAATGGCCAGACTTTGTCTCCCCTACTTTAGTCATGTTGTCAGAAGGTACAATTCCTTGGAGAAGGATATCATGCTTGTTAAAGTCGATGGTCAACAAAAAAGAGCAAGGCCCTAAAGAGATGGATTGGCACAGTGGCTGTAATGATGGGCTCAGGTATAGTAAGGATTGTGAGGCTGGCACCAGACCAGGCAGTATTTTGTTCTGTTGCACATAGGGTCACTATGAATCGGGGCTGATTCAATGTCACCAAACAACAAGAACTAACGTCATTCAGCCTTTGTTTTTACTTTATAATTTATAAACAAAAAGTTTTAGCATATTGCTAAAATGATTTTATAACTAAAATCCTTAAAGGTATGATTTCTTCCTTTTTATAGATTATTTTGTTTGACATATATATTATTAGCTCTTGTCCCCAGGTGGAGAAAATGGTCAGCTATTAAACAAAAGATTGGTCGTTCAAGGGCACACAGAGATACCTCAGAAGAGCCTGGTGATCTACTTCTGAAATATCAGATGCTGAAAACCCAATTGACTACTGTTCTACTCTGACACACATAGGGTGGCCATCAGTTTGAATCAATTTGACAACTGTTTTTTATTCTTCATCCTCAAAATAATTGTAAGATTTTCCTGATTTGACCTAATCCAAAAATATAGGAATTTAAACTTTAGAAGTAGGAAGTAACAGGAAAAATGCCTTTAAGATAAGCTTGTGAAAATTATGAAGAAGGAAGGAAGGAAGGACAGAAAGAAAAGGGAAAAAAGGAAAGGAGGAAGTATATGTGGGGAGAGAAACTCTTTTCAAAGAAAGATGGTAGTTTTTTTTTACTTTATTCCTTTTTCTACAAAATACCAAACTAAGAATGTGTTATTTATAATTTAAGTAGATTAATATACTGTGAAAAGAAAGGATAGCATGCCTAGTAGAGCTGGAAAAAAAAAAAAAAAGGTTGAAATTGCTTGTTGGTACTGAATATGAATATGACTTTAGTACATTAAGTTGAATTAACAATATTGGTACCACCATGATCATAAGATTCCTTTCAAGGAATTCCACCTAATCTCAGCTGTATGATTAAGTGAAGGATGGCCAAGAGGAAGCTAAGTTTTAGTAAGGGGGACCATTCATATCTAAATATGATTTAGCTCTCTTTTCTGTATATTCCAAAGCACTTTTCTCCATTTCCCATAGTGAAAGAAACTACCAAGGGAAGCTATCAGAAACAGTGGAGTATACTATGTGGGTAATATCCTAGGAGAAGTAGTTTTATCCTGCCAAAATTGTTTATATACTAACATGTTTGGAAATTACTGATTTAGTACATGGTCAATGACTAAAAACCTGTCAAACTCACTGCTGTCAAGTTGGATCCTACTCATAGTGACCCTCCATGGGTTTCTGAGGTGGTATCATCATGGAAATAGATTGCCCAATCTTTCTTCTGAGGAGTGGCTGATGGGTTTGAACCCCCAGCCTTCTTGTTAGCAGTCAATTGCCTTAGGCACTATGCCACCAGAAGTCCTGTTTATAAAACAGTGTAGTAATTTCTCTCTGACCATAAAAGCCTAGAACACTTTAGCACAAAGCCCAGGTGGAAATCATGCTGATGACATTTTTATTTGCATTAATCATTGCAAAGTAGATCTCAAACTAGGATAAGTATATTATATATTGTTCAAATAGAATAAATGAAAAATAAAAGGTACATTACAGAGTATGATTTGTTTTTCACTGTGTATATATCTCTCACAGAATTAGGGAAAATGTACAATTGTAGGATGGAGAGAAGAAAACCAATTTCCGAAGCAGCAATGAAGAAAGGTAATTGCTGTAGAAAAGCACTTAAAATTGTACCATCTCCTTTTCCCCTTTGATGATGAACAGCTTCTTAAACAGGGAAATGGGCTTAACTCATGCCAGCTACCTATATTTAATCTGATGAAAGACAGAGACTGCTGGCTCCTTCTGTTTTCCTTTTCCCATTGACTTTAGAACTCTTTCTTGAAATATCAGACTGATTTATTTTGTTTATGCAATTCTGTAGTGTTTACTCTAAACGTCATGCTACTTAGTTTTTGGTTTTCTTGAGCCAAGACTGCTGGTTGAGTTTCCTCCTGAGCAGGGTCACTTTGTTCTTAGTTTACTAGCTGGACCATAGTGAGAGAAAGATGAGAATAGTGAAAAAAAAAAAAAAAAAAAAATCACAGGCTCACAGCACTGCGGATGCAAGAACCTAGATTTGTCGCTGTTGTTTAAATGCCTCAGCCAAATGTTTATGCTGCCTAGAGCCTGCTTGTTTTGCAAACTGTCACATACTCTTTTAGATGACGTAACATATGGAGCCATAAACTCAATCTAGCAGTTTATTGACTTTTAGTTTTTCTTCCAGCAGCATCAATCTATTGCTGAATATTTGAACTTTAATCCCTTTGAATGTTTGATAAGAGCCAGTAGCCCCGATCATTTAATTTGGCTGGCATTATAGAGCAGAAAAAAAGGCTGATGCTTAACAAGAGATGCTAGGGGAGAAAAATCATTAAAGCATTTTTTCCTACTGCTATCGGCAAATAGTGACTCTTTGCTATCATTAGAGTCTCTGGCAGAGAAGGACATACCTATATTTTTCCAGTTTCAAAATCACTAGTAAAATTGCATATTTAAAGTAAAAATCAGATTTAAATTTGAGTCTGTTCAAATTTTGAACCTCTGAAGAATGATAGCATATGCTTTTTCAGAATTGTACACTTGGTATGATAGGTGTGCTTATTTACTTTGAAATTAAGGCTCTGTTGGAGTTATATTTAGTATATTTGAGTTATCTCTTTAGAATTCAAAGCCATTTTCCATCAATGTGTTGTAAGTGGTGGATGGTGAAGTTCACAGACTAATTAACATAAATATATTCAACTCATAACATAACTTATGGATAAAATGTACTTACCGTATCTTAAAACTGACCAAAATTATAACATTTTCATATAAAAATATATTCACAGACCCAAATTGGGTTGACATGAATGCATCACCCCTAAAAAATTCCTAGATATGGGAATAATGACAAACAAGTCACTTATAATAAGTCCCACTGAGCAAGGCTGTGTCTGTGGCAAGTAGATAGGGATTGATGGCTGGGATTTGGTAGTAAAGATGCATGAGAAAAGCTAATGTAATGTCTAAGTGGAAAAAATTCTGGGATGCTGTCCAATGAACTCCCACCCAACCAAAACCATGATTTCCTTTCTCAGCCTGTATTCTCAGACTGGAATCAGTATAGACTTAACATCTTCTCCTCTATCTTCTGTTTCCTAAAACAAAATCAGTGTTACTGAAATTTTCTACAGATTAAAATAAATATATATATATAGAGATAGATAGATAGATAGATAAAAAGCTTCAAAATGCTTCTCTATCTCTCTCTCTTATTTATTTATTTATTATATTTTTCAATGCCTTTTCATGTAGACCTGTCCTGGAGTGACAGACAAAAGATACGCTGGTGATAGTATGTGAAGATCAAACTTTGTTTCCAAATCCATTGGTTCTTCAAGACTTTTTGTTTCTGGAACTAGTGTGAGAGTTCAGGATGGAAGGAAATGGGATGGATGTTAGGAATACTGATAAACATTCATTTATTCCTTCACTCAACAAATATTTCCTAGGTACCTACTACTTATCAGAGGCCCGGTGGATCAGTGGTTGAAGCATTGGTATGTTAAACAAAACATTGGCTAATTGAACCCACCAGCCACTCTGAGGGAGACAGATGAGGCAGTCTGATCCTATAAAGATTTACAGCCTTGGAAACCCTATCTAGCAGTTCTACTCTGACCTATAGGGTCACTATAAGTCAGAAATGTCTTGGAGGTAGTAGATTGATAGTGGGTTTCCACCTATCTGATGCTATGCTAAAAGAAAAAAAGTAAAGATTAATGGACTCTTGCCTTAGATCCTCAACAATTTTAAATTCTAGTAGCAGAGAGAGACATATAAACAACAACAACAGAAAATTCACTGATACAGGTATAATGAGAGACATGCTCATGAGCTGTTATGATAGTTCACCTTTGCTGAAGTAACATTTTCCACAAACTCAGTGATTTAAAACAATAAAAATTTATTTTCTTACTGTTCTGAAGATTTCTAGTCCGAAAATCAATGTATTAGCAGGGTTGCATTCCTTCAGGAGTCTCAAGGGAAGAATGTCTTTCCTTGCTTAATTCCTGAGACCAACTTCATTGCTTGCATTATGATTTGTTCTCTACCTTAAGACAGAGACAACAGCATAGCATCTTCCAGTCACTATCTATCTTTGTTTCCATAATCAAATTCCCTTCTCCCATTCTAGCCCTCTTACTTCTTATAAATACCTTTATGATTAGATTGGAATCACCCACATAATCACAAATGCTACTGCTGTTCTTAGGTGCCATCACGTCGATTCCAACTCACAGTGACCCTATGTTCAATAAAACAAAACACAACCAGGTTCTGCACTATTGCCCAATCATTGCTATGTTTGAGTTCATTGATGCAACCACTGTGTTAATCCATGTCATGGAGAGCCTTCCTCTTTTTGCTGACCTTCTACTTCGATGTCATCCAACAAGTTGTCTAGTCTTCATTTACTGGTATTCAATGCACCAAGACAGATTCTCTCTAAAGTCAGGTGGGGCATACTCAAGTTCATATTATGACTTGTGGTCTTGTTTTAGTTTCCTTCAGCTTCAACTTAAACTTGCAAGTGAGCAAGTTATGACTTGATCCACAGTCAGCTATTGGCCTTGTTCTGACTGATAATACTGAGCTTCACCATTATCTCTTCCCACAGATGTAGTTTATTTGATTCCTATGTATTCCATCCAGCAAAGTCATGTATTGTTGTTGTTAGGTGCTGTCGAGTCAGCTCCGACTCATACTGACCCTATGTACAACAGAATGAAACACTGCTCAGTCCTGTGCCAGCCTAATAATCCTTGCTACACCTGAGCACATTGTTGTAGCCAATATGTCAATCTATCTCATTGAAGGCCTTCCCCTTTGTTGACCTTCTGCTTTACCCAGCATGATATTCTTCTCCAGAGAAGGGTCCCTTCTGACAATATGACCGAAGTTTTTTCCTAGATTCATATTCCATATGTTCCATGTTTGGATTATTAATGGATGCTTGCAGATGTTTCTTCTCATTTTGAGTCATTCCACATCAGCAAATGAAGGTCTAGAATCCTTTACTCCATCCACGTTATTAAGGTGTATTCTACTTTGAGAAGGCAGCTCTTCCTTAGTTATGTTCTCAATGCCTTCCCACCTGAGGACCTCATCTTTCAGCACTATATCAGACATTGTTTCCCTGCTATTCATAAGGTTTTCTCTGGGAAAGAACAAAAGAAAAAAAAAGTATTTTCCAAATATAGAACTGACCACATTATTCTTTCTAATCTGTCGCAGTCAGGGGATCCAGCTGAAAACTGTCCACCATGAGTGGCCCTGCTGGTCTTTCAAATACCAGTGACATATCTTCTAGCATCACAGCAACATGCAAGCCACCACAGTACAACAAACTGACAGACAAGTGGTGGATTCAAAAAAAGTTTCCTCATTTTAAGATCCTTAATTTAATTACCAAAACCAAAACCAATAAACAAAACAAAACAAAACAAAAAAGTCACTGTCATGGAGTCAATCCTGATGCATAGAGACCCCTCCTTGGGTTTCTGAAGTTGTATCTTTAGGGAATGAGATTGCCCAATCTTCCTTCCAAGGAGTGGCTGGTGGGTTAAATGCCTTAGGCGCTACACCATAATTACATCTGCCTTTTTAGAATGTTTTGTAAGGTATTCATAGGTTCTGAGGATTAGGACCTACACATCTTTGGGGACTCATTATTCCACCTATAGTGGGGATGCGGTAGATTAATTATTCATTAATTAATGAATTAATTAATTTTGAGAAAGTTGAGTTTATCTTTGTTTTCATAATCAAATTGCCTTCTCCCATTCTAGTCCTCCTACTTCTTATAATATCCTTATGATTAGATTGGGATCACCCACATAATCACAAATGCTATTGCTGTTCTTAGGTGCCATCACATTGATTCCAACTCACAGTGACCCTATGTACAATAGAACAAAACACAACCAGTTCAAGCAGAGACAGACCATCGGGAAAGGCTTCATTGAGGTAGGACTGTTTGGTCAGATATTTGACCATTGAGTATTCGTTAGGAGAACATCAATGTATTTCAGAGGGGAGCTCCAAACCATCAAACTCACTGATGTCAAGTCGGATCCAACTCATAGCGACCCCTCCTTGGGTTTCTGAGGTGGTATCAGTACAGAAGTAGATTGCCCAACTTTCTTTCCAAGGAGTGGCCAGTGGGCTTGAACTGCCAGCCTTCTGATTAGCAGTCAAATGCCTTAGGCACTACACAATATGTGAAAATTTCTTAGGAGAAGACAAAGACAATGACATGTTAACAGAACTGCAAGTAGTTTGACTTGCTTGAAACATAATTTTGAGGGGAGGGTCCCACAGGGCTAAAACTGAAAGTAGATGTTTACATCAAATCATACAGTTTTATATGCCAAACTAAGGGATGCTATGAGTCAGAATTGACTTGATTCCAATAGATTTTAGGAGTTTAGATTAAGAAACCCTAGTATTGATCCCAGGAGCTCTGGTAGTGTAATGCCTAAGACATTTGACTGCTAATCAGAAGGCTGGTGGTTCAAACCCACCAGCCACTCCTTAGAAGGATTGGGCAATCTATTTCCATAGTGATATCACTTCAGAAATCCAAGGAGGGGTTGCTATGAGTTGGATCCAACTCGATGGCAGTGAGTTACTGGTGCACCTAGTAGGAGTTTTGGTAGCACAGTGTCTAAGACATCTGACTGCTAACTAGAAGGTTGGTGGTTCAAACCCACCAGCTACTCTGTGGAAGCAAGACAGGACAATCTACTTCGCTAAAGATTTACTGTCTCAAAAACCCAATGGAGGTTGCTATGAGTCTGAATCAACTGGATGGCAGTGGGTAAGTCATTTGAGGTTCAGAAAGGCTGGCCATTTTAACTCATCAGCCAAGCTGCAGGAGAAAGGCCTACTCATCTGATCCTGTAAAGATTATAGCCTAGAAAACCCTATGGGGCAGTTCTACTCTGTCCTGTAGGGTCATTATTCATCAGAATCAACTCAACAGCACACAGCAAGGGGTTTAGATTAGTATTGACTACAAGGAAAATTTTAATTAAGACATATAAATAATAAGTATCAGTAATGAAACCAGTTTATAAAGTGGTTTCAACTCACTGAAGTATAAATATATACAGTTTTATTTTTTCTAGTAATTGGGTCACAATTTTGTTATGTTAAATTCTTTCTTTTTAGTCTGGTAGATTTCACAAGTTTTTAGTTATTTTCAATTATTACAACAGGTGAATTTTCATATTGAAAACCAGTGTCAATTAGCTATTTCTATGTGGTAAATTACCTCAAAACTGAGTGGATTAATACAAAATTAGTAGTTTGGTAGCTTAAAACTATAAACATCTTTTTATTGCTCCATAAATCTATAGGTCAGCTGGGCAGTTCTACTGATATAAGCTAAACTCAACTTTCTCAAGTGGGCTTGTTCATAGATTTGTCTTTATTAGCAGATCAAGTGGGTTTAGCTAGTCTAGGCTGACTTCACTTACATGTTTGGCAGTTAACTGGCTGTTGGCTGGAATAGTATGTGCCATTGTCCTATGTTTTTGATCATTCATTTTGCTATCTCAGGTTTATTCTCTTAATGGCTGGCCAGGATCTTAAGATGACAAATAGATAAGGAATTTTTAAAGTTAGGATTGTACTAATTAGTTTGAAGATTTATCTATGAATCTATTGATAAAATGAGTTTTTGTTTGTGCATGTTTATAGTTTTCATCATTTTTAAAATAATTTCAGGCCCATATTCTTCAAAAATTTTCCTTTCTACCTTTCTCTTCTCTTCTTCACAGACACCCAATTCCATATATATTTGGATGCTTGAAATTGCCTACAGGTCACTGAATCACTGTTGCTTTATTTTTTTTTAATTATCATTTCTTTTAAATCTTTCTTTCTATGTTTCATTTTGAATAATTTCTACAACTATTCTTCAAGTTTACCTATCTTCAGCAATATTTTTTTATTTTTTGAAAAATGTCATTAGATCAACTCTGACTCATGGTTGATGTTTTGGAAATAGATTGGAAGACCTTTCTTCTGAGGAAACTCTGAAAGGACTCAAACTGTCAACTTGGTATTAACAGAGAAGTATATTAAACATTTGCACCACCTAAGGACTCAATGTTTTATTGACTGCTAATTTATCTATAGTCATACTCTAGATGTCACATGTGTAGTGTGTCATACATTAAAAATATTATAGCGTGTTCTGTATCTCAGACATCTAAAGTTTTTAACTCTAGAAATTGGATTTGCACTTTTTTTTTTTAACATCAGATGATATCTCTAGATGCTCAATCTTACCTCTAGCTTTAAACATATGAAATAAACATAATAATAATCATTTTGATACCCTGATCACTTTTGATTAACCTATATGTCTTCTTCAGTATGGGTTATATTTTCCTGCTTCTATACATGTGTGGTAATTTTTGATTGGATGCCAGACATTTTGATTTTTTTTTTTTTTCCCCTTCTTGAGTTTTGGATATTAGCATAGTGCTTAAGGATTTGACTGCTAACCAAAAGGCTGGTGGTTCAAACCCACCAGCCACTCCTCGGAAGGAAGGTTGGGCAATCTACTTCCATAGTGATACCACCTCAGAAGCCCAAGGAGGGGTCGCTATGAGTCAGGTCCAACTCGATGGAACACAGCAACAACAACATAAATATTCTTGTGGTTTGTTACTATAAAAAGTTTTTTTTCTTTTTTTTCTTAATTTTAAGCTTTGTTAAGTTGGGTCAGAGTTGTCTTTAGTCCAGGGTTTAATTTTTCCCACTACTACACCTTCTTAACACTCTAGCAAATTTGTATGATGCATGAGGTTTTCCATTTTCATTGTGTTCTTGGTCCTGTGTGAGTTTCGGTCACTATTTTCTCCAGTACTTAAAAGTGATTTTTTTTCCCAACGTAAGGTATTTTTCTCACATGTATATACTGATCCATTCTCAACTGAACTTCAAAGGGACTCTTTGTAGATCTCCAGACTTCCCTGTCTGTGCAGTTGTGTCTTCTGATACTCTGAGTTTGGAACACTGGTCATTTTGGGTTCTCTGGGCTACCAGTTGTCTCCTATATAAGGGAGATCATGTGTTACTTGTGTTACCCTTCCTCATGAAGTGGGACAGTCATAGGAACCATCTCATTCATTTTCCTTCTCTCAGGGATCACAGTCCTTCATTGACTAATGTCCAATATCTTGAATTCTACTGTTTGATGTAGTTAAGAATAATAAATTTTATATGTGATAATGTCAGTTCTAGCTAAGACTGAAACTCGTTGCCCCATTAAAAAAATAATAATGATGAAGTTAATGATGTAGTTTAATTCACCCTTGAGGTCAGCCTTCCTTTATTTTAGGAACATAGTTTAATAGACTTTTTCATTATGCAAATTAAAGCAGAGAAATTGTCAATCTCAAGAAAATAAAGATGTAAAAAAGGTGTTTGTGTTGCATCTCTAAATAATCTAATTTAGGAAATAAACATCTATCCTCTTGGAAGGCCTCAGAGTGGAAGAGGGTCTCTAGGGCAGTGAGGGATGTTGAGTTATATTCTGTAGTTTGAGATGTAAGTGACCTCTGAAAAATTAATAAACCAATGGTGCAGAATTAAACTATTCAGGAGGAGATATTGGAAAATGACTTGGCTTAGGGATTCTAGGCACAGGCATAACTAGTTTCCAATTACATGTTTTTTGTGTTTTTTTCTTTTATGAGTTTCAATATTCCCTATTTTCTTGAAGCTTAATGAAAGCTTAGTTAAATGCCACAATCCAGTATCAGTGAATTGTTTAGATTTCAGGAGAGGCTTTTGCTTATATTTGGATAAAATGGTACAGGGGAACAGTGGCAGCCTGAGTATGACTGGTTTGAGATGGCCAAGTGTGATCATCAGAGATTTTCTACAATAGGGCAGGCAGCTGAATAGACAAATGACCAATCATTGGTGTGTATGGAATATTTAATAATCCTTTACAGATTCCTACAAATATGTGAGGAGGAAAATTTCGCTAAGATGGATTTCCTATGGTCAACTCTGACAGAGGCTTAGACTATTTTTATTGGATATTAAAGGGAAATGTCTAGAGACTTTGAGACTTTATATATATATAGTTGCATAGCCAACAAATTATAACAATATGGTTCTTACTCAAATATTGGTGAAACCATATCCAAATATGGCTAAGAAAAAAGTCTTTGTTCCCAATACATCTAGATCTCTGTTTTTCTAGAGAAAACAAAAATCCTTACAACTGGACCAATAAACAAAATAATAATAAATGGAGAAAAGATTGAAATTGTCTAAGATTTCATTTTACTTAGGTCCACAATCAACACCCATAGAAGCAGCAATAAAAAAATCAGGCACCCTATTGCACTTGGTAAATCTGCTGCAAGGGATTTTCTTCAAAGTGTTAGAGAGCAAAGATGCCACTTTGAAGGCTAATGTGTGCCTAACTCAAGCCATAGTATTTTCAATCGGCATTTGACTGCTAGTCAGAAGGGTGGTGGTTAACCCACCAGTCACTCCTCAGAAGGAAGATTGAGCAATTTACTTCTGTAGTGACACTGCCTCAGAAACCCATGGAGGGGTGGCTGTGAGTCAGATCTGACTTGATGGCAGTGAGTTTTTCTTTTTTTTTTTAATATATGCAAGTGAAAGCTAGACAATGAATAAGGAAGACCAAAGAAGAGTCGATGCTTTTGAATTGCGGTGTTAATGAAGAATACTGTCCTGAAAGAAATGTGGTCAGAATGCTCCTGAGAAGCAAGAATGCCCAGACTTTTTCAAACCTACTTTGGTCATGTTGTCAGAAGCAATCAGTCTCTGGAGAAGGATATAATACTTGGTAAAGTGAAGGGTCAGAGAAAAAGGAAAAACCCTCTGTTTTCGTTACCACTGTGTGCTCTAACAGAAAATACCACAAATGGGAAGACTTTAACAAACAGGAGTTTATTCTCTTACAGTTTGGAGACTTTAAGTCCAAGCTCAAAGTGCCAGGGTTTATGGGCTGGCTGAAAGCCCCTCAACCTTGGGCTTCAGCTCTACCTCCTGCTCCTGGCCCACTGAAGCTAGAGGCTTTTCTTCACTTAGACAGCTGCTGGCTGCTAAGGCTGCCAAGCCCAAGGCTGAAAAGTAAAAAGGCACAGTTTCAATGTTACCAAACCATACCAAATCAAAAAACAAAACGCACTGCCGTGAAGTCAGGTCTGACTCATAGCAACCCTTCCTTGGGTTTCCAAGGCAGCAGGCCATTAATTCAAGTCCATTGAAAGTCCCAAGGTTGGCAGAGCATGGCAGGCTGCTGAACAACGACTCAGCTATATGCAGGGTTCAAGCATACCATAAGCTAGAGACCATTCCCAAAGCTGTTTCTCATATACAGGAAGCAGACCACATACCCAAAGCAGTTACTCAGCTGCTCCAACAGATTCCACCATGGAGTTAGTCTCACCATGGGAAATAACTACGTTCAGCTGCTCAGGCACTCAACCAGACCCAGCCAAGTTGACACCTAAGCTTAACCACCACACCCTCAAAAAGATGGACTGATATAATATCTACGTCGATGGGCTCAAGCATAGCAAGAATTGTGAGGATGGTGCAGGACCAGGCAATGTTTTGTTCTGTTGTACATTGGGTCACTATGAGTCAGACTTAACTCCACAGCACCTAACAACAACAACCACCCTTTTTTCTCACCATTTTTCCCCCCTCAGTGATCAGTTAATTATCTATATTTTATGTTCATTTGCTGTTGATAATCTGAGTCAATTATAATCTGCATCATTTGTGGTAAGAGTTCAATACCAAAATGAAGCCCACTGCCATCAATACAATTCTGACTTATACTGATCCTCTAGGACAGTGTAGAACTACTCTATAGGGTTTCCAGTCACAGGGACCCAGGTGAGGAGAGGGAACCCAGGCCACGCCCCACAAGCAGTGAGACAGAAAGGCAGGGAGAGGACAGAAAAGGCAAAGGGGACAGGAATAGTTCAAGGAGTCAGCTGCAAGGATCCAGGTAAGGGTGGCTGGAGGGGTCCAAGAGCTAAGGGAGAAAAACTTATCTGTCAGTTTGTCCTACTGTGGTGACATGTTGCTGTGAGTCTTGAGGCTGTGCCACTGGTGTTTCAAACTCAGTGGGGTGCACAAAGTGCACAGGTATCAGCCTGCCTTACAGACTGAGACAGACTAGGAAGAAGGAGGAGGTCATCAACTTCTCAAAGAATTGGCCAGGGAAAACCTTATGAATAGCAGAGAAACACTGTCTGATACATTACTG